>NC_091263.1:12441742-12744772 GCF_042477335.2 Ovis canadensis
TCCCGTCGATGCCGGGGCCTAAGACCTTGTGTGGAGTCGGGGCCGGAACCTGAGAATTCCTCTCCAGTGCTGACATGGATCTTGGGGTACTTCTGGAGTCTCCCCAGGGGAGTCAGTCCTCGTCTCGAATGCGGGCATGCACTTGCGCTTTCCTCCAGAGCGGTAGCAGCAGTGTCACGCAGTCCGCCGCGTGGATCAAAGGATCTATGGTTTTCCCTCGAGTCTTTCCCACGAGGCTTTCCCACGAGGCTTTCCCACAGGGCTGTCCCACGTGCACACGTGGTGGGAGTCGATCCTCGGCTTGAACGTCAAGGCAGTGCAGGGAAAACAGGTTCCTCTGGAATGGACTGACACATCTGGGGGACTCTTGGAATGGTGGCACGACCCTGGAGTTCCTCTCGCCTTTCCTGTGGATAGCGCCTCCTCTTGAGATGCGACGGAAACGCCGGGAATTCTTTCCCTACGAAACAGGGAAAGGATCCCTCACCTCGAGCTAGGAGGCGGAAACGGGGCTCCCCTGGATGTGTGCGGGAACCTCGTGCTTCCTCTCGAGTGGAGACGGGTATGTCGGGGAACTTCTTGAGTTGCAGCAAGGTTGTGAAGGACCCTTGGAAGTTCCAGTGGTTAGACGTGATTAGCCTCGAGAAGCCTCAGCGGAAATGGGCCTCATCTCGCCTGGAGGGCAAAACCTCCTGGATTTTCTCGAGTTGCGGCAGGTTCTCTCGACTTACGACTGGGACCTAAGGGACCCGCTCTGGTGGCCTCAGGAAAGGCCAGTCCCCATGCGAGTTCCTCAGGGGGCTCTCGGGATTCCTCTCCCGTCGATGCCGGGGCCTAAGACCTTGTGTGGAGTCGGGGCCGGAACCTGAGAATTCCTCTCCAGTGCTGACATGGATCTTGGGGTACTTCTGGAGTCTCCCCAGGGGAGTCAGTCCTCGTCTCGAATGCGGGCATGCACTTGCGCTTTCCTCCAGAGCGGTAGCAGCAGTATCACGCAGTCCGCCGCGTGGATCAAAGGATCTATGTTTTTCCCTCGAGTCTTTCCCACGAGGCTTTCCCACGAGGCTTTCCGACAGGGCTGTCCCACGTGCACACGTGGTGGGAGTCGATCCTCGGCTTGAACGTCAAGGCAGTGCAGGGAAAACAGGTTCCTCTGGAATGGACTGACACATCTGGGGGACTCTTGGAATGGTGGCACGACCCTGGAGTTCCTCTCCCCTTTCCTGTGGAGAGCGCCTTCTCTAGAGATGCGACGGGAACGCCGGGAATTCTTTCCCTACGAAACAGGGAAAGGATCCCTCATCTCGAGCTGGGAGGCGGAAACGGGGCTCCCCTGGATGTGTGCGGGACCCCACGTGCTTCCTCTCGAGTGCAGACGGTATGTCGGGGAACTTCTTGAGTTGCAGCAAGGGTGTGAAGGACCCTTGGAAGTTCCAGTGGTTAGACGTGATTAGCCTCGAGAAGCCTCAGCGGAAATGGGCCTCATCTCGCCTGGAGGGCAAAACCTCCTGGATTTTCTCGAGTTGCGGCAGGTGCTCTCGACTTACGACGGGGACCTCAGGGACCCGCTCTGGTGGCCTCAGGAAAGGCCAGTCCCCATGCGAGTTCCTCGGGGGCCTCTCGGGATCCCTCTCCCGTCGATGCCGGGGCCTAAGACCTTGTGTGGAGTCGGGGCCGGAACCTGAGGAATCCTCTCCAGTGCTGACATGGATCTTGGGGTACTTCTGGAGTCTCCCCAGGGGAGTCAGTCCTCGTCTCGAATGCGGGCATGCACTTGCGCTTTCCTCCAGAGCGGTAGCAGCAGTGTCACGCAGTCCGCCGCGTGGATCAAAGGATCTATGGTTTTCCCTGGAGTCTTTCCCACGAGGCTTTCCCACGAGGCTTTCCCACAGGGCTGTCCCACGTGCACACGTGGTGGGAGTCGATCCTCGGCTTGAACGTCAAGGCAGTGCAGGGAAAACAGATTCCTCTGGAATGGACTGACACATCTGGGGGACCCTTGGAATGGTGGCACGACCCTGGAGTTCCTCTCGCCTTTCCTGTGGAGAGCGCCTCCTCTTGAGATGCGACGGGAACGCCGGGAATTCTTTCCCTACGAAACAGGGAAAGGATCCCTCACCTCGAGCTAGAAGGCGGAAACGGGGCTCCCCTGGATGTGTGCGGGACCCCACGTACTTCCTCTCGAGTGGAGACGGGTATGTCGGGGAACTTCTTGAGTTGCAGCAAGGGTGTGAAGGACCCTTGGAAGTTCCAGTGGTTAGACGTGATTAGCCTCGAGAAGCCTCAGCGGAAATGGGCCTCATCTCGCCTGGAGGGCAAAACCTCCTGGATTTTCTCAAGTTGCGGCAGGTGCTCTCGACTTACGACGGGGACCTCAGGGACCCGCTCTGGTGGCCTCAGGAAAGGCCAGTCCCCATGCGAGTTCCTCGGGGGCCTCTCGGGATTCCTCTCCCGTCGATGCAGGGGCCTAAGACCTTGTGTGGAGTCGGGGCCGGAACCTGAGGAATCCTCTCCAGTGCTGACATGGATCTTGGGGTACTTCTGGAGTCTCCCCAGGGGAGTCAGTCCTCGTCTCGAATGCGGGCATGCACTTGCGCTTTCCTCCAGAGCGGTAGCAGCAGTGTCACGCAGTCCGCCGCGTGGATCAAAGGAGCTATGGTTTTCCCTCGAGGCTTTCCCACGAGGCTTTCCCACAGGGCTGTTCCACGTGCAGACGTGGTGGGAGTCGATCCTCGGCTTGAAATTCAAGGCAGTGCAGGGAAAACAGATTCCTCTGGATGGACTGACAAATCTGGGGGACTCTTGGTATGGTGGCACGACCATGGAGTTCCTCTCGCCTTTCCTGTGGAGAGCGCTTCCTCTTGAGATGGGACGGGAACGCCGGGAATTCTTTCCCTACGAAACAGGGAAAGGATCCCTCATCTCGAGCTAGGAGGCGGAAACGGGGTTCCCCTGGATGTGTGCGCGACCCTTGTGCTTCCTCTCCAGTGGAGACGGGTATATCGGAGAACTTCTTGAGTTGCAGCAAGGGTGTGAAGGACCATTTGGAAGTTCCAGTGGTTAGACGTGATTAGCCTCGAGAAACCTCAGCGGAAAGGGGCCTCATCTCGCCAGGACTGCAAAACCTCCTGGATTTTCTCGAGTTGCGGCAGGTGCTCTCCACTTATGACGGGGACCTCAGGGACCCGCTCTGGTGGCCTCAGGAAAGGCCAGTCCCATGCGAGTTCCTCGGGGCCTCTCGGAATTCCTCTCCCGTCGATGCCGGGGCCTAAGGCCTTGTGTGGAGTCGGGGCCGGAAACTGAGGATTCCTCTCCAGTGCTGACATGGATCTTGGGGTACTTCTGGAGTCTCCCCAGGGGAGTCAGTCCTCGTCTTGAATGCGGGCATGCAGTTGCGCTTTCCTCCTGAGCGGTAGCAGCAGTGTCACGCAATCCGCCGCGTGGATCAAAGGATCTATGGTTTTCCCTCGAGTCTTTCCCACGAGGCTTTCCCACGAGGCTTTCCCACAGGGCTGTTCCACGTGCACACGTGGTGGGAGTCGATCCTCGGCTTGAACGTCAAGGCAGTGCAGGGAAAACAGGTTCCTCTGGAATGGACTGACACATCTGGGGGACTCTTGGAATGGTGGCACGACCCTGGAGTTCCTCTCGCCTTTCCTGTGGAGAGCGCCTCCTCTTGAGATGCGACGGGAACGCCGGGAATTCTTTCCCTACGAAACAGGGAAAGGATCCCTCACCTCGAGCTAGGAGGCGGAAACGGGGCTCCCCTGGATGTGTGCGGGACCCCACGGGCTTCCTCTCGAGTGGAGATGGGTATGTCGGGGAACTTCTTGAGTTGCAGCAAGGGTGTGAAGGACCCTTGGAAGTTCCAGTGGTTAGACGTGATTAGCCCCGAGAAGCCTCAGCGGAAATGGGCCTCATCTCGCCTGGAGGGCAAAACCTCCTGGATTTTCCTGAGTTGCGGCAGGTTCTCTCGACTTACGACGGGGACCTCAGGGACCCGCTCTGGTGGCTTCAGGAAAGGCCAGTCCCTATGCGAATTCCTCGGGGGCCTCTCGGGATTCCTCTCCCGTCGATGCCGGGGCCTAAGACCTTGTGTAGAGTCGGGGCCGGAACCTGAGGATTCCTCTCCAGAGCTGACATGGATCTTGGGATACTTCTGGAGTCTCCCCAGGGGAGTCAGTGCTCGTCTCGAATGCGGGCATGCACTTGCGCTTTCCTCCTGAGCGGTAGCAGCAGTGTCACGCAGTCCGCCACAGGGATCAAAGGATCTATGGTTTTCCCTCGAGTCTTTCCCACGAGGCTTTCCCACGAGGCTTTCCCACAGGGCTGACCCACGTGCACGCGTGGTGGGAGTCGATCCTCGGCTTGAACGTCAAGGCAGTGCAGGGAAAAGAGGTTCCTCTGTAATGGACTGACACATCTGGGGGTCTCTTGGAATGGTGGCACGAATCTGGAGATCCTCTCCCCTTTCCTGTTGAGAGCGCCTCCTCTTGAGATGCGACGGGAACGCGGGGAATTCTTTCCCTACGAAACAGGGAAAGGATCCCTCATCTCGAGCTAGCAGGCGGAAACGGGGTTCCCCTGGATGTGTGCTGGACCCCACGTGCTTCCTCTCGAGTGGAGACGGGTATGTCGGGGAACTTCTTGAGTTGCAGCAAGGGTGTGAAGGACCCTTTGGAAGTTCCAGTGGTTAGATGTGATTAGCCTCGAGAAGCCTCAGCGGAAATGGGCCTCATCTCGCCTGGAGGGTAAAACCTCCTGGATTTTCTCGAGTTGCGGCAGGTGCTCTTGACTTACGACCTGGACCTCAGGGACCCGCTCTGGTGGCCTCAGGAAAGGCCAGTCCCCATGCGAGTTCCTCGGGGGCCTCTCGGGATTCCTCTCCCGTCGATGCCGGGGCCTAAGACCTGGTGTGGAGTCGGGGCCGGAACCTGAGGATTCCTCTCCAGTGCTGACATGGATCTTGGGGTACTTCTGGAGTCTCCCCAGGGGAGTCAGTCCTCGTCTCGAATGCGGGCATGCACTTGCGCTTTCCTCCAGAGCGGTAGCAGCAGTGTCACGCAGTCCGCCGCGTGGATCAAAGGATCTATGGTTTTCCCTCGAGTCTTTCCCACGAGGCTTTCCCACGAGGCTTTCCCACAGGGCTGTCCCACGTGCACACGTGGTGGGAGTCGATCCTCGGCTTGAACGTCAAGGCAGTGCAGGGAAAACAGGTTCCTCTGGAATGGACTGACCCATCTGGGGGACTCTTGGAATGGTGGCACGACCCTGGAGTTCCTCTCGCCTTTCCTGTGGAGAGCGCCTCCTTTTGAGATGCGACGGGAACGCCGGGAATTCTTTCCCTACGAAACAGGGAAAGGATCACTCATCTCGAACTAGGAGGCGGAAACGGGGCTCCCCTGGATGTGTATGGGACCCCACGTGCTTCCTCTCGAGTGGAGACGGGTATGTCGCTGAACTGCTTGAGTTGAAGCAAGGGTGTGAAGGTCCCTTTGGAAGTTCCAGTGGTTAGATGTGATTAGCCTCGAGAAGCCTAAGCCGAAATGGGTCTCATCTCTCCTAGAGGGCAAAACCTCCTGGATTTTCTCGAGTTGCGGCAGGTGCTCTCGACTTACGACGGGGACCTCAGGGACCCGCTCTGGTGGCCTCAGGAAAGGCCAGTCCCCATGCGAGTTCCTCGGGGGCCTCTCGGGATTCCTCCCCCGTCGATGCCGGGGCCTAAGACCTTGTGTGGAGTCGGTCCCAGAACCTGAGGATTCCTCTCCAGTGCTGACATGGATCTTGGGGTACTTCTGGAGTCTCCCCAGGGGAGTCAGTCCTCGTCTCGAATGCGGGCATGCACTTGCGCTTTCCTCTAGAGCAGTAGCAGCAGTGTCACGCAATCCGCCACGTGGATCAAAGGATCTATGGTTTTCCCTCGAGTCTTTCCCACGAGGCTTTCCCACGAGGCTTTCCCACAGGGCTGTCCCACATGCACACGTGGTGGGAATCGATCGTCGGCTTGAACATCAAGGCAGTGCAGGGAAAACAGGTTCCTCTGGAATGGACTGACCCATCTGGGGGACTCTTGGAATGGTGGCACGACC
Source organism: Ovis canadensis (assembly GCF_042477335.2). Lineage (NCBI taxonomy): Eukaryota > Metazoa > Chordata > Mammalia > Artiodactyla > Bovidae > Ovis > Ovis canadensis. The sequence goes on from NC_091263.1 coordinate 12,447,832, forward strand.
CTGGAGTTCCTCTCGCCTTTCCTGTGGAGAGCGCCTCCTCTTGAGATGCGACGGGAACGCCGGGAATTCTTTCCCTACGAAACAGGGAAAGGATCCCACATCTCGAGCTAGGAGGCGGAAACAGGGCTCCGCTGGATGTGTGCGGGACCCCACGTGCTTCCTCTCGAGTGGAGACGGGTATGTCGCGGAACTTCTTGAGTTGCAGCAAGGGTGTGAAGGACCCATTGGATGTTCCAGTGGTTAGATATGATTAGCCTCGAGAAGCCTCAGCGGAAATGGGCCTCATCTCGCCTGGAGGGCAAAACCTCCTGGATTTTCTCGACTTGCGGCAGGTGCTCTCGACTTACGACGGGGACCTCAGGGACCCGCTCTGGAGGCCTCAGGAAAGGCCAGTCCCCATGCCAGTTCCTCAGGGGCCTCTCGGGATTCCTCTCCCGTCGATGCCGGGGCCTAAGACCTTGTGTGGAGTCGGGCCCGGAACCTGAGGATTCCTCTCCAGTGCTGACATGGATCTTGGGGTACTTCTGGAGTCTCCCCAGGGGAGTCAGTTTTCGTCTCGAATGCAGGCATGCACTTGCGCTTTCCTCCAGAGCGGTAGCAGCAGTGTCACGCCGTCCGCCGCGTGGATCAAAGGATCTATGGTTTTCCCTCGAGTCTTTCCCACGAGGCTTTCCCACGAGGCTTTCCCACAGGGCTGTCCCACGTGCACACGTGGTGGGAGTCGATCCTCGGCTTGAACGTCAAGGCAGTGCAGGGAAAACAGATTCCTCTGTAATGGACTGACACATCTGGGGGTTTCTTGGAATGGTGGAACGACTCCGGAGTTCCTCTTCCCTTTCCTGTGGAGAGCGCCTCCTCTTGAGATGCGACGGGAACGCCGGGAATTCTTTCCCTACGAAACAGGGAAAGGATCCCTCATCTCGAGCTATGAGGCGGAAACGGGGCTCCCCTGGATGTGTGCTGGACCCCACGTGCTTCCTCTCGAGTGGAGACTGGTATGTCGGGGAAATTCCTGAGTTGCAGCAAGGGTGTGAAGGACCCTTTGGAAGTTCCAGTGGTTAGACGTGATTAGCCTCGAGAAGTCTCAGCGGAAATGGGCCTCATCTCGCCTGGAGGGCAAAACCTCCTGGATTTTGTCGAGTTGCGGCAGGTGCTCTCGACTTACGACGGGGACCTCAGGGACCCGCTCTGGTGGCCTCAGGAAAGGCCAGTCCCCATGCGAGTTCCTCGGGAGCCTCTCGGGATTCCTCTCCCGTCGATGCCGGGGCCTAAGACCTTGTGTGGAGTCGGGGCCGGAACCTGAGGATTCCTCTCCAGTGCTGACATGGATCTTGGGGTACTTCTGGAGTCTCCCCAGGGGAGTCAGTCCTCGTCTCGAATGCGGGCATGCACTTGCGCTTTCCTCCAGAGCGGTAGCAACAGTGTCACGCAGTCCGCCGCGTGGATCAAAGGATCTATGGTTTTCCCTCGAGTCTTTCCCACGAGGCTTTCCCACGAGGCTTTCCCACAGGGCTGTCCCACCTGCACAATTGGTGGGAGTCGATCCTTGGCTTGAACGTCAAGGCAGTGCAGGGAAAATTGGTTCCTCTGTAATGGACTGACACATCTGTGGGTCTCTTGGAATGGTGGCACGATTCTGGAGATCCTCTCCCCTTTCCTGTTGAGAGCGCCTCCTCTTGAGATGTGACGGGAACGCCGGGAATTCTTTCCTTACGAAACAGGGAAAGGATCCCTCACCTCGAGCTATGAGGCGGAAATGGGGCTCCCCTGGATGTGTGCTGGACCCCACGTGCTTCCTCTCGAGCGGAGACGGGTATGACGGGGAACTTCTTGAGTTGCAGCAAGGGTGTGAAGGACCCTTTGGAAGTTCCAGTGGTTAGACGTGATTAGCCTCGAGAAGCCTCAGCGGAAATGGGCCTCATCTCGCCTGGAGGGTAAAACCTCCTCGATTTTCTCGAGTTGCGGCAGGTGCTCTCGACTTACGACGGGGACCTCAGGGACCCGCTCTGGTGGCCTCAGGAAAGGCCAGTCCCCATGCGAGTTCCTCGGGGCCTCTCGGGATTCCTCTCCCGTCGATGCCGGGGCCTAAGACCTTGTGTGGAGTCGGGGCCGGAACCTGAGGATTCGTCTCCAGTGCTGACATGGACCTTGGGGTACTTCTGGAGTCTCCCCAGGGGAGTCAGTCCTCGTCTCGAATGCGGGCATGCACTTGCGCTTTCCTCCAGAGCGGTAGCAGCATTGTCACGCAGTCCGCCGCGTGGATCAAAGGATCTATGGTTTTCCATCGAGTCTTTCCCACCAGGCTTTCCCACGTGGCTTTCCCACAGGGCTGTCCCACGTGCACACGTGGTGGGAGTCGATCCTCGGCTTGAACGTCAAGGCAGTGCAGGGAAAACAGGTTCATCTGGAATGGACTGACACATCTGGGGGACTCTTGGAATGGTGGCACGACCCTGGAGTTCCTCTTGCCTTTCCTGTGGAGAGCGCCTCCTCTTGAGATGCGACGGGAACGCCGGGAATTCTTTCCCTACGAAACAGGGAAAGGATCCCACATTTCGAGTTAGGAGGCGGAAACGGGGCTCCCCTGGATGTGTGCGGGACCCCACGTGCTTCCTCTCGAGTGGAGACGGGTATGTCGCGGAACTGCTTGAGTTGCAGCAAGGGTGTGAAGGTCCCTTTGGAAGTTCCAGTGGTTAGATGTGATTAGCCTCGAGAAGCCTCAGCGGAAATGGGCCTCATCTCGCCTGGAGGGCAAAACCTCCTGGATTTTCTCGAGTTGCGGCAGGTGCTTTCGACTTACGACGGGGACCTCAGGGACCCGCTCTCGTGGCCTCAGGAAAGGCCAGTCCCCATGCGAGTTCCTCGGGGGCCTCTCGGGATTCCTCTCCCGTCGATGCCGGGGCCTAAGAACTTGTGTCGAGTCGGGGCGAAACCTAAGGATTCCTCTCCAGTGCTGACATGGATCTTGGGGTACTTCTGGAGTCTCCCCAGGGGAGTCAGTCCTCGTCTCGAATGCGGGCATGCACTTGCGCTTTCCTCCAGAGCGGTAGCAGCAGTGTCACGCAGTCCGCCGCGTGGATCAAAGGATCTATGGTTTTCCCTCGAGTCTTTCCCACGAGGCTTTCCCACGAGGCTTTCCCACAGGGCTGTCCCACATGCACACGTGGAGGGAGTCGATCCTCGGCTTGAACGTCAAGGCAGTGCAGGGAAAACAGGTTCCTCTGGAATGGACTGACACATCTGGGAGACTCTTGGAATGGTGGCACGACCCTGGAGTTCCTCTCGCCTTTCCTGTGGAGAGCACCTCCTCTTGAGATGCGACGGGAACGCCGGGAATTCTTTCCCTACGAAACAGGGAAAGGATCCCTCATCTCGAGCTATGAGGCGGAAACGGGGCTCCCCATGATGTGTGCTGGACCCCACGTGCTTCCTCTCGAGTGGAGACGGGTATGTCGGGGAACTTCTTGAGTTGCAGCAAAGGTGTGAAAGACCCTTTGAAAGTTCCAGTGGTTAGACGTGATTAGCCTCGAGAAGCCTCAGCGGAAATGGGCCTCATCTCGCCTGGAGGGCAAAACCTCCTGGATTTTGTCGAGTTGCGGCAGGTGCTCTCGACTTAGGACGGGGACCTCAGGGACCCGCTCTGGTGGCCTCAGGAAAGGCCAATCCCCATGCGAGTTCCTCGGGGGCCTCTCGGGATTCCTCTCCCGTCGATGCCGGGGCCTAAGACCTTGTGTGGAGTCGGGGCCGGAACCTGAGGATTCCTCTCCAGTGCTGACATGGATCTTGGGGTACTTCTGGAGTCTCCCCAGGGGAGTCAGTCCTCGTCTCGAATGCGGGCATGCACTTACGCTTTCCTCCAGACCGGTAGCAGCAGTGTCACGCAGTCCGCCGCGTGGTTCAAAGGATCTATGGTTTTCCCTCGAGTCTTTCCCACGAGGCTTTCCCACGAGGCTTTCCCACAGGGCTGTCCCACGTGCACACGTGGTGGGACTCGATCCTCGGCTTGAACGTCAAGGCAGTGCAGGGAAAACAGTTTCCTCTGGAATGGACTGACACATCTGGGGGACTCTTGGAATGGTGGCACGACCCTGGAGTTCCTCTCGCCTTTCCTGTGGAGAGCGCCTCCTCTTGAGATGCGACGGGAACGCCGGGAATTCTTTCCCTACGAAACTGGGAAAGGATCTCTCATTTCGAGCTAGGAGGCGGAAACGGGTCTCCCCTGGATGTGTGCGGGACCCCACGTGCTTCCTCTCGAGTGGAGACGGGTATGTCGGGGAGCTTCTTGAGTTGCAGCAAGGGTGTGAAAGACCCTTTGGAAGTTCCAGCTGTTAGATGTGATTAGCCTTTCGAAGCCTCAGCGGAAATGGGCCTCATCACGCCTGGAGGGGAAAACCTCCTGGATTTTCTCGAGTTGCGGCAGGTGCTCTCGACTTACGACGGGGACCTCAGGGACCCGCTCTGGTGGCCTCAGGAAAGGCCAGTCCCCATGCGAGTTCCTCGCGGGCCTCTCGGGATTCCTCTCCCGTCGATGCCTGGGCCTAAGACCTTGTGTGGAGTCGGGCCGGAAACGGAGGATTCCTCTCCAGTGCTGACATGGATCTTGGGGTACTTCTGGAGTCTCCCCAGGGGAGTCAGTCCTCGTCTCGAATGCGGGCATGCAATTGCGCTTTCCTCCAGAGCGGTAGCAGCAGTGTCACGCAGTCCGCCGCGTGGATCAAAGGATCTATGGTTTTCCCTCGAGTCTTTCCCACCAGGCTTTCCCACGTGGCTTTCCCACAGGGCTGTCCCACGTGCACACGTGGTGGGAGTCGATTCTCGGATTGAACGTCAAGGCAGTGCACGGAAAACAGGTTCCTCTGGAATGGACTGACACATCTGGGGGACTCTTGGAATGGTGGCACGACCCTGGAGTTCCTCTCGCCTTTCCTGTGGAAAGCGCCTCCTCTTGAGATGCGACGGGAACGCCGGGAATTCTTTTCCTACGAAGCAAGGAAAGGATCCCTCATCTACAGCTAGGAGGCGGAAACGGGGCTCTCCTGGATGTGTGCGGGACCCCACGTGCTTCCTCTCGAGTGGAGACGGGTATGTCGGGGAAATTCTTGAGTTGCAGCAAGGGTGTGAAGGACCCTTTGGAAGTTCCAGTGGTTAGATGTGATTACCCTCGAGAAGCCTCAGCGGAAATGGGCCTCATCTCGCCTGGAGGGCAAAACCTCCTGGATTTTCTCGAGTTGCGGCAGGTGCTCTCGACTTACGACGGGGACCTCAGGGACCCGCTCTGGTGGCCTCAGGAAAGGCCAGTCCCCATTCGAGTTCCTCGGGGGCCTCTCGGGATTCCTCTCCCGTCGATGCCGGGGCCTAAGACCTTGTGTGGAGTCGGGGCCGGAATTGAGGATTCCTCTCCAGTGCTGACATGGATCTTGGGGTACTTCTGGAGTCTCCCCAGGGGAGTCAGTCCTCGTCTCGAACGCGGGCATGCACTTGCGCTTTCCTCCAGAGTGGTAGCAGCAGTGTCACGCAGTCCACAGCGTGGATCAAAGGATCTATGGTTTTCCCTCGAGTCTTTCCCACGAGGTTTTCCCACGAGGCTTTCCCACAGGGCTGTCCCACGTGCACACGTGGTGGGAGTCGATCCTCGGCTTGAACGTCAAGGCAGTGCAGGGAAAACAGGTTCCTCTGGAATGGACTGACACATCTGGGGGACTCCTGGAATGGTGGCACGACCCTGGAGTTTCTCTCGCCTTTCCTGTGGAGAGCGCCTCCTCTTGAGATGCGAGGGGAACGCCGGGAATTCTTTCCCTACGAAACAAGGAAAGGATCCCTCATCTCGAGTTAGGAGGCGGAAACGGGGCTCCCCTGGATGTGTGCGGGTCCCCACGTGCTTCCTCTAGAGTGGAGACGGGTATGTCGCGGAACTTCTTGAGTTGCAGCAATGGTGTGAAGGACCCTTTGGAAGTTCCAGTGGTTAGATGTGATTAGCCTCGAGAAGCCTCAGCGGAAATGGGCCTCATCTCGCCTGGAGGGCAAAACCTCCTGGGTTTTCTCGAGTTGCGGCAGGTGCTCTCGACTTAGGACGGGGACCTCAGGGACCCGCTCTGGTGGCCTCAGGAAAGGCCAGTCCCCATGCGAGTTCCTCGGGGGCCTCTCGGGATTCCTCTCCCGTCGATGCCGGGGCCTAAGACCTTGTGTGGAGTCGGGGCCGGAACCTGAGGATTCCTCTCCAGTGCTGACATGGATCTTGGGGTACTTCTGGAGTCTCCCCAGGGGAGTCAGTCCTCGTCTCGAATGCGGGCATGCACTTGCGCTTTCCTACAGAGGGGTAGCAGCAGTGTCACGCAGTCCGCCGCGTGGATCAAAGGATCTATGGTTTTCCCTCGAGTCTTTCCCACGAGGCTTTCCGACGAGGCTTCCCCACAGGGCTGTCCCACGTGCACACGTGGTGGGAGTCGATCCTCGGCTTGAACGTCAAGGCAGTGCAGGGAAAACAGGTTCCTCTGGAATGGACTGACCCATCTAGGGGACTCTTGGAATGGTGGCACGACCTGGAGTTCCTCTCGCCTTTCCTGTGGAGAGCGCCTCTTCTTGAGATGCGACGGGAACGCCGGGAATTCTTTCCCTACGAACCAGGGAAAGGATCCCTCATCTCGAGCTAGGAGGCGGAAACGGGGCTCCCCTGGATATGTGCGGGACCCCACGTGCTTCCTCTCGAGTGGATACGGTTATGTCGGGGAACTTCTTGAGTTGCAGCAAGGGTGTGAAGGACCCTTTGGAAGTTCCAGTGGTCAGATGTGATTAGCCTCGAGAAGCCTCAGTGGAAATGGGCCTCATCTCGCCTGGAGGGCAAAACCTCCTGGATTTTCTCGAGTTGCGGCAGGTGCTCTCGACTTACGACGGGGACCTCAGGGACCCGCTCTGGTGGCCTCAGGAAAGGCCAGTCCCCATGCGAGTTCCTCGGGGGCCTCTCGGGATTCCTCTCCCGTCGATGCCGGGGCCTAAGACCTTGTGTGGAGTCGGGGCCGGAACCTGAGGATTCCTCTCCAGTGCTGACATGGATCTTGGGGTACTTCTGGAGTCTCCCCAGGGGAGTCAGTCCTCGTCTCGAATGCGGGCATGCACTTGCGCTTTCCTCCAGAGCAGTAGCAGCAGTGTCACGCAGTCCGCCGCGTGGATCAAAGGAGCTATGGTTTTCCCTCGAGGCTTTCCCACGAGGCTTTCCCACAGGGCTGTCCCACGTGCACACGTGGTGGGAGTCGATCCTCGGCTTGAACGTCAAGGCAGTGTAGGGAAAACAGGTTCCTCTGGAATGGACTGACACATCTGGGGGACTCTAGGAATGGTGGCACGACCCTGGAGTTCCTCTCGCCTTTCCTGTGGAGAGCGCCTCCTCTTGAGATGCGACGGGAACGCCGGGAATTCTTTCCCTACGTAACAGTGAAAGGATCCCTCATCTCGAGCTAGGGGGCGGAAACGGGGTTCCCCTGGATGTGTGCGCGACCCTTGTGCTTCCTCTCGATTGGAGACTGGTATGTCGGGGAACTTCTTGAGTTGCAGCAAGGGTGTGAAGGACCCTTTGGAAGTTCCAGTGGTTAGACGTGATTAGCCTCGAGAAGCCTCAGCGGAAATGGGCCTCATCTCGCCTGGAGGGCAAAACCTCCTGGATTTTCTCGAGTTGTGGCAGGTGCTCTCGACTTACGACGGGGACCACAGGGACCCGCTCTGGTGGCCTCAGGAAAGGCCAGTCCCCATGCGAGTTCCTCGGGGCCTCTCGGGATTCCTCTCCCGTCGATGCCGGGGCCTAAGACCTTGTGTGGAGTCGGGGCCGGAACCTGAGGATTCCTCTCCAGTGATGACATGGACCTTGGGGTACTTCTGGAGTCTCCCCAGGGGAGTCAGTCCTCGTCTCGAATGCGGGCATGCACTTGCGCTTTCCTCCAGAGCGGTAGCAGCAGTGTCACGCAGTCCGCCGCGTGGATCAAAGGAGCTATGGTTTTCCCTCGAGGCTTTCCCACGAGGCTTTCCCACAGGGCTGTCCCACGTGCACACGTGGTGGGAGTCGATCCTCGGCTTGAACGTCAAGGCAGTGCAGGGAAAACAGGTTCCTCTGGAATGGACTGACACATCTGGGAGACTCTTGGAATGGTGGCACGACCCTGGAGTTCCTCTCGCCGTTCCTGTGGAGAGCGCCTCCTCTTGAGATGCGACGGGAACGCCGGGAATTCTTTCCCTACGAAACAGTGAAAGGATCCCTCACCTCGAGCTAGGAGGCGGAAACGGGGCTCCGCTGGATGTGTGTGGGACCCCACGTGCTTCCTCTCGAGTGGAGACGGGTATGTCGGGGAACTTCTTGAGTTGCAGCAAGGGTGTGAAGGACCCTTGGAAGTTCCAGTGGTTAGACGTGATTAGCCTCGAGAAGCCTCAGCGGAAATGGGCCTCATCTCGCCTGGAGGGCAAAACCTCCTGGATTTTCTCGAGTTGCGGCAGGTTCTCTCGACTTACGACTGGGACCTCAGGGACCCGCTCTGGTGGCCTCAGGAAAGGCCAGTCCCCATGAGAGTTCCTCAGGGGGCTCTCGGCATTCCTCTCCCGTCGATGCCGGGGCCTAAGACCTTGTGTGGAGTCGGGGCCGGAACCTGAGAATTCCTCTCCAGTGCTGACATGGATCTTGGGGTACTTCTGGAGTCTCCCCAGGGGAGTCAGTCCTCGTCTCGAATGCGGGCATGCACTTGCGCTTTCCTCCAGAGCGGTAGCAGCAGTGTCACGCAGTCCGCCGCGTGGATCAAAGGATCTATGGTTTTCCCTCGAGTCTTTCCCACGAGGCTTTCCCACGATGCTTTCCCACAGGGCTGTCCCACGTGCACACGTGGTGGGAGTCGATCCTCGGCTTGAACGTCAAGGCAGTGCAGGGAAAACAGGTTCCTCTGGAATGGACTGACACATCTGGGGGACTCTAGGAATGGTGGCACGACCCTGGAGTTCCTCTCGCCTTTCCTGTGGAGAGCGCCTCCTCTTGAGATGCAACGGGAACGCCGGGAATTCTTTCCCTACGAAACAGGGAAAGGATCCCTCATCTCGAGCTAGGCGGCGGAAACGGGGCTCCCCTGGATGTGTGCGCGACCCTTGTGCTTCCTCTCGAGTGGAGACTGGTATGTCGGGGAACTTCTTGAGTTGCAGCAAGGGTGTGAAGGACCCTTTGGAAGTTCCAGTGGTTAGACGTGATTAGCCTCGAGAAGCCTCAGCGGAAATGGGCCTCATCTCGCCTGGAGGGCAAAACCTCCTGGAGTTTCTCGAGTTGTGGCAGGTGCTCTCGACTTACGACGGGGACCACAGGGACCCGCTCTGGTGGCCTCAGGAAAGGCCAGTCCCCATGCGAGTTCCTCGGGGGCCTCTCGGGATTCCTCTCCCGTCGATGCCGGGGCCTAAGACCTTGTGTGGAGTCGGGGCCGGAAACTGAGGATTCCTCTCCAGTGCTGACATGGATCTTGGGGTACTTCTGGAGTCTCCCCAGGGGAGTCAGTCCTCGTCTCGAATGCGGGCATGCACTTGCGCTTTCCTCCAGAGCGGTAGCAGCAGTGTCACGCAGTCCGCCGCGTGGATCAAAGGATCTATGGTTTTCCCTCGAGTCTTTCCCACGAGGCTTTCCCACGAGGCTTTCCCACAGGGCTGTCCCACGTGCACACGTGGTGGGAGTCGATCCTCGGCTTGAACGTCAAGGCAGTGCAGGGAAAACAGGTTCCTCTGGAATGGACTGACACATCTGGGGGACTCTTGGAATGGTGGCACGACCCTGGAGTTCCTCTCGCCGTTCCTGTGGATAGCGCCTCCTCTTGAGATGCGACGGGAACGCCGGGAATTCTTTCCCTACGAAACAGGGAAAGGATCCCTCACCTCGAGCTAGGAGGCGGAAACGGGGCTCCCCTGGATGTGTGCGGGAACCTCGTGCTTCCTCTCGAGTGGAGACGGGTATGTCGGGGAACTTCTTGAGTTGCAGCAAGGTTGTGAAGGACCCTTGGAAGTTCCAGTGGTTAGACGTGATTAGCCTCGAGAAGCCTCAGCGGAAATGGGCCTCATCTCGCCTGGAGGGCAAAACCTTCTGGATTTTCTCGAGTTGCGGCAGGTTCTCTCGACTTACGACTGGGACCTCAGGGACCCGCTCTGGTGGCCTCAGGAAAGGCCAGTCCCCATGCGAGTTCCTCAGGGGGCTCTCGGGATTCCTCTCCCGTCGATGCCGGGGCCTAAGACCTTGTGTGGAGTCGGGGCCGGAACCTGAGAATTCCTCTCCAGTGCTGACATGGATCTTGGGGTACTTCTGGAGTCTCCCCAGGGGAGTCAGTCCTCGTCTCGAATGCGGGCATGCACGTTCGCTTTCCTCCAGAGCGGTAGCAGCAGTGTCACGCAGTCCGCCGCGTGGATCAAAGGATCTATGGTTTTCCCTCGAGTCTTTCCCACGAGGCTTTCCCACGAGGCTTTCCCACAGGGCTGTCCCACGTGCACACGTGGTGGGACTCGATCCTCGGCTTGAACGTCAAGGCAGTGCAGGGAAAACAGGTTCCTCTGGAATGGACTGACACATCTGGGGGTCTCTTGGAATGGCGGCACGACTCTGGAGTTCCTCTCGCCTTTCCTGTGGAGAGCGCCCCCTCTTGAGATGCGACGGGAACGCCGGGAATTCTTTCCCTAAGAAACAGGGAAAGGATCCCTCATCTCGAGCTAGGAGGCGGAAACGGGGCTCCCCTGGATGTGTGCGGGAACCTCGTGCTTCCTCTCGAGTGGAGACGGGTATGTCGGGGAACTTCTTGAGTTGCAGCAAGGGTGTGAAGGACCCTTTGGAAGTTCCAGTGGTTAGATGTGATTAGCCTCGAGAAGCCTCAGCGGAATTGGGCCTCATCTCGCCTGGAGGGCAAAACCTCCTGGATTTTCTCGAGTTGCGGCAGGTGCTCTCGACTTAAGACGGGGACCTCAGGGACCCGCTTTGGTGGCCTCAGGAAAGGCCAGTCCCCATGCGAGGTCCTCGGGGGCCTCTCGGGATTCCTCTCCCGTCGATGCCGGGGCCTAAGACCTTGTGTGGAGTCGGGGCCGGAACCTGAGGATTCCTCTCCAGTGCTGACATGGATCTTGGGGTACTTCTGGAGTCTCCCCAGGGGAGTCAGTCCTCGTCTCGAATGCGGGCATGCACTTTCCCTTTCCTCCAGAGCGGTAGCAGCAGTGTCACGCAGTCCGCCGCGTGGATCAAAGGATCTATGGTTTTCCCTCGAGTCTTTCCCACGAGGCTTTCCCACGAGGCTTTCCCACAGGGCTGTCCCACGTGCACACGTGGTGGGAGTCGATCCTCGGCTTGAACGTCAAGGCAGTGCAGGGAAAACAGGTTCCTCTGGAATGGACTGACACATCTGGTGGTCTCTTGGAATGGCGGCACGACTCTGGAGTTCCTCTCGCCTTTCCTGTGGAGAGCGCCCCCTCTTGAGATGCGACGGGAACGCCGGGAATTCATTCCCTACGAAACAGGGAAAGGATCCCTCATCTCGAGCTAGGAGGCGGAAACGGGGCTCACCTGGATGTGTGCGGGAACCTCCTGCTTCCTCTCGAGTGGAGAAGGGTATGTCGGGGAACTTCTTGAGTTGCAGCAAGGGTGTGAAGGACCCTTTGAAGTTCCAGTGGTTAGACGTGATTAGCCTCGAGAAGCCTCAGCGGAAATGGGCCTCATCTCGCCTGGAGGGCAAAACCTCCTGGATTTTCTCAAGTTGCGGCAGGTGCTCTCGACTTACGACGGGGACCTCAGGGACCCGCTCTGGTGGCCTTAGGAAAGGCCAGTCCCCATGCGAGTTCCTCGGGGGCCTCTCGGGATTCCTCTCCCGTCGATGCAGGGGCCTAAGACCTTGTGTGGAGTCGGGGCCGGAACCTGAGGAATCCTCTCCAGTGCTGACATGGATCTTGGGGTACTTCTGGAGTCTCCCCAGGGGAGTCAGTCCTCGTCTCGAATGCGGGCATGCACTTGCGCTTTCCTCCAGAGCGGTAGCAGCAGTGTCACGCAGTCCGCCGCGTGGATCAAAGGAGCTATGGTTTTCCCTCGAGGCTTTCCCACGAGGCTTTCCCACAGGGCTGTTCCACGTGCAGACGTGGTGGGAGTCGATCCTCGGCTTGAAATTCAAGGCAGTGCAGGGAAAACAGATTCCTCTGGATGGACTGACAAATCTGGGGGACTCTTGGTATGGTGGCACGACCATGGAGTTCCTCTCGCCTTTCCTGTGGAGAGCGCTTCCTCTTGAGATGGGACGGGAACGCCGGGAATTCTTTCCCTACGAAACAGGGAAAGGATCCCTCATCTCGAGCTAGGAGGCGGAAACGGGGTTCCCCTGGATGTGTGCGCGACCCTTGTGCTTCCTCTCCAGTGGAGACGGGTATATCGGAGAACTTCTTGAGTTGCAGCAAGGGTGTGAAGGACCATTTTGAAGTTCCAGTGGTTAGACGTGATTAGCCTCGAGAAACCTCAGCGGAAATGGGCCTCATCTCGCCAGGACTGCAAAACCTCCTGGATTTTCTCGAGTTGCGGCAGGTGCTCTCCACTTATGACGGGGACCTCAGGGACCCGCTCTGGTGGCCTCAGGAAAGGCCAGTCCCATGCGATTTCCTCGGGGCCTCTCGGAATTCCTCTCCCGTCGATGCCGGGGCCTAAGGCCTTGTGTGGAGTCGGGGCCGGAAACTGAGGATTCCTCTCCAGTGCTGACATGGATCTTGGGGTACTTCTGGAGTCTCCCCAGGGGAGTCAGTCCTCGTCTTGAATGCGGGCATGCACTTGCGCTTTCCTCCTGAGCGGTAGCAGCAGTGTCACGCAATCCGCCGCGTGGATCAAAGGATCTATGGTTTTCCCTCGAGTCTTTCCCACGAGGCTTTCCCACGAGGCTTTCCCACAGGGCTGTTCCACGTGCACACGTGGTGGGAGTCGATCCTCGGCTTGAACGTCAAGGCAGTGCAGGGAAAACAGGTTCCTCTGGAATGGACTGACACATCTGGGGGACTCTTGGAATGGTGGCACGACCCTGGAGTTCCTCTCGCCTTTCCTGTGGAGAGCGCCTCCTCTTGAGATGCGACGGGAACGCCGGGAATTATTTCCCTACGAAACAGGGAAAGGATCCCTCACCTCGAGCTAGGAGGCGGAAACGGGGCTCCCCTGGATGTGTGCGGGACCCCACGTGCTTCCTCTCGAGTGGAGATGGGTATGTCGGGGAACTTCTTGAGTTGCAGCAAGGGTGTGAAGGACCCTTGGAAGTTCCAGTGGTTAGACGTGATTAGCCTCGAGAAGCCTCAGCGGAAATGGGCCTCATCTCGCCTGGAGGGCAAAACCTCCTGGATTTTCCTGAGTTGCGGCAGGTTCTCTCGACTTACGACGGGGACCTCAGGGACCCGCTCTGGTGGCCTCAGGAAAGGCCAGTCCCTATGCGAATTCCTCGGGGGCCTCTCGGGATTCCTCTCCCGTCGATGCCGGGGCCTAAGACCTTGTGTGGAGTCGGGGCCGGAACCTGAGGATTCCTCTCCAGAGCTGACATGGATCTTGGGATACTTCTGGAGTCTCCCCAGGGGAGTCAGTGCTCGTCTCGAATGCGGGCATGCACTTGCGCTTTCCTCCTGAGCGGTAGCAGCAGTGTCACGCAGTCCGCCACAGGGATCAAAGGATCTATGGTTTTCCCTCGAGTCTTTCCCACGAGGCTTTCCCACGAGGCTTTCCCACAGGGCTGACCCACGTGCACGCGTGGTGGGAGTCGATCCTCGGCTTGAACGTCAAGGCAGTGCAGGGAAAAGAGGTTCCTCTGTAATGGACTGACACATCTGGGGGTCTCTTGGAATGGTGGCACGAATCTGGAGATCCTCTCCCCTTTCCTGTTGAGAGCGCCTCCTCTTGAGATGCGACGGGAACGCGGGGAATTCTTTCCCTACGAAACAGGGAAAGGATCCCTCATCTCGAGCTAGGAGGCGGAAACGGGGTTCCCCTGGATGTGTGCTGGACCCCACGTGCTTCCTCTCGAGTGGAGACGGGTATGTCGGGGAACTTCTTGAGTTGCAGCAAGGGTGTGAAGGACCCTTTGGAAGTTCCAGTGGTTAGATGTGATTAGCCTCGAGAAGCCTCAGCGGAAATGGGCCTCATCTCGCCTGGAGGGTAAAACCTCCTGGATTTTCTCGAGTTGCGGCAGGTGCTCTTGACTTACGACGGGGACCTCAGGGACCCGCTCTGGTGGCCTCAGGAAAGGCCAGTCCCCATGCGAGTTCCTCGGGGGCCTCTCGGGATTCCTCTCCCGTCGATGCCGGGGCCTAAGACCTGGTGTGGAGTCGGGGCCGGAACCTGAGGATTCCTCTCCAGTGCTGACATGGATCTTGGGGTACTTCTGGAGTCTCCCCAGGGGAGTCAGTCCTCGTCTCGAATGCGGGCATGCACTTGCGCTTTCCTCTAGAGCAGTAGCAGCAGTGTCACGCAATCCGCCGCGTGGATCAAAGGATCTATGGTTTTCCCTCGAGTCTTTCCCACGAGGCTTTCCCACGAGGCTTTCCCACAGGGCTGTCCCACGTGCACACGTGGTGGGAATCGATCGTCGGCTTGAACATCAAGGCAGTGCAGGGAAAACAGGTTCCTCTGGAATGGACTGACCCATCTGGGGGACTCTTGGAATGGTGGCACGACCCTGGAGTTCCTCTCGCCTTTCCTGTGGAGAGCGCCTCCTCTTGAGATGCGACGGGAACGCCGGGAATTCTTTCCCTACGAAACAGGGAAAGGATCCCACATCTCGAGCTAGCAGGCGGAAACAGGGCTCCGCTGGATGTGTGCGGGACCCCACGTGCTTCCTCTCGAGTGGAGACGGGTATGTCGCGGAACTTCTTGAGTTGCAGCAAGGGTGTGAAGGACCCATTGGATGTTCCAGTGGTTAGATATGATTAGCCTCGAGAAGCCTCAACGGAAATGGGCCTCATCTCGCCTGGAGGGCAAAACCTCCTGGATTTTCTCGACTTGCGGCAGGTGCTCTCGACTTACGACGGGGACCTCAGGGACCCGCTCTGGAGGCCTCAGGAAAGGCCAGTCCCCATGCCAGTTCCTCAGGGGCCTCTCGGGATTCCTCTCCCGTCGATGCCGGGGCCTAAGACCTTGTGTGGAGTCGGGCCCGGAACCTGAGGATTCCTCTCCAGTGCTGACATGGATCTTGGGGTACTTCTGGAGTCTCCCCAGGGGAGTCAGTTTTCGTCTCGAATGCAGGCATGCACTTGCGCTTTCCTCCAGAGCGGTAGCAGCAGTGTCACGCCGTCCGCCGCGTGGATCAAAGGATCTATGGTTTTCCCTCGAGTCTTTCCCACGAGGCTTTCCCACGAGGCTTTCCCACAGGGCTGTCCCACGTGCACACGTGGTGGGAGTCGATCCTCGGCTTGAACGTCAAGGCAGTGCAGGGAAAACAGGTTCCTCTGTAATGGACTGACACATCTGGGTGTTTCTTGGAATGGTGGCACGACTCCGGAGTTCCTCTTCCCTTTCCTGTGGAGAGCGCCTCCTCTTGAGATGCGACGGGAACGCCGGGAATTCTTTCCCTACGAAACAGGGAAAGGATCCCTCATCTCGAGCTATGAGGCGGAAACGGGGCTCCCCTGGATGTGTGCTGGACCCCACGTGCTTCCTCTCGAGTGGAGACTGGTATGTCGGGGAACTTCCTGAGTTGCAGCAAGGGTGTGAAGGACCCTTTGGAAGTTCCAGTGGTTAGACGTGATTAGCCTCGAGAAGTCTCAGCGGAAATGGGCCTCATCTCGCCTGGAGGGCAAAACCTCCTGGATTTTGTCGAGTTGCGGCAGGTGCTCTCGACTTACGACGGGGACCTCAGGGACCCGCTCTGGTGGCCTCAGGAAAGGCCAGTCCCCATGCGAGTTCCTCGGGAGCCTCTCGGGATTCCTCTCCCGTCGATGCCGGGGCCTAAGACCTTGTGTGGAGTCGGGGCCGGAACCTGAGAATTCCTCTCCAGTGCTGACATGGATCTTGGGGTACTTCTGGAGTCTCCCCAGGGGAGTCAGTCCTCGTCTCGAATGCGGGCATGCACTTGCGCTTTCCTCCAGAGCAGTAGCAACAGTGTCACGCAGTCCGCCGCGTGGATCAAAGGATCTATGGTTTTCCCTCGAGTCTTTCCCACGAGGCTTTCCCACGAGGCTTTCCCACAGGGCTGTCCCACCTCCACAATTGGTGGGAGTCGATCCTTGGCTTGAACGTCAAGGCAGTGCAGGGAAAATTGGTTCCTCTGTAATGGACTGACACATCTGTGGGTCTCTTGGAATGGTGGCACGATTCTGGAGATCCTCTCCCCTTTCCTGTTGAGAGCGCCTCCTCTTGAGATGTGACGGGAACGCCGGGAATTCTTTCCCTACGAAACAGGGAAAGGATCCCTCACCTCGAGCTATGAGGCGGAAATGGGGCTCCCCTGGATGTGTGCTGGACCCCACGTGCTTCCTCTCGAGCGGAGACGGGTATGACGGGGAACTTCTTGAGTTGCAGCAAGGGTGTGAAGGACCCTTTGGAAGTTCCAGTGGTTAGACGTGATTAGCCTCGAGAAGCCTCAGCGGAAATGGGCCTCATCTCGCCTGGAGGGTAAAACCTCCTCGATTTTCTCGAGTTGCGGCAGGTGCTCTCGACTTACGACGGGGACCTCAGGGACCCGCTCTGGTGGCCTCAGGAAAGGCCAGTCCCCATGCGAGTTCCTCGGGGCCTCTCGGGATTCCTCTCCCGTCGATGCCGGGGCCTAAGACCTTGTGTGGAGTCGGGGCCGGAACCTGAGGATTCGTCTCCAGTGCTGACATGGACCTTGGGGTACTTCTGGAGTCTCCCCAGGGGAGTCAGTCCTCGTCTCGAATGCGGGCATGCACTTGCGCTTTCCTCCAGAGCGGTAGCAGCAGTGTCACGCAGTCCGCCGCGTGGATCAAAGGATCTATGGTTTTCCATCGAGTCTTTCCCACGAGGCTTTCCCACGAGGCTTTCCCACAGGGCTGTCCCACCTGCACAATTGGTGGGAGTCGATCCTCGGCTTGATCGTCAAGGCAGTGTAGGGAAAATAGGTTCCTCTGTAATGGACTGACACATCTGTGTGTCTCTTGGAATGGTGGCACGACTCTGGAGATCCTCACCCCTTTCCTGTTGAGAGCGCCTCCTCTTGAGATGCGACGGGAACGCCGGGAATTCTTTCCCTACGAAACAGGGAAAGGATCCCTCATCTCGAGATATGAGGCGGAAATGGGGCTCCCCTGGATGTGTGCTGGACCCCAAGTGCTTCCTCTCGAGTGGAGACGGGTATGACGGGGAACTTCTTGAGTTGCAGCAAGGGTGTGAAGGACCCTTTGGAAGTTCCAGTGGTTAGACGTGATTAGCCTCGAGAAGCCTCAGCGGAAATGGGCCTCATCTCGCCTGGAGGGTAAAACCTCCTGGATTTTCTAGAGTTGCTTCAGGTGCTCTCGACTTACGACGGGGACCTCAGGAACCCGCTCTGGTGGCCTCAGGAAAGGCCAGTCCCCATGCGAGTTCCTCGGGGCCTCTCGGGATTCCTCTCCCGTCGATGCCGGGGCCTAAGACCTTGTGTGGAGTCGGGGCCGGAACCTGAGGATTCCTCTCCAGTGCTGACATGGATCTTGGGGTACTTCTGGAGTCTCCCCAGGGGAGTCAGTCCTTGTCTCGAATGCGGGCCTGGACTTGCGCTTTCCTCCAGAACGGTAGCAGCAGTGTCACGCAGTCCGCCGGGTGGATCAAAGGATCTATGGTTTTCCCTCGAGTCTTTCCCACGAGGCTTTCCCACGAGGCTTTCCCACAGGGCTGTCCCACGTGCACACTTGGTGGGACTCGATCCTCGGCTTGAACGTCAAGGCAGTGCAGGGAAAACAGTTTCCTCTGGAATGGACTGACACATCTGGGGGACTCTTGGAATGGTGGCACGACCCTGGAGTTCCTCTCGCCTTTCCTGTGGAGAGCGCCTCCTCTTGAGATGCGACGGGAACGCCGGGAATTCTTTCCCTACGAAACTGGGAAAGGATCTCTCATTTCGAGCTAGGAGGCGGAAACGGGTCTCCCCTGGATGTGTGCGGGACCCCACGTGCTTCCTCTCGAGTGGAGACGGGTATGTCGGGGAGCTTCTTGAGTTGCAGCAAGGGTGTGAAAGACCCTTTGGAAGTTCCAGCGGTTAGATGTGATTAGCCTTTCGAAGCCTCAGCGGAAATGGGCCTCATCACGCCTGGAGGGGAAAACCTCCTGGATTTTCTCGAGTTGCGGCAGGTGCTCTCGACTTACGACGGGGACCTCAGGGACCCGCTCTGGTGGCCTCAGGAAAGGCCAGTCCCCATGCGAGTTCCTCGCGGGCCTCTCGGGATTCCTCTCCCGTCGATGCCGGGGCCTAAGTCCTTGTGTGGAGTCGGGCCGGAACCGGAGGATTCCTCTCCAGTGCTGACATGGATCTTGGGGTACTTCTGGAGTCTCCCCAGGGGAGTCAGTCCTCGTCTCGAATGCGGGCATGCAATTGCGCTTTCCTCCAGAGCGGTAGCAGCAGTGTCACGCAGTCCGCCGCTCAGATCAAAGGATCTATGTTTTTCCCTCGAGTCTTTCCCACCAGGCTTTCCCACGTGGCTTTCCCACAGGGCTGTCCCACGTGCACACGTGGTGGGAGTCGATTCTCGGATTGAACGTCAAGGCAGTGCACGGAAAACAGTTTCCTCTGGAATGGACTGACACATCTGGGGGACTCTTGGAATGGTGGCACGACCCTGGAGTTCCTCTCGCCTTTCCTGTGGAAAGCGCCTCCTCTTGAGATGCGACGGGAACGCCGGGAATTCTTTTCCTACGAAGCAGGGAAAGGATCCCTCATCTACAGCTAGGAGGCGGAAACGGGGCTCCCCTGGATGTGTGCGGGACCCCACGTGCTTCCTCTCGAGTGGAGACGGGTATGTCGGGGAAATTCTTGAGTTGCAGCAAGGGTGTGAAGGACCCTTTGGAAGTTCCAGTGGTTAGATGTGATTAGCCTCGAGAAGCCTCAGCGGAAATGGGCCTCATCTCGCCTGGAGGGCAAAACCTCCTGGATTTTCTCGAGTTGCGGCAGGTGCTCTCGACTTACGACGGGGACCTCAGGGACCCGCTCTGGTGGCCTCAGGAAAGGCCAGTCCCCATGCGAGTTCCTCGGGGGCCTCTCGGGATTCCTCTCCCGTCGATGCCGGGGCCTAAGACCTTGTGTGGAGTCGGGGCCGGAATTGAGGATTCCTCTCCAGTGCTGACATGGATCTTGGGGTACTTCTGGAGTCTCCCCAGGGGAGTCAGTCCTCGTCTCGAATGCGGGCATGCACTTGCGCTTTCCTCCAGAGTGGTAGCAGCAGTGTCACGCAGTCCGCCGCGTGGATCAAAGGATCTATGTTTTTCCCTCGAGTCTTTCCCACGAGGTTTTCCCACGAGGCTTTCCCACAGGGCTGTCCCACGTGCACACGTGGTGGGAGTCGATCCTCGGCTTGAACGTCAAGGCAGTGCAGGGAAAACAGGTTCCTCTGGAATGGACTGACACATCTGTGTGTCTCTTGGAATGGTGGCACGACTCTGGAGATCCTCTCCCCTTTCCTGTTGAGAGCGCCTCCTCTTGAGATGCGACGGGAACGCCGGGAATTCTTTCCCTACGAAACAGGGAAAGGATCCCTCATCTCGAGCTAGGAGGCGGAAATGGGGCTCCCCTGGATGTGTGCTGGACCCCAAGTGCTTCCTCTCGAGTGGAGACGGGTATGACGGGGAACTTCTTGAGTTGCAGCAAGGGTGTGAAGGACCCTTTGGAAGTTCCAGTGGTTAGACGTGATTAGCCTCGAGAAGCCTCAGAGGAAATGGGCCTCATCTCGCCTGGAGGGTAAAACCTCCTGGATTTTCTCGAGTTGCGGCAGGTGCTCTCGACTTACGACGGGGACCTCAGGAACCCGCTCTGGTGGCCTCAGGAAAGGCCAGTCCCCATGCGAGTTCCTCGGGGCCTCTCGGGATTCCTCTCCCGTCGATGCCGGGGCCTAAGACCTTGTGTGGAGTCGGGGCCGGAACCTGAGGATTCCTCTCCAGTGCTGACATGGATCTTGGGGTACTTCTGGAGTCTCCCCAGGGGAGTCAGTCCTTGTCTCGAATGCGGGCCTGCACTTGCGCTTTCCTCCAGAACGGTAGCAGCAGTGTCACGCAGTCCGCCGGGTGGATCAAAGGATCTATGGTTTTCCCTCGAGTCTTTCCCACGAGGCTTTCCCACGAGGCTTTCCCACAGGGCTGTCCCACGTGCACACGTGGTGGGACTCGATCCTCGGCTTGAACGTCAAGGCAGTGCAGGGAAAACAGTTTCCTCTGGAATGGACTGACACATCTGGGGGACTCTTGGAATGGTGGCACGACCCTGGAGTTCCTCTCGCCTTTCCTGTGGAGAGCGCCTCCTCTTGAGATGCGACGGGAACGCCGGGAATTCTTTCCCTACGAAACTGGGAAAGGATCTCTCATTTCGAGCTAGGAGGCGGAAACGGGTCTCCCCTGGATGTGTGCGGGACCCCACGTGCTTCCTCTCGAGTGGAGACGGGTATGTCGGGGAGCTTCTTGAGTTGCAGCAAGGGTGTGAAAGACCCTTTGGAAGTTCCAGCTGTTAGATGTGATTAGCCTTTCGAAGCCTCAGCGGAAATGGGCCTCATCACGCCTGGAGGGGAAAACCTCCTGGATTTTCTCGAGTTGCGGCAGGTGCTCTCGACTTACGACGGGGACCTCAGGGACCCGCTCTGGTGGCCTCAGGAAAGGCCAGTCCCCATGCGAGTTCCTCGCGGGCCTCTCGGGATTCCTCTCCCGTCGATGCCGGGGCCTAAGACCTTGTGTGGAGTCGGGCCGGAAACGGAGGATTCCTCTCCAGTGCTGACATGGATCTTGGGGTACTTCTGGAGTCTCCCCAGGGGAGTCAGTCCTCGTCTCGAATGCGGGCATGCAATTGCGCTTTCCTCCAGAGCGGTAGCAGCAGTGTCACGCAGTCCGCCGCGTGGATCAAAGGATCTATGGTTTTCCCTCGAGTCTTTCCCACCAGGCTTTCCCACGTGGCTTTCCCACAGGGCTGTCCCACGTGCACACGTGGTGGGAGTCGATTCTCGGATTGAACGTCAAGGCAGTGCACGGAAAACAGGTTCCTCTGGAATGGACTGACACATCTGGGGGACTCTTGGAATGGTGGCACGACCCTGGAGTTCCTCTCGCCTTTCCTGTGGAAAGCGCCTCCTCTTGAGATGCGACGGGAACGCCGGGAATTCTTTTCCTACGAAGCAAGGAAAGGATCCCTCATCTACAGCTAGGAGGCGGAAACGGGGCTCTCCTGGATGTGTGCGGGACCCCACGTGCTTCCTCTCGAGTGGAGACGGGTATGTCGGGGAAATTCTTGAGTTGCAGCAAGGGTGTGAAGGACCCTTTGGAAGTTCCAGTGGTTAGATGTGATTACCCTCGAGAAGCCTCAGCGGAAATGGGCCTCATCTCGCCTGGAGGGCAAAACCTCCTGGATTTTCTCGAGTTGCGGCAGGTGCTCTCGACTTACGACGGGGACCTCAGGGACCCGCTCTGGTGGCCTCAGGAAAGGCCAGTCCCCATTCGAGTTCCTCGGGGGCCTCTCGGGATTCCTCTCCCGTCGATGCCGGGGCCTAAGACCTTGTGTGGAGTCGGGGCCGGAATTGAGGATTCCTCTCCAGTGCTGACATGGATCTTGGGGTACTTCTGGAGTCTCCCCAGGGGAGTCAGTCCTCGTCTCGAACGCGGGCATGCACTTGCGCTTTCCTCCAGAGTGGTAGCAGCAGTGTCACGCAGTCCACAGCGTGGATCAAAGGATCTATGGTTTTCCCTCGAGTCTTTCCCACGAGGTTTTCCCACGAGGCTTTCCCACAGGGCTGTCCCACGTGCACACGTGGTGGGAGTCGATCCTCGGCTTGAACGTCAAGGCAGTGCAGGGAAAACAGGTTCCTCTGGAATGGACTGACACATCTGGGGGACTCCTGGAATGGTGGCACGACCCTGGAGTTTCTCTCGCCTTTCCTGTGGAGAGCGCCTCCTCTTGAGATGCGAGGGGAACGCCGGGAATTCTTTCCCTACGAAACAAGGAAAGGATCCCTCATCTCGAGTTAGGAGGCGGAAACGGGGCTCCCCTGGATGTGTGCGGGTCCCCACGTGCTTCCTCTAGAGTGGAGACGGGTATGTCGCGGAACTTCTTGAGTTGCAGCAATGGTGTGAAGGACCCTTTGGAAGTTCCAGTGGTTAGATGTGATTAGCCTCGAGAAGCCTCAGCGGAAATGGGCCTCATCTCGCCTGGAGGGCAAAACCTCCTGGGTTTTCTCGAGTTGCGGCAGGTGCTCTCGACTTAGGACGGGGACCTCAGGGACCCGCTCTGGTGGCCTCAGGAAAGGCCAGTCCCCATGCGAGTTCCTCGGGGGCCTCTCGGGATTCCTCTCCCGTCGATGCCGGGGCCTAAGACCTTGTGTGGAGTCGGGGCCGGAACCTGAGGATTCCTCTCCAGTGCTGACATGGATCTTGGGGTACTTCTGGAGTCTCCCCAGGGGAGTCAGTCCTCGTCTCGAATGCGGGCATGCACTTGCGCTTTCCTACAGAGGGGTAGCAGCAGTGTCACGCAGTCCGCCGCGTGGATCAAAGGATCTATGGTTTTCCCTCGAGTCTTTCCCACGAGGCTTTCCGACGAGGCTTCCCCACAGGGCTGTCCCACGTGCACACGTGGTGGGAGTCGATCCTCGGCTTGAACGTCAAGGCAGTGCAGGGAAAACAGGTTCCTCTGGAATGGACTGACCCATCTAGGGGACTCTTGGAATGGTGGCACGACCTGGAGTTCCTCTCGCCTTTCCTGTGGAGAGCGCCTCTTCTTGAGATGCGACGGGAACGCCGGTAATTCTTTCCCTACGAACCAGGGAAAGGATCCCTCATCTCGAGCTAGGAGGCGGAAACGGGGCTCCCCTGGATATGTGCGGGACCCCACGTGCTTCCTCTCGAGTGGATACGGTTATGTCGGGGAACTTCTTGAGTTGCAGCAAGGGTGTGAAGGACCCTTTGGAAGTTCCAGTGGTCAGATGTGATTAGCCTCGAGAAGCCTCAGCGGAAATGGGCCTCATCTCGCCTGGAGGGCAAAACCTCCTGGATTTTCTCGAGTTGCGGCAGGTGCTCTCGACTTACGACGGGGACCTCAGGGACCCGCTCTGGTGGCCTCAGGAAAGGCCAGTCCCCATGCGAGTTCCTCGGGGGCCTCTCGGGATTCCTCTCCCGTCGATGCCGGGGCCTAAGACCTTGTGTGGAGTCGGGGCCGGAACCTGAGGATTCCTCTCCAGTGCTGACATGGATCTTGGGGTACTTCTGGAGTCTCCCCAGGGGAGTCAGTCCTCGTCTCGAATGCGGGCATGCACTTACGCTTTCCTCCAGACCGGTAGCAGCAGTGTCACGCAGTCCGCCGCGTGGTTCAAAGGATCTATGGTTTTCCCTCGAGTCTTTCCCACGAGGCTTTCCCACGAGGCTTTCCCACAGGGCTGTCCCACCTGCACAATTGGTGGGAGTCGATCCTCGGCTTGATCGTCAAGGCAGTGTAGGGAAAATAGGTTCCTCTGTAATGGACTGACACATCTGTGTGTCTCTTGGAATGGTGGCACGACTCTGGAGATCCTCACCCCTTTCCTGTTGAGAGCGCCTCCTCTTGAGATGCGACGGGAACGCCGGGAATTCTTTCCCTAGGAAACAGGGAAAGGATCCCTCATCTCGAGATATGAGGCGGAAATGGGGCTCCCCTGGATGTGTGCTGGACCCCAAGTGCTTCCTCTCGAGTGGAGACGGGTATGACGGGGAACTTCTTGAGTTGCAGCAAGGGTGTGAAGGACCCTTTGGAAGTTCCAGTGGTTAGACGTGATTAGCCTCGAGAAGCCTCAGCGGAAATGGGCCTCATCTCGCCTGGAGGGTAAAACCTCCTGGATTTTCTAGAGTTGCTTCAGGTGCTCTCGACTTACGACGGGGACCTCAGGAACCCGCTCTGGTGGCCTCAGGAAAGGCCAGTCCCCATGCGAGTTCCTCGGGGCCTCTCGGGATTCCTCTCCCGTCGATGCCGGGGCCTAAGACCTTGTGTGGAGTCGGGGCCGGAACCTGAGGATTCCTCTCCAGTGCTGACATGGATCTTGGGGTACTTCTGGAGTCTCCCCAGGGGAGTCAGTCCTTGTCTCGAATGCGGGCCTGCACTTGCGCTTTCCTCCAGAACGGTAGCAGCAGTGTCACGCAGTCCGCCGGGTGGATCAAAGGATCTATGGTTTTCCCTCGAGTCTTTCCCACGAGGCTTTCCCACGAGGCTTTCCCACAGGGCTGTCCCACGTGCACACGTGGTGGGACTCGATCCTCGGCTTGAACGTCAAGGCAGTGCAGGGAAAACAGTTTCCTCTGGAATGGACTGACACATCTGGGGGACTCTTGGAATGGTGGCACGACCCTGGAGTTCCTCTCGCCTTTCCTGTGGAGAGCGCCTCCTCTTGAGATGCGACGGGAACGCCGGGAATTCTTTCCCTACGAAACTGGGAAAGGATCTCTCATTTCGAGCTAGGAGGCGGAAACGGGTCTCCCCTGGATGTGTGCGGGACCCCACGTGCTTCCTCTCGAGTGGAGACGGGTATGTCGGGGAGCTTCTTGAGTTGCAGCAAGGGTGTGAAAGACCCTTTGGAAGTTCCAGCGGTTAGATGTGATTAGCCTTTCGAAGCCTCAGCGGAAATGGGCCTCATCACGCCTGGAGGGGAAAACCTCCTGGATTTTCTCGAGTTGCGGCAGGTGCTCTCGACTTACGACGGGGACCTCAGGGACCCGCTCTGGTGGCCTCAGGAAAGGCCAGTCCCCATGCGAGTTCCTCGCGGGCCTCTCGGGATTCCTCTCCCGTCGATGCCGGGGCCTAAGTCCTTGTGTGGAGTCGGGCCGGAACCGGAGGATTCCTCTCCAGTGCTGACATGGATCTTGGGGTACTTCTGGAGTCTCCCCAGGGGAGTCAGTCCTCGTCTCGAATGCGGGCATGCAATTGCGCTTTCCTCCAGAGCGGTAGCAGCAGTGTCACGCAGTCCGCCGCTCAGATCAAAGGATCTATGTTTTTCCCTCGAGTCTTTCCCACCAGGCTTTCCCACGTGGCTTTCCCACAGGGCTGTCCCACGTGCACACGTGGTGGGAGTCGATTTTCGGATTGAACGTCAAGGCAGTGCACGGAAAACAGTTTCCTCTGGAATGGACTGACACATCTGGGGGACTCTTGGAATGGTGGCACGACCCTGGAGTTCCTCTCGCCTTTCCTGTGGAAAGCGCCTCCTCTTGAGATGCGACGGGAACGCCGGGAATTCTTTTCCTACGAAGCAGGGAAAGGATCCCTCATCTACAGCTAGGAGGCGGAAACGGGGCTCCCCTGGATGTGTGCGGGACCCCACGTGCTTCCTCTCGAGTGGAGACGGGTATGTCGGGGAAATTCTTGAGTTGCAGCAAGGGTGTGAAGGACCCTTTGGAAGTTCCAGTGGTTAGATGTGATTAGCCTCGAGAAGCCTCAGCGGAAATGGGCCTCATCTCGCCTGGAGGGCAAAACCTCCTGGATTTTCTCGAGTTGCGGCAGGTGCTCTCGACTTACGACGGGGACCTCAGGGACCCGCTCTGGTGGCCTCAGGAAAGGCCAGTCCCCATGCGAGTTCCTCGGGGGCCTCTCGGGATTCCTCTCCCGTCGATGCCGGGGCCTAAGACCTTGTGTGGAGTCGGGGCCGGAATTGAGGATTCCTCTCCAGTGCTGACATGGATCTTGGGGTACTTCTGGAGTCTCCCCAGGGGAGTCAGTCCTCGTCTCGAATGCGGGCATGCACTTGCGCTTTCCTCCAGAGTGGTAGCAGCAGTGTCACGCAGTCCGCCGCGTGGATCAAAGGATCTATGGTTTTCCCTCGAGTCTTTCCCACGAGGTTTTCCCACGAGGCTTTCCCACAGGGCTGTCCCACGTGCACACGTGGTGGGAGTCGATCCTCGGCTTGAACGTCAAGGCAGTGCAGGGAAAACAGGTTCCTCTGGAATGGACTGACACATCTGTGTGTCTCTTGGAATGGTGGCACGACTCTGGAGATCCTCTCCCCTTTCCTGTTGAGAGCGCCTCCTCTTGAGATGCGACGGGAACGCCGGGAATTCTTTCCCTACGAAACAGGGAAAGGATCCCTCATCTCGAGCTATGAGGCGGAAATGGGGCTCCCCTGGATGTGTGCTGGACCCCAAGTGCTTCCTCTCGAGTGGAGACGGGTATGACGGGGAACTTCTTGAGTTGCAGCAAGGGTGTGAAGGACCCTTTGGAAGTTCCAGTGGTTAGATGTGATTAGCCTCGAGAAGCCTCAGCGGAAATGGGCCTCATCTCGCCTGGAGGGTAAAACCTCCTGGATTTTCTCGAGTTGCGGCAGGTGCTCTCGACTTACGACGGGGACCTCAGGAACCCGCTCTGGTGGCCTCAGGAAAGGCCAGTCCCCATGCGAGTTCCTCGGGGCCTCTCGGGATTCCTCTCCCGTCGATGCCGGGGCCTAAGACCTTGTGTGGAGTCGGGGCCGGAACCTGAGGATTCCTCTCCAGTGCTGACATGGATCTTGGGGTACTTCTGGAGTCTCCCCAGGGGAGTCAGTCCTTGTCTCGAATGTGGGCCTGCACTTGCGCTTTCCTCCAGAACGGTAGCAGCAGTGTCACGCAGTCCGCCGGGTGGATCAAAGGATCTATGGTTTTCCCTCGAGTCTTTCCAACGAGGCTTTCCCACGATTCTTTCCCACAGGGCTGTCCCACGTGCACACGTGGTGGGACTCGATCCTCGGCTTGAACGTCAAGGCAGTGCAGGGAAAAGAGTTTCCTCTGGAATGGACTGACACATCTGGGGGACTCTTGGAATGGTGGCACGACCCTGGAGTTCCTCTCGCCTTTCCTGTGGAGAGCGCCTCCTCTTGAGATGCGACGGGAACGCCGGGAATTCTTTCCCTACGAAACTGGGAAAGGATCTCTCATTTCGAGCTAGGAGGCGGAAACGGGTCTCCCTTGGATGTGTGCGGGACCCCACGTGCTTCCTCTCGAGTGGAGACGGGTATGTCGGGGAGCTTCTTGAGTTGCAGCAAGGGTGTGAAAGTCCCTTTGGAAGTTCCAGCGGTTAGATGTGATTAGCCTTTCGAAGCCTCAGCGGAAATGGGCCTCATCACGCCTGGAGGGGAAAACCTCCTGGATTTTCTCGAGTTGCGGCAGGTGCTCTCGACTTACGACGGGGACCTCAGGGACCCGCTCTGGTGGCCTCAGGAAAGGCCAGTCCCCATGCGAGTTCCTCGCGGGCCTCTCGGGATTCCTCTCCCGTCGATGCCGGGGCCTAAGACCTTGTGTGGAGTCGGGCCGGAACCGGAGGATTCCTCTCCAGTGCTGACATGGATCTTGGGGTACTTCTGGAGTCTCCCCAGGGGAGTCAGTCCTCGTCTCGAATGCGGGCATGCAATTGCGCTTTCCTCCAGAGCGGTAGCAGCAGTGTCACGCAGTCCGCCGCTCAGATCAAAGGATCTATGTTTTTCCCTCGAGTCTTTCCCACCAGGCTTTCCCACGTGGCTTTCCCACAGGGCTGTCCCACGTGCACACGTGGTGGGAGTCGATTCTCGGATTGAACGTCAAGGCAGTGCACGGAAAACAGTTTCCTCTGGAATGGACTGACACATCTGGGGGACTCTTGGAATGGTGGCACGACCCTGGAGTTCCTCTCGCCTTTCCTGTGGAAAGCGCCTCCTCTTGAGATGCGACGGGAACGCCGGGAATTCTTTTCCTACGAAGCAGGGAAAGGATCCCTCATCTACAGCTAGGAGGCGGAAACGGGGCTCCCCTGGATGTGTGCGGGACCCCACGTGCTTCCTCTCGAGTGGAGACGGGTATGTCGGGGAAATTCTTGAGTTGCAGCAAGGGTGTGAAGGACCCTTTGGAAGTTCCAGTGGTTAGATGTGATTAGCCTCGAGAAGCCTCAGCGGAAATGGGCCTCATCTCGCCTGGAGGGCAAAACCTCCTGGATTTTCTCGAGTTGCGGCAGGTGCTCTCGACTTACGACGGGGACCTCAGGGACCCGCTCTGGTGGCCTCAGGAAAGGCCAGTCCCCATGCGAGTTCCTCGGGGGCCTCTCGGGATTCCTCTCCCGTCGATGCCGGGGCCTAAGACCTTGTGTGGAGTCGGGGCCGGAATTGAGGATTCCTCTCCAGTGCTGACATGGATCTTGGGGTACTTCTGGAGTCTCCCCAGGGGAGTCAGTCCTCGTCTCGAATGCGGGCATGCACTTGCGCTTTCCTCCAGAGTGGTAGCAGCAGTGTCACGCAGTCCGCCGCGTGGATCAAAGGATCTATGGTTTTCCCTCGAGTCTTTCCCACGAGGTTTTCCCACGAGGCTT
Source organism: Ovis canadensis (assembly GCF_042477335.2). NCBI lineage: Eukaryota > Metazoa > Chordata > Mammalia > Artiodactyla > Bovidae > Ovis > Ovis canadensis. Next base: position 12,476,256 of record NC_091263.1, read on the forward strand.
TCCCACAGGGCTGTCCCACGTGCACACGTGGTGGGAGTCGATCCTCGGCTTGAACGTCAAGGCAGTGCAGGGAAAACAGGTTCCTCTGGAATGGACTGACACATCTGGGGGACTCCTGGAATGGTGGCACGACCCTGGAGTTTCTCTCGCCTTTCCTGTGGAGAGCGCCTCCTCTTGAGATGCGAGGGGAACGCCGGGAATTCTTTCCCTACCAAACAAGGAAAGGATCCCTCATCTCGAGCTAGGAGGCGGAAACGGGGCTCCCCTGGATGTGTGCGGGTCCCCACGTGCTTCCTCTAGAGTGGAGACGGGTATGTCGCGGAACTTCTTGAGTTGCAGCAATGGTGTGAAGGACCCTTTGGAAGTTCCAGTGGTTAGATGTGATTAGCCTCGAGAAGCCTCAGCGGAAATGGGCCTCATCTCGCCTGGAGGGCAAAACCTCCTGGATTTTCTCGAGTTGCGGCAGGTGCTCTCGACTTACGACGGGGACCTCAGGGACCCGCTCTGGTGGCCTCAGGAAAGGCCAGTCCCCATGCGAGTTCCTCGGGGGCCTCTCGGGATTCCTCTCCCATCGATGCCGGGGCCTAAGACCTTGTGTGGAGTCGGGGCCGGAACCTGAGGATTCCTCTCCAGTGCTGACATTGATCTTGGGGTACTTCTGGAGTCTCCCCTGGGGAGTCAGTCCTCGTCTCGAATGCGGGCATGCACTTGCGCTTTCCTCCAGAGCAGTAGCAGCAGTGTCACGCAGTCCGCCGCGTGGATCAAAGGATCTATGGTTTTCCCTCGAGTCTTTCCCACGAGGCTTTCCCACGAGGCTTTCCCACAGGGCTGTCCCACGTGCACACGTGGTGGGAGTCGATCGTCGGCTTGAATGTCAAGGCAGTGCAGGGAAAACAGGTTCCTCTGGAATGGACTGACACATCTGGGGGACTCTTGGAATGGTGGCACGTCCCTGGAGTTCCTCTCGCCTTTCCTGTGGAAAGCGCTTCCTCTTGAGATGCGACGGGAACGCCGGGAATTCTTTCCCTACGAAACAGGGAAAGGATCCCTCATCTCGAGCTATGAGGCGGAAACGGGGCTCCCTTGGATGTGTGCGGGACCCTCGTGCTTCCTCTCGAGTGGAGACGGGTATGTTGGGGAACTTCTTGAGTTGCAGCAAGGGTGTGAAGGACCCTTTGGAAGTTCCAGTGGTTAGATGTGATTAGCCTCGAGAAGCCTCAGCGGAAATGGGCCTCATCTCGCCTGGAGGGCAACACCTGCTGGATTTTCTCGAGTTGCGGCAGGTGCTCTCGACTTAAGACGGGGACCACAGGGACCCGCTCTGGTGGCCTCAGGAAAGGCCAGTCCCCATGCGAGTTCCTCGGGGGCCTCCTGGGAGTTCCTCTCCCGTCGATGCCCGGGCCTAAGGCCTTGTGTGGAGTCGGGGCCGGAATTGAGGATTCCTCTCCAGTGCTGACATGGACCTTGGGGTACTTCTGGAGTCTCACCAGGGGAGTCAGTCCTCGTCTCGAATGCGGGAATGCACTTGCGCATTCCTCCAGAGCGGTAGCAGCAGTGTCACGCAGTCCGCCGCGTGGATCAAAGGATCTATGTTTTTCCCTCTAGTCTTTCCCACGAGGCTTTCCCACAGGGCTGTCCCACGTGCACACGTTGTGGGAGTCCATCCTCGGCTTGAACGTCAAGGCAGTGCAGGGAAAACAGGTTCCTCTGGAATGGACTGACACATCTGGGGGACTCGTGGAATGGTGGCACGACCCTGGAGTTCCTCTCGCCTTTCCTGTGGAGAGCGCCTCCTCTTGAGATGCGACGGGAACGCCGGGAATTCTTTCCCTACGAAACAGGGAAAGCATCCCTCATCTCGAGCTAGGAGGCGGAAACGGGGCTCCCCTGGATGTGTGCGGGACCCCACGTGCTTCCTCTCGAGTGGAGACGGGTATGTCGGGGAAATTCTTGAGTTGCAGCAAGGGTGTGAAGGACCCTTTGGAAGTTCCAGTGGTTAGATGTGATTAGCCTCGAGAAGCCTCAGCGGAAATGGGCCTCATCTCGCCTGGAGGGCAAAACCTCCTGGATTTTCTCGAGTTGCGGCAGGTGCTCTCGACTTACGACGGGGACCTCAGGGACCCGCTCTGGTGGCCTCAGGAAAGGCCAGTCCCCATGCGAGTTCCTCGGGGGCCTCTCGGGATTCCTCTCCCGTCGATGCCGGGGCCTAAGACCTTGTGTGGAGTCGGGGCCGGAATTGAGGATTCCTCTCCAGTGCTGACATGGATCTTGGGGTACTTCTGGAGTCTCCCCAGGGGAGTCAGTCCTCGTCTCGAATGCGGGCATGCACTTGCGCTTTCCTCCAGAGTGGTAGCAGCAGTGTCACGCAGTCCGCCGCGTGGATCAAAGGATCTATGGTTTTCCCTCGAGTCTTTCCCACGAGGTTTTCCCACGAGGCTTTCCCACAGGGCTGTCCCACGTGCACACGTGGTGGGAGTCGATCCTCGGCTTGAACGTCAAGGCAGTGCAGGGAAAACAGGTTCCTCTGGAATGGACTGACACATCTGGGGGACTCCTGGAATGGTGGCACGACCCTGGAGTTTCTCTCGCCTTTCCTGTGGAGAGCGCCTCCTCTTGAGATGCGAGGGGAACGCCGGGAATTCTTTCCCTACCAAACAAGGAAAGGATCCCTCATCTCGAGCTAGGAGGCGGAAACGGGGCTCCCCTGGATGTGTGCGGGTCCCCACGTGCTTCCTCTAGAGTGGAGACGGGTATGTCGCGGAACTTCTTGAGTTGCAGCAATGGTGTGAAGGACCCTTTGGAAGTTCCCGTGGTTAGATGTGATTAGCCTCGAGAAGCCTCAGCGGAAATGGGCCTCATCTCGCCTGGAGGGCAAAACCTCCTGGATTTTCTCGAGTTGCGGCAGGTGCTCTCGACTTACGACGGGGACCTCAGGGACCCGCTCTGGTGGCCTCAGGAAAGGCCAGTCCCCATGCGAGTTCCTCGGGGGCCTCTCGGGATTCCTCTCCCATCGATGCCGGGGCCTAAGACCTTGTGTGGAGTCGGGGCCGGAACCTGAGGATTCCTCTCCAGTGCTGACATGGATTTTGGGGTACTTCTGGAGTCTCCCCTGGGGAGTCAGTCCTCGTCTCGAATGCGGGCATGCACTTGCGCTTTCCTCCAGAGCAGTAGCAGCAGTGTCACGCAGTCCGCCGCGTGGATCAAAGGATCTATGGTTTTCCCTCGAGTCTTTCCCACGAGGCTTTCCCACGAGGCTTTCCCACAGGGCTGTCCCACGTGCACACGTGGTGGGAGTCGATCGTCGGCTTGAATGTCAAGGCAGTGCAGGGAAAACAGGTTCCTCTGGAATGGACTGACACATCTGGGGGACTCTTGGAATGGTGGCACGTCCCTGGAGTTCCTCTCGCCTTTCCTGTGGAAAGCGCTTCCTCTTGAGATGCGACGGGAACGCCGGGAATTCTTTCCCTACGAAACAGGGAAAGGATCCCTCATCTCGAGCTATGAGGCGGAAACGGGGCTCCCTTGGATGTGTGCGGGACCCTCGTGCTTCCTCTCGAGTGGAGACGGGTATGTTGGGGAACTTCTTGAGTTGCAGCAAGGGTGTGAAGGACCCTTTGGAAGTTCCAGTGGTTAGATGTGATTAGCCTCGAGAAGCCTCAGCGGAAATGGGCCTCATCTCGCCTGGAGGGCAACACCTGCTGGATTTTCTCGAGTTGCGGCAGGTGCTCTCGACTTAAGACGGGGACCACAGGGACCCGCTCTGGTGGCCTCAGGAAAGGCCAGTCCCCATGCGAGTTCCTCGGGGGCCTCCTGGGAGTTCCTCTCCCGTCGATGCCCGGGCCTAAGGCCTTGTGTGGAGTCGGGGCCGGAATTGAGGATTCCTCTCCAGTGCTGACATGGACCTTGGGGTACTTCTGGAGTCTCACCAGGGGAGTCAGTCCTCGTCTCGAATGCGGGAATGCACTTGCGCATTCCTCCAGAGCGGTAGCAGCAGTGTCACGCAGTCCGCCGCGTGGATCAAAGGATCTATGTTTTTCCCTCTAGTCTTTCCCACGAGGCTTTCCCACAGGGCTGTCCCACGTGCACACGTTGTGGGAGTCCATCCTCGGCTTGAACGTCAAGGCAGTGCAGGGAAAACAGGTTCCTCTGGAATGGACTGACACATCTGGGGGACTCGTGGAATGGTGGCACGACCCTGGAGTTCCTCTCGCCTTTCCTGTGGAGAGCGCCTCCTCTTGAGATGCGACGGGAACGCCGGGAATTCTTTCCCTACGATACAGGGAAAGCATCCCTCATCTCGAGCTAGGAGGCGGAAACGGGGCTCCCCTGGATGTGTGCGGGACCCTCGTGCTTCCTCTCGAGTGGAGACGGATATGTCGCGGAACTTCTTGAGTTGCAGCAAGGGTGTGAAGGACCCTTTGAAAGTTCCAGTGGTTAGATGTGATTAGCCTCGAGAAGCCTCATCGGAAATGGGCCTTATCTCGCCTGGAGGGCAAAACCTCCTGGATTTTCTCGAGTTGCGGCAGGTGCTCTCGACTTACGACGGGGACCTCAGGGACCCGCTCTGGTGGCCTCAGGAAAGGCCAGTCCCCATGCGAGTTCCTCGGAGGCCTCTCGGGATTCCTCTCCCGTCGATGCCTGGGCCTAAGACCTTGTGTGGAGTCGGGGCCGGAACCTGAGGAGTCCTCTCCAGTGCTGACATGGATCTTGGGGTACTTCTGGAGTCTCCCCAGGGGAGTCAGTCCTCGTCTCGAATGCGGGCATGCACTTGCGCTTTACTCCAGAGCGGTAGCAGCAGTGTCACGCAGTCCGCCGCGTGGATCAAAGGATTTATGGTTTTCCCTCGAGTCTTTCCCACGAGGCTTTCCCACGAGGCTTTCCCACAGGGCTGTCCCACGTGCACACGTGGTGGGAGTCGATCCTCGGCTTGAACGTCAAGGCAGTGCAGGGAAAACAGGTTCCTCTGTAATGGACTGACACATCTGGGTGTCTCTTGGAATGCTGGCACGACCCTGGAGTTCCTCTCGCCTTTCCTGTGGAGAGCGCCTCCTCTTGAGATGCGACGGGAACGCCGGGAATTCTTTCCCTACGAAACAGGGAAACGATCCCTCATCTCGAGCTACGAAGCGGAAACGGTGCTTCCCTGGATGTGTGCATGACCCCACGTGCTTCCTCTCGAGTGGAGACGGGTATGTCGGGGAACTTCTTGAGTTGCAGCACGGGTGTGAAGGACCCATTGGAAGTTCCAGTGGTTAGAGGTGATTAGCCTCGAGAAGCCTCAGCGGAAATGGGCCTCATCTCGCCTGGAGGGTAAAACCTCCTGGATTTTCTCGAGTTGCGGCAGGTGCTCTCGACTTACGACGGGGACCTCAGGAACCCGCTCTGGTGGCCTCAGGAAAGGCCAGTCCCCATGCGAGTTCCTCGGCCGGAACCTGAGGATTCCTCTCCAGTGCTGACATGGATCTTGGGGTACTTCTGGAGTCTCCCCAGGGGAGTCAGTCCTTGTCTCGAATGCGGGCCTGCACTTGCGCTTTCCTCCAGAACGTTAGCAGCAGTGTCACGCAGTCCGCCGCGTGGATCAAAGGATCTATGGTTTTCCCTCGAGTCTTTCCCACGAGGCTTTCCCACGAGGCTTTCCCACAGGGCTGTCCCACGTGCACACGTGGTGGGACTCGATCCTCGGCTTGAACGTCAAGGCAGTGCAGGGAAAACAGGTTCCTCTGGAATGGACTGACACATCTGGGGGACTCTTGGAATGGTGGCACGACCCTGGAGTTCCTCTCGCCTTTCCTGTGGAGAGCGCCTCCTCTTGAGATGCGACGGGAACGCCGGGAATTCTTTCCCTACGAAACTGGGAAAGGATCTCTCATTTCGAGCTAGGAGGCGGAAACGGGTCTCCCCTGGATGTGTGCGGGACCCCACGTGCTTCCTCTCGAGTGGAGACGGGTATGTCGGGGAGCTTCTTGAGTTGCAGCAAGGGTGTGAAAGACCCTTTGGAAGTTCCAGCGGTTAGATGTGATTAGCCTTTCGAAGCCTCAGCGGAAATGGGCCTCATCACGCCTGGAGGGGAAAACCTCCTGGATTTTCTCGAGTTGCGGCAGGTGCTCTCGACTTACGACGGGGACCTCAGGGACCCGCTCTGGTGGCCTCAGGAAAGGCCAGTCCCCATGCGAGTTCCTCGCGGGCCTCTCGGGATTCCTCTCCCGTCGATGCCGGGGCCTAAGACCTTGTGTGGAGTCGGGCTGGAACCGGAGGATTCCTCTCCAGTGCTGACATGGATCTTGGGGTACTTCTGGAGTCTCCCCAGGGGAGTCAGTCCTCGTCTCGAATGCGGGCATGCAATTGTGCTTTCCTCCAGAGCGGTAGCAGCAGTGTCACGCAGTCCGCCGCGCAGATCAAAGGATCTATGGTTTTCCCTCGAGTCTTTCTCACCAGGCTTTCCCACGTGGCTTTCCCACAGGGCTGTCCCACGTGCACACGTGGTGGGAGTCGATTCTCGGATTGAACGTCAAGGCAGTGCACGGAAAACAGGTTCCTCTGGAATGGACTGACACATCTGGGGGACTCTTGGAATGGTGGCACGACCCTGGAGTTCCTCTCGCCTTTCCTGTGGAAAGCGCCTCCTCTTGAGATGCGACGGGAACGCCGGGAATTCTTTTCCTACGAAGCAGGGAAAGGATCCCTCATCTACAGCTAGGAGGCGGAAACGGGGCTCCCCTGGATGTGTGCGGGACCCCACGTGCTTCCTCTCGAGTGGAGACGGGTATGTCGGGGAAATTCTTGAGTTGCAGCAAGGGTGTGAAGGACCCTTTGGAAGTTCCAGTGGTTAGATGTGATTAGCCTCGAGAAGCCTCAGCGGAAATGGGCCTCATCTCGCCTGGAGGGCAAAACCTCCTGGATTTTCTCGAGTTGCGGCAGGTGCTCTCGACTTACGACGGGGACCTCAGGGACCCGCTCTGGTGGCCTCAGGAAAGGCCAGTCCCCATGCGAGTTCCTCGGGGGCCTCTCGGGATTCCTCTCCCGTCGATGCCGGGGCCTAAGACCTTGTGTGGAGTCGGGGCCGGAATTGAGGATTCCTCTCCAGTGCTGACATGGATCTTGGGGTACTTCTGGAGTCTCCCCAGGGGAGTCAGTCCTCGTCTCGAATGCGGGCATGCACTTGCGCTTTCCTCCAGAGTGGTAGCAGCAGTGTCACGCAGTCCACAGCGTGGATCAAAGGATCTATGGTTTTCCCTCGAGTCTTTCCCACGAGGTTTTCCCACGAGGCTTTCCCACAGGGCTGTCCCACGTGCACACGTGGTGGGAGTCGATCCTCGGCTTGAACGTCAAGGCAGTGCAGGGAAAACAGGTTCCTCTGGAATGGACTGACACATCTGGGGGACTCCTGGAATGGTGGCACGACCCTGGAGTTTCTCTCGCCTTTCCTGTGGAGAGCGCCTCCTCTTGAGATGCGAGGGGAACGCCGGGAATTCTTTCCCTACGAAACAAGGAAAGGATCCCTCATCTCGAGTTAGGAGGCGGAAACGGGGCTCCCCTGGATGTGTGCGGGTCCCCACGTGCTTCCTCTAGAGTGGAGACGGGTATGTCGCGGAACTTCTTGAGTTGCAGCAATGGTGTGAAGGACCCTTTGGAAGTTCCAGTGGTTAGATGTGATTAGCCTCGAGAAGCCTCAGCGGAAATGGGCCTCATCTCGCCTGGAGGGCAAAACCTCCTGGATTTTCTCGAGTTGCGGCAGGTGCTCTCGACTTACGACGGGGACCTCAGGGACCCGCTCTGGTGGCCTCAGGAAAGGCCAGTCCCCATGCGAGTTCCTCGGGGGCCTCTCGGGATTCCTCTCCCATCGATGCCGGGGCCTAAGACCTTGTGTGGAGTCGGGGCCGGAACCTGAGGATTCCTCTCCAGTGCTGACATGGATCCTGGGGTACTTCTGGAGTCTCCACAGGGGAGTCAATCCTCGTCTCGAATGCGGGCATGCACTTGCGCTTTCCTCCAGAGCAGTAGCAGCAGTGTCACGCAGTCCGCCGCGTGGATCAAAGGATCTATGGTTTTCCCTCGAGTCTTTCCCACGAGGCTTTCCCACGAGGCTTTCCCACAGGGCTGTCCCACGTGCACACGTGGTGGGAGTCGATCGTCGGCTTGAACGTCAAGGCAGTGCAGGGAAAACAGGTTCCTCTGGAATGGACTGACACATCTGGGGGACTCTTGGAATGGTGGCACGTCCCTGGAGTTCCTCTCGCCTTTCCTGTGGAAAGCGCTTCCTCTTGAGATGCGACGGGAACGCCGGGAATTCTTTCCCTACGAAACAGGGAAAGGATCCCTCATCTCGAGCTATGAGGCGGAAACGGGGCTCCCTTGGATGTGTGCGGGACCCTCGTGCTTCCTCTCGAGTGGAGACGGGTATGTTGGGGAACTTCTTGAGTTGCAGCAAGGGTGTGAAGGACCCTTTGGAAGTTCCAGGGGTTAGATGTGATTAGCCTCGAGAAGCCTCAGCGGAAATGGGCCTCATCTCGCCTGGAGGGCAACACCTGCTGGATTTTCTCGAGTTGCGGCAGGTGCTCTCGACTTAATACGGGGACCACAGGGACCCGCTCTGGTGGCCTCAGGAAAGGCCAGTCCCCATGCGAGTTCCTCGGGGGCCTCCTGGGAGTTCCTCTCCCGTCGATGCCCGGGCCTAAGGCCTTGTGTGGAGTCGGGGCCGGAATTGAGGATTCCTCTCCAGTGCTGACATGGATCTTGGGGTAATTCTGGAGTCTCCCCAGGGGAGTCAGTCCTCGTCTCGAATGCGGGCCTGCACTTGCGCTTTCCTACAGAGCGGTAGCAGCAGTGTCACGCAGTCCGCCGCGTGGATCAAAGGATCTATGTTTTTCCCTCTAGTCTTTCCCACGAGGCTTTCCCACAGGGCTGTCCCACGTGCACACGTTGTGGGAGTCCATCCTCGGCTTGAACGTCAAGGCAGTGCAGGGAAAACAGGTTCCTCTGGAATGGACTGACACATCTGGGGGACTCGTGGAATGGTGGCACGACCCTGGAGTTCCTCTCGCCTTTCCTGTGGAGAGCGCCTCCTCTTGAGATGCGACGGGAACGCCGGGAATTCTTTCCCTACGAAACAGGGAAAGGATCCCTCATCTCGAGCTAGGAGGCGGAAACGGGGCTCCCCTGGATGTGTGCGGGACCCTCGTGCTTCCTCTCGAGTGGAGACGGATATGTCGCGGAACTTCTTGAGTTGCAGCAAGGGTGTGAAGGACCCTTTGAAAGTTCCAGTGGTTAGATGTGATTAGCCTCGAGAAGCCTCATCGGAAATGGGCCTTATCTCGCCTGGAGGGCAAAACCTCCTGGATTTTCTCGAGTTGCGGCAGGTGCTCTCGACTTACGACGGGGACCTCAGGGACCCGCTCTGGTGGCCTGAGGAAAGGCCAGTCCCCATGCGAGATCCTCGGGGGCCTCTCGGGATTCCTCTCCCGTCGATGCCGGGGCCTAAGACCTTGTGTGGAGTCGGGGCCGGAACCTGAGGAGTCCTCTCCAGTGCTGACATGGATCTTGGGGTACTTCTGGAGTCTCCCCAGGGGAGTCAGTCCTCGTCTCGAATGCGGGCATGCACTTGCGCTTTACTCCAGAGCGGTAGCAGCACTGTCACGCAGTCCGCCGCATGGATCAAAGGATTTATGGTTTTCCCTCGAGTCTTTCCCACGAGGCTTTCCCACGAGGCTTTCCCACAGGGCTGTCCCACGTGCACACGTGGTGGGAGTCGATCCTCGGCTTGAACGTCAAGGCAGTGCAGGGAAAACAGGTTCCTCTGTAATGGACTGACACATCTGGGTGTCTCTTTGAATGCTGGCACGACCCTGGAGTTCCTCTCGCCTTTCCTGTGGAGAGCGCCTCCTCTTGAGATGCGACGGGAACGCCGGGAATTCTTTCCCTACGAAACAGGGAAAGGATCCCTCATCTCGAGCTAGGAAGCGGAAACGGTGCTCCCCTGGATGTGTGCATGACCCCACGTGCTTCCTCTCGAGTGGAGACGGGTATGTCGGGGAACTTCTTGAGTTGCAGCACGGGTGTGAAGGACCCATTGGAAGTTCCAGTGGTTAGATGTGATTAGCCTCGAGAAGCCTCAGCGGAAATGGGCCTCATCTCGCCTGGAGGGCAAAACCTCCTGGATTTTCTCGAGTTGCGGCAGTTGCTCTCAACTTACGACTGGGACCTCAGGGACCCGCTCTGGTGGCCTCAGGAAAGGCCAGTCCCCATGCGAGTTCCTCGGGGGCCTCTCGGGATTCCTCTCCCGTCGATGCCGGGGCCTAAGACCTTGTGTGGAGTCGGGGCCGGAACCTGAGGATTCCTCTCCAGTGCTGACATGGATCTTGGGGTACTTCTGGAGTCTCCCCAGGGGAGTCAGTCCTCGTCTCGAATGCGGGCATGCACTTGCAATTTCCTCCAGAGGGGTAGCAGCAGTGTCACACAGTCCGCCGCGTGTATCAAAGGATCTATGGTTTTCCCTCGAGTCTTTCCCACGAGGATTTCCCACGAGGCTTTCCCACAGGGCTTTCCCACGTGCACACGTGGTGAGAGTCGATCCTCGGCTTGAACGTCAAGGCAGTGCAGGGAAAACAGTTTCCTCTGGAAAGGACTGACACATCTGGGGGACTCTTGGAATGGTGGCACGACCCTGGTGTTCCTCTCGCCTTTCCTGTGGAGAGCGCCTCCTCTTGAGTTGCGACGGGAACGCCGGGAATTCTTTCCCTTCGAAACAGGGAAAGGATCCCTCATCTCGAGCTAGGAGGCGGAAACGGGGCTCCCCTGGATGTGTGTGGGACCCCATGTGCTTCCTCTCGAGTGGACACGGGTATGTCGGGTACTTCTTGAGTTGCAGCAAGGGTGTGAAGGACCCTTTGGAAGTTCCCATTGTTAGATGTGATTAGCCTCGAGAAGCCTCAGCGGGAATGGGCCTCATCTCGCCTGGAGGGCAAAACCTCCTGGATTTTCTCGAGTTGCGGCAGGTGCTCTCGACTTACGACGGGGACCTCAGGGACCCGCTCTGGTGGCCTCAGGAAAGGCCAGTCCCCATGCGAGTTCCTCGTTGACCTCTTGGGATTCCTCTCCCGTCGATGCCGGGGCCTAAGACCTTGTGTGGAGTCGGGGCCGGAACCTGAGGATTCCTCTCCAGTGCTGACATGGATCTTGGGGTACTTCTGGAGTCTCCCCAGGGGAGTCAGTCCTCGTCTCGAATGCGGGCCTGCACTTGCGCTTTCCTCCAGAGCGGTAGCAGCAGTGTCACGCAGTCCGCCGCGTGGATCAAAGGATCTATGGTTTTCCCTCGAGTCTTTCCCACGAGGCTTTCCCACGAGGCTTTCCCACAGGGCTGTCCCACGTGCACACGTGGTGGGAGTCGATCCTCGGCTTGAACGTCAAGGCATTGCAGGGAAAAGAGGTTCCTCTGGAATGGACTGACCCATCTGGGGGACTCGTGGAATGGTGGCACGACCCTGGAGTTCCTCTCGCCTTTCCTGTGGAGAGCGCCTCCTCTTGAGATGCGACGGGAACCCCGGGAATTCTTTCCCTACAAAACAGGGATAGGATCCCTCATCTCGAACTAGGAGGCGGAAACGGGGCTCCCCAGGATGTGTGCGGCACCCCACGTGCTTCCTCTCCAGTGGAGACGTGTATATCGCGGAACTGCTTGAGTTGAAACAAGGGTGTGAAGGACCCTTTGGAAGTTCCAGTGGTTAGACGTGATTAGCCTCGAGAAGCCTCAGGGGAAATGAGCCTCATCTCGCCTGGATGGCAAAACCTCCTGGATTTTCTCGAGTTGCGGCAGGTCCTCTCGACTTACGACGGGGACCTCAGGGACCCGCTCTGGTGGCCTCAGGAAAGGCCAGTCCCCATGCGACTTCCTCGGGGGTCTCTCGGGATTCCTCTCCCGTCGATGCCGGGGACTAAGACCTTGTGCGGAGTCGGGGCCGGAATCTGAGGATTCCTCTCCAGTGCTGACATGGATCTTGGGGTAATTCTGGAGTCTCCCCAGGGGAGTCAGTCCTCGTCTCGAATGCGGGCCTGCACTTGCGCTTTCCTCCAGAGCGCTAGCAGCACTGTCACGCAGTCCGCCGCGTGGATCAAAGGATTTATGGTTTTCCCTCGAGTCTTTCCCACGAGGCTTTCCCACGAGGCTTTCCCACAGGGCTGTCCCACGTGCACACGTGGTGGGAGTCGATCCTCGGCTTGAACGTCAAGGCAGTGCAGGGAAAACAGGTTCCTGTGTAATGGACTGACACATCTGGGTGTCTCTTGGAATGCTGGCACGACCCTGGGGTTCCTCTCGCCTTTCCTGTGGAGAGCGCCTCCTCTTGAGATGCGACGGGAACGCCGGGAATTCTTTCCCTACGAAACAGGGAAAGGATCCCTCATCTCGAGCTAGGAGGCGGAAACGGGGCTCCCCTGGATGTGTGCGGGACCCCATGTGCTTCCTCTCGAGTGGACACGGGTATGTCGGGTACTTCTTGAGTTGCAGCAAGGGTGTGAAGGACCCTTTGGAAGTTCCAGTGGTTAGATGTGATTAGCCTCGAGAGCCTCAGCGGAAATGGGCCTCATCTCCCTGGAGGGCAAAACCTCCTGGATTTTCTCGAGTTGCGGCAGGTGCTCTCGACTTACGACGGGGACCTCAGGGACCCGCTCTGGTGGCCTCAGGAAAGGCCAGTCCCCATGCGAGTTCCTCGTTGACCTCTTGGGATTCCTCTCCCGTCGATGCCGGGGCCTAAGACCTTGTGTGGAGTCGGGGCCGGAACCTGAGGATTCCTCTCCAGTGCTGACATGGATCTTGGGGTACTTCTGGAGTCTCCCCAGGGGAGTCAGTCCTCGTCTCGAATGCGGGCATGCACTTGCGCTTTCCTCCAGAGCGGTAGCAGCAGTGTCACGCAGTCCGCCGCGTGGATCAAAGGATCTATGGTTTTCCCTCGAGTCTTTCCCACGAGGCTTTCCCACGAGGCTTTCCCACAGGGCTGTCCCACGTGCACACGTGGTGGGAGTCGATCCTCGGCTTGAACGTCAAGGCCTTGCAGGGATAAGAGGTTCCTCTGGAATGGACTGACCCATCTGGGGGACTCGTGGAATGGTGGCACGACCCTGGAGTTCCTCTCGCCTTTCCTGTGGAGAGCACCTCCTCTTGAGATGCGACGGGAACCCCGGGAATTCTTTCCCTACAAAACAGGGATAGGATCCCTCATCTCGAACTAGGAGGCGGAAACGGGGCTCCCCAGGATGTGTGCGGCACCCCACGTGCTTCCTCTCGAGTGGAGACGGGTATGTCGCGGAACTGCTTGAGTTGAAGCAAGGGTGTGAAGGACCCTTTGGAAGTTCCAGTGGTTAGATGTGATTAGCCTCGAGAAACCTCGAGGCAGTGCAGCGAAAACAGGTTCCTCTGGAATGGACTGACACATCTGGGGGTATCTTGGAATGGTGGCACGACCCTGGAGTTCCTCTCGCCTTTCCTGTGGAGAGCGCCTCCTCTTGAGATGCGACGGGAACGCCGGGAATTCTTTCCCTTCGAAACAGGGAAAGGATTCCTCATCTCGAGCTAGGAGGCGGAAACGGGGCTCCCCTGGATGTGTGCGGGACCCTCGTGCTTCCTCTCGAGTGGAGACGGGTATGTTGGGGAACTTCTTGAGTTGCAGCAAGGGTGTGAAGGACCCTTTGGAAGTTCCAGTGGTTAGATGTGATTAGCCTCGAGAAGCCTCAGCGGAAATGGGCCTCATCTCGCCTGGAGGGCAACACCTGCTGGATTTTCTCGAGTTGCGGCAGGTGCTCTCGACTTAAGACGGGGACCACAGGGACCCGCTCTGGTGGCCTCAGGAAAGGCCAGTCCCCATGCGAGTTCCTCGGGGGCCTCCTGGGAGTTCCTCTCCCGTCGATGCCCGGGCCTAAGGCCTTGTGTGGAGTCGGGGCCGGAACCTGAGGATTCCTATCCAGTGCTGACATGGATCTTGGGGTAATTCTGGAGTCTCCCCAGGGGAGTCAGTCCTCGTCTCGAATGTGGGCATGCACTTGCGCTTTCCTACAGAGCGGTAGCAGCAGTGTCACGCAGTCCGCCGCGTGGATCAAAGGATCTATGTTTTTCCCTCTAGTCTTTCCCACGAGGCTTTCCCACAGGGCTGTCCCACGTGCACACGTTGTGGGAGTCCATCCTCGGCTTGAACGTCAAGGCAGTGCAGGGAAAACAGGTTCCTCTGGAATGGACTGACACATCTGGGGGACTCGTGGAATGGTGGCACGACCCTGGAGTTCCTCTCGCCTTTCCTGTGGAGAGCGCCTCCTCTTGAGATGCGACGGGAACGCCGGGAATTCTTTCCCTTCGAAACAGGGAAAGGATTCCCCATCTCGAGCTAGGAGGCGGAAACGGGGCTCCCCTGGATGTGTGCGGGACCCTCGTGCTTCCTCTCGAGTGGAGACGGGTATGTCGGGGAACTTCTTGAGTTGCAGCAAGGGTGTGAAGGACCCTTTGGAAGTTCCAGTGGTTAGATGTGATTAGCCTCGAGAAGCCTCAGCGGAAATGGGCCTCATCTCGCCTGGATGGCAAAACCTCCTGGATTTTCTCGACTTGCGGCAGGTGCTCTCGACTTACGACGGGGACCACAGGGACCCGGACTGGTGGCCTCAGGAAAGGCCAGTCCCCATGCGACTTCCTCGGGGGCCTCTCGGGATTCCTCTCCCATCGATGCCGGGGCCTAAGACCTTGTGTGGAGTCGGGGCCGGAACCTGAGGATTCCTCTCCAGTGCTGACATGGATCTTGGGGTACTTCTGGAGTCTCCCCAGGGAGTCAGTCCTCGTCTTGAATGCGGGCATGCACTTGCGCTTTCCTCCAGAGCGGTAGCAGCAGTGTCACGCAGTCCGCCGCGTGGATCAAAGGATCTATGGTTTTCCCTCGCGTCTTTCCCACGAGGCTTTCCCACGAGGCTTTCCCACAGGGCTGTCCCACGTGCACACGTGGTGGGAGTCGATCCTCGGCTTGAACGTCAAGGCAGTAGAGGGAAAACAGGTTCCTCTGGAATGGACTGACACATCTGGGGTCTCTTGGAATGGTGGTACGTCCCTGGAGTTCCTCTCGCCTTTCCTGTGGAGAGCGCCTCCTCTTGAGATGCAACGGGAACGCCGGGAATTCTTTCCCTACGAAACAGGGAAAGGATCCCTCATCTCGAGCTAGGAGGCGGAAACGGGGCTCCCCTGGATGTGTGCGGGACCCTCGTGCTTCCTCTCGAGTGGACACGGGTATGACGGGGAACTTCTTGAGTTGCAGCAAGGGTGTGAAGGACCCTTTGAAAGTTCCAGTGGTTAGATGTGATTAGCCTCGAGAAGCCTCAGCGGAAATGGGCCTCATCTCGCCTGGAGGGCAAAACCTCCTGGATTTTCTCGAGTTGTGGCAGGTGCTCTCGACTTACGTCGGGGACCTCAGGGACCCGCTCTGGTGGCCTCAGGAAAGGCCAGTCCCCATGCGAGTTCCTCGGGGGCCTCTCGGGATTCCTCTCCGGTCGATGCCGGGTCCTAAGACCTTGTGTGGAGTCGGGGCCGGAACCTGAGGATTCCTCTCCAGTGCTGACATGGATCTTGGGGAACTTCTGGAGTCTCCCCAGGGGAGTCAGTCCTCGTCTCGAATGCGGGCATGCATTTGCACTTCCCTCCAGTGCGGTAGGAGCAGTGTCACGCAGTCTGCAGCGTGGATCAAAGGATCTATAGTTTTCCCTCGAGTCTTTCCCACGAGGCTTTCCCACGAGGCTTTCCCCCAGGGTTGTCCCACGTGCACACGTGGTGGGAGTCGATCCTCGGCTTGAACGTCAATGCAGTGCAGGGAAAACAGGTTCCTCTGGAATGGACTGACACATCTGGGGGACTCTTGGAATGGTGGCACGACCCTGGAGTTCCTCTCGCCTTTCCTGTGGAGAGCGCCTCCTCTTGAGATGCGAGGGGAACGCCGGGAATTCTTTCCCTACGAAACAGGGAAAGAATCCCTCATCTCGAGCTAGGAGGCGGAAACAGGGCTACCCTGGATGTGTGCGGGACCCTCGTGCTACCTCTCGAATGGAGACGGGTATATCGGGGAACTTCTGAACTTGCAGCAAGGGTGTGAAGGACCCTTTGGAAGTTCCAGTGGTTAGATGTGATTAGCCTCGAGAAGCCTCAGCGGAAATGGGCCTCATCTCGCCTGGAGGGTAAAACCTCCTGGATTTTCTCGAGTTGCGGCAGGTGCTCTCGACTTACGATGGGGACCTCAGGGACCCGCTCTGGTGGCCTCAGGAAAGGCCAGTCCCCATGCGAGTTCCTCGGGGGCCTCTCGGGATTCCTCTCCCGTCGATGCCAGGGCCTAAGACCTTGTGTGGAGTCGGGGCCGGAACCTGAGGATTCCTCTCCAGTGCTGACATGGATCCTGGGGTACTTCTGGAGTCTCCCCAGGGGAGTCAGTCTTCGTCTCGAATGCGGACATGCATTTGCGCTTTCCTCCAGAGAGGTAGCAGCAGTGTCACGCAGTCCGCCGCGTGGATCAAAGGATCTATAGTTTTCCCTCGAGTCTTTCCCACGAGGCTTTCCCACGAGGCTTTCCCACAGGGCTGTCCCACGTGCACACGTGGTGGGAGTCGATCCTCGGCTTGAATGTCAAGGCAGTACAGGGAAAACAGGTTCCTCTGGAATGGACTGACACATCTGGGGGACTCTTGGAATGGTTGCACGACCCTGGAGTTCCTCTCGCCTTTCCTGTTGAGAGCGCCTCCTCTTGAGATGCGACGGGAACGCCGGGAATTCTTTCCCTACAAAACAGGGATAGGATCCCTCATCTCGAACTAGGAGGCGGAAACGGGGCTCCCCAGGATGTGTGCGGCACCCCACGTGTTCCTGTCGAGTGGAGACGGGTATGTCGCGGAACTGCTTGAGTTGAAGCAAGGGTGTGAAGGACCCTTTGGAAGTTCCAGTGGTTAGATGTGATTAGCCTCGAGAAACCTCGAGGCAGTGCAGGGAAAACAGGTTCCTCTGGAATGGACTGACACATCTGGGGTCTCTTGGAATGGTAGCACGACCCTGGAGTTCCTCTCCCCTTTCCTGTGGAGAGCGCCTCCTCTTGAGATGCTACGGGAACGCCGGGAATTCTTTCCCTACGAAACAGGGAAAGGATCCCTCATCTCAAGCTAGGAGGCGGAAACGGGGCTCCCCTGGAAGTGTGCGGGACCCCACGTGCTTCCTCTCGAGTGGAGACGGGTATGTCGCGGAACTTCTTGAGTTGCAGCAAGGGTGTGAAGGACCCTTAGGAAGTTCCAGTTGTTAGACGTGATTAGCCTCGAGAAGCCTCAGCGGAAATGGGCCTCATCTCGCCTGGAGGGCAAAACCTCCTGGATTTTCTCGAGTTGCGGCAGGTGCTCTCGACTTATGTGGGGGACCTAAGGGACCTGCTCTGGTGGCCTCAGGAAAGGCCAGTCCCCATGCAAGTTCCTCGGGGGCCTCTCGGGATTCCTCTCCCGTCGATGCCGGGGCCTAAGACCTTGTGTGGAGTCGGGGCCGGAACCTGAGGATTCCTCTCCAGTGCTGACATGGATCTTGGGGTACTTCTGGAGTCTCCCCAGGGGAGTCAGTCCTCGTCTCGAATGCGGGCCTGCACTTGCCCTTTCCTCCAGAGCGGTAGCAGCAGTGTCACGCAGTCCGCTGCGTGGATCAAAGGATCTATGTTTTTCCCTCGAGTCTTTCCAACGAGGCTTTCCCACGAGGCTTTCCCACAGGGCTGTCCCAAGTGCACACGTTGTGGGAGTCGATCCTCGGCTTGAACGTCAAGGCAGTGCAGGGAAAAAAGGTTCCTCTGTAATGGACTGACACATCTGGGGGTCTCTTGGAATGGTGGCACGACCCTGGAGTTCCTCTCGCCTTTCCTGTGGAGAGCGCCTCCTCTTGAGATGCGACGGGAACGCCGGGAATTCTTTCCCTACGAAACAGGGAAAGGATCCCTCATCTCGAGCTAGGAGGCGGAAACGGGGCTCCCCTGGATGTGTGCGGGACCCCACGTGCTTCCTCTCGAGTGGAGACGGGTATGTCGGGGAACTTCTTGAGTTGCAGCAAGGGTGTGAAGGACCCTTAGGAAGTTCCAGTGGTTAGACGTGATTAGCCTAGAGAAGCCTCAGGGGAAATGGGCCTCATCTCGCCTGGATGGCAAAACCTCCTGGATTTTCTCGAGTTGCGGCAGGTCCTCTCGACTTACGACGGGGACCTCAGGGACCCGCTCTGGTGGCCTCAGGAAAGGCCAGTCCCCATGCGACTTCCTCGGGGGCCTCTCGGGATTCCTCTCCCGTCGATGCCGGGGCCTAAGACCTTGTGTGGAGTCGGGGCCGGAACCTGAGGATTCCTCTCCAGTGCTGACATGGATCTTGGGGTACTTCTGGAGTCTCCCCAGGGAGTCAGTCCTCGTCTCGAATGCGGGCATGCACTTGCGCTTTCCTCCAGAGCGGTAGCAGCAGTGTCACGCAGTCCGCCGCGTGGATCAAAGGATCTATGGTTTTCCCTCGCGTCTTTCCCACGAGGCTTTCCCACGAGGCTTTCCCACAGGGCTGTCCCACGTGCACACGTGGTGGGAGTCGATCCTCGGCTTGAACGTCAAGGCAGTAGAGGGAAAAAAGGTTCCTCTGGAATGGACTGACACATCTGGGGTCTCTTGGAATGGTGGTACGTCCCTGGAGTTCCTCTCGCCTTTCCTGTGGAGAGCGCCTCCTCTTGAGATGCAACGGGAACGCCGGGAATTCTTTCCCTACGAAACAGGGAAAGGATCCCTCATCTCGAGCTAGGAGGCGGAAACGGGGCTCCCCTGGATGTGTGCGGGACCCTCGTGCTTCCTCTCGAGTGGACACGGGTATGACGGGGAACTTCTTGAGTTGCAGCAAGGGTGTGAAGGACCCTTTGAAAGTTCCAGTGGTTAGATGTGATTAGCCTCGAGAAGCCTCAGCGGAAATGGGCCTCATCTCGCCTGGAGGGCAAAACCTCCTGGATTTTCTCGAGTTGTGGCAGGTGCTCTCGACTTACGTCGGGGACCTCAGGGACCCGCTCTGGTGGCCTCAGGAAAGGCCAGTCCCCATGCGAGTTCCTCGGGGGCCTCTCGGGATTCCTCTCCGGTCGATGCCGGGTCCTAAGACCTTGTGTGGAGTCGGGGCCGGAACCTGAGGATTCCTCTCCAGTGCTGACATGGATCTTGGGGAACTTCTGGAGTCTCCCCAGGGGAGTCAGTCCTCGTCTCGAATGCGGGCATGCATTTGCACTTCCCTCCAGTGCGGTAGGAGCAGTGTCACGCAGTCTGCAGCGTGGATCAAAGGATCTATAGTTTTCCCTCGAGTCTTTCCCACGAGGCTTTCCCACGAGGCTTTCCCCCAGGGTTGTCCCACGTGCACATGTGGTGGGAGTCGATCCTCGGCTTGAACGTCAATGCAGTGCAGGGAAAACAGGTTCCTCTGGAATGGACTGACACATCTGGGGGACTCTTGGAATGGTGGCACGACCCTGGAGTTCCTCTCGCCTTTACTGTGGAGAGCGCCTCCTCTTGAGATGCGAGGGGAACGCCGGGAATTCTTTCCCTACGAAACAGGGAAAGAATCCCTCATCTCGAGCTAGGAGGCGGAAACAGGGCTACCCTGGATGTGTGCGGGACCCTCGTGCTTCCTCTCGAATGGAGACGGGTATGTCGGGGAACTTCTGAACTTGCAGCAAGGGTGTGAAGGACCCTTTGGAAGTTCCAGTGGTTAGATGTGATTAGCCTCGAGAAGCCTCAGCGGAAATGGGCCTCATCTCGCCTGGAGGGTAAAACCTCCTGGATTTTCTCGAGTTGCGGCAGGTGCTCTCGACTTACGATGGGGACCTCAGGGACCCGCTCTGGTGGCCTCAGGAAAGGCCAGTCCCCATGCGAGTTCCTCGGGGGCCTCTCGGGATTCCTCTCCCGTCGATGCCAGGGCCTAAGACCTTGTGTGGAGTCGGGGCCGGAACCTGAGGATTCCTCTCCAGTGCTGACATGGATCCTGGGGTACTTCTGGAGTCTCCCCAGGGGAGTCAGTCTTCGTCTCGAATGCGGACATGCATTTGCGCTTTCCTCCAGAGAGGTAGCAGCAGTGTCACGCAGTCCGCCGCGTGGATCAAAGGATCTATGGTTTTCCCTCGAGTCTTTCCCACGAGGCTTTCCCACGAGGCTTTCCCACAGGGCTGTCCCACGTGCACACGTGGTGGGAGTCGATCCTCGGCTTGAATGTCAAGGCAGTACAGGGAAAACAGGTTCCTCTGGAATGGACTGACACATCTGGGGGACTCTTGGAATGGTTGCACGACCCTGGAGTTCCTCTCGCCTTTCCTGTTGAGAGCGCCTCCTCTTGAGATGCGACGGGAACGCCGGGAATTCTTTCCCTACAAAACAGGGATAGGATCCCTCATCTCGAACTAGGAGGCGGAAACGGGGCTCCCCAGGATGTGTGCGGCACCCCACGTGTTCCTGTCGAGTGGAGACGGGTATGTCGCGGAACTGCTTGAGTTGAAGCAAGGGTGTGAAGGACCCTTTGGAAGTTCCAGTGGTTAGATGTGATTAGCCTCGAGAAACCTCGAGGCAGTGCAGGGAAAACAGGTTCCTCTGGAATGGACTGACACATCTGGGGTCTCTTGGAATGGTAGCACGACCCTGGAGTTCCTCTCCCCTTTCCTGTGGAGAGCGCCTCCTCTTGAGATGCTACGGGAACGCCGGGAATTCTTTCCCTACGAAACAGGGAAAGGATCCCTCATCTCAAGCTAGGAGGCCGAAACGGGGCTCCCCTGGAAGTGTGCGGGACCCCACGTGCTTCCTCTCGAGTGGAGACGGGTATGTCGCGGAACTTCTTGAGTTGCAGCAAGGGTGTGAAGGACCCTTAGGAAGTTCCAGTTGTTAGACGTGATTAGCCTCGAGAAGCCTCAGCGGAAATGGGCCTCATCTCGCCTGGAGGGCAAAACCTCTTGGATTTTCTCGAGTTGCGGCAGGTGCTCTCGACTTATGTGGGGGACCTAAGGGACCTGCTCTGGTGGCCTCAGGAAAGGCCAGTCCCCATGCAAGTTCCTCGGGGGCCTCTCGGGATTCCTCTCCCGTCGATGCCGGGGCCTAAGACCTTGTGTGGAGTCGGGGCCGGAACCTGAGGATTCCTCTCCAGTGCTGACATGGATCTTGGGGTACTTCTGGAGTCTCCCCAGGGGAGTCAGTCCTCGTCTCGAATGCGGGCCTGCACTTGCCCTTTCCTCCAGAGCGGTAGCAGCAGTGTCACGCAGTCCGCTGCGTGGATCAAAGGATCTATGTTTTTCCCTCGAGTCTTTCCAACGAGGCTTTCCCACGAGGCTTTCCCACAGGGCTGTCCCACGTGCACACGTTGTGGGAGTCGATCCTCGGCTTGAACGTCAAGGCAGTGCAGGGAAAAAAGGTTCCTCTGTAATGGACTGACACATCTGGGGGTCTCTTGGAATGGTGGCACGACCCTGGAGTTCCTCTCGCCTTTCCTGTGGAGAGCGCCTCCTCTTGAGATGCGACGGGAACGCCGGGAATTCTTTCCCTACGAAACAGGGAAAGGATCCCTCATCTCGAGCTAGGAGGCGGAAACGGGGCTCCCCTGGATGTGTGCGGGACCCCACGTGCTTCCTCTCGAGTGGATACGGGTATGTCGGGGAACTTCTTGAGTTGCAGCAAGGGTGTGAAGGACCCTTAGGAAGTTCCAGTGGTTAGACGTGATTAGCCTAGAGAAGCCTCAGGGGAAATGGGCCTCATCTCGCCTGGATGGCAAAACCGCCTGGATTTTCTCGAGTTGCGGCAGGTCCTCTCGACTTACGACGGGGACCTCAGGGACCCGCTCTGGTGGCCTCAGGAAAGGCCAGTCCCCATGCGACTTCCTCGGGGGCCTCTCGGGATTCCTCTCCCGTCGATGCCGGGGCCTAAGACCTTGTGTGGAGTCGGGGCCGGAACCTGAGGATTCCTCTCCAGTGCTGACATGGATCTTGGGGTACTTCTGGAGTCTCCCCAGGGAGTCAGTCCTCGTCTCGAATGCGGGCATGCACTTGCGCTTTCCTCCAGAGCGGTAGCAGCAGTGTCACGCAGTCCGCCGCGTGGATCAAAGGATCTATGGTTTTCCCTCGCGTCTTTCCCACGAGGCTTTCCCACGAGGCTTTCCCACAGGGCTGTCCCACGTGCACACGTGGTGGGAGTCGATCCTCGGCTTGAACGTCAAGGCAGTAGAGGGAAAAAAGGTTCCTCTGGAATGGACTGACACATCTGGGGTCTCTTGGAATGGTGGTACGTCCCTGGAGTTCCTCTCGCCTTTCCTGTGGAGAGCGCCTCCTCTTGAGATGCAACGGGAACGCCGGGAATTCTTTCCCTACGAAACAGGGAAAGGATCCCTCATCTCGAGCTAGGAGGCGGAAACGGGGCTCCCCTGGATGTGTGCGGGACCCTCGTGCTTCCTCTCGAGTGGACACGGGTATGTCGGGGAACTTCTTGAGTTGCAGCAAGGGTGTGAAGGACCCTTTGAAAGTTCCAGTGGTTAGATGTGATTAGCCTCGAGAAGCCTCAGCGGAAATGGGCCTCATCTCGCCTGGAGGGCAAAACCTCCTGGATTTTCTCGAGTTGTGGCAGGTGCTCTCGACTTACGTCGGGGACCTCAGGGACCCTCTCTGGTGGCCTCAGGAAAGGCCAGTCCCCATGCGAGTTCCTCGGGGGCCTCTCGGGATTCCTCTCCGGTCGATGCCGGGTCCTAAGACCTTGTGTGGAGTCGGGGCCGGAACCTGAGGATTCCTCTCCAGTGCTGACATGGATCTTGGGGAACTTCTGGAGTCTCCCCAGGGGAGTCAGTCCTCGTCTCGAATGCGGGCATGCATTTGCACTTCCCTCCAGTGCGGTAGGAGCAGTGTCACGCAGTCTGCAGCGTGGATCAAAGGATCTATAGTTTTCCCTCGAGTCTTTCCCACGAGGCTTTCCCACGAGGCTTTCCCCCAGGGTTGTCCCACGTGCACACGTGGTGGGAGTCGATCCTCGGCTTGAACGTCAATGCAGTGCAGGGAAAACAGGTTCCTCTGGAATGGACTGACACATCTGGGGGACTCTTGGAATGGTGGCACGACCCTGGAGTTGCTCTCGCCTTTCCTGTGGAGAGCGAGTCCTCTTGAGATGCGAGGGGAACGCCGGGAATTCTTTCCCTACGAAACAGGGAAAGAATCCCTCATCTCGAGCTAGGAGGCGGAAACAGGGCTACCCTGGATGTGTGCGGGACCCTCGTGCTTCCTCTCGAATGGAGACGGGTATGTCGGGGAACTTCTGAACTTGCAGCAAGGGTGTGAAGGACCCTTTGGAAGTTCCAGTGGTTAGATGTGAGTAGCCTCGAGAAGCCTCAGCGGAAATGGGCCTCATCTCGCCTGGAGGGTAAAACCTCCTGGATTTTCTCGAGTTGCGGCAGGTGCTCTCGACTTACGATGGGGACCTCAGGGACCCGCTCTGGTGGCCTCAGGAAAGGCCAGTCCCCATGCGAGTTCCTCGGGGGCCTCTCGGGATTCCTCTCCCGTCGATGCCGGGGCCTAAGACCTTGTGTGGAGTCGGGGCCGGAACCTGAGGATTCCTCTCCAGTGCTGACATGGATCTTGGGGTACTTCTGGAGTCTCCCCAGGGGAGTCAGTCTTCGTCTCGAATGCGGACATGCATTTGCGCTTTCCTCCAGAGAGGTAGCAGCAGTGTCATGCAGTCCGCCGCGTGGATCAAAGGATCTATGGTTTTCCCTCGAGTCTTTCCCACGAGGCTTTCCCACGAGGCTTTCCCACAGGGCTGTCCCACGTGCACACGTGGTGGGAGTCGATCCTCGGCTTGAATGTCAAGGCAGTACAGGGAAAACAGGTTCCTCTGGAATGGACTGACACATCTGGGGGACTCTTGGAATGGTTGCACGACCCTGGAGTTCCTCTCGCCTTTCCTGTGGAGAGCGCCTCCTCTTGAGATGCGACGGGAACGCCGGGAATTCTTTCCCTACAAAACAGTGATAGGATCCCTCATCTCGAACTAGGAGGCGGAAACGGGGCTCCCCAGGATGTGTGCGGCACCCCACGTGTTCCTGTCGAGTGGAGACGGGTATGTCGCGGAACTGCTTGAGTTGAAGCAAGGGTGTGAAGGACCCTTTGGAAGTTCCAGTGGTTAGATGTGATTAGCCTCGAGAAACCTCGAGGCAGTGCAGGGAAAACAGGTTCCTCTGGAATGGACTGACACATCTGGGGTCTCTTGGAATGGTGGCACGACCCTGGAGTTCCTCTCCCCTTTCCTGTGGAGAGCGCCTCCTCTTGAGATGCGACAGGAACGCCGGGAATTCTTTCCCTACGAAACAGGGAAAGGATCCCTCATCTCGAGCTAGGAGGCGGAAACGGGGCTCCCCTGGAAGTGTGCGGGACCCCACGTGCTTCCTCTCGAGTGGAGACGGGTATGTCGCGGAACTTCTTGAGTTGCAGCAAGGGTGTGAAGGACCCTTAGGAAGTTCCAGTTGTTAGACGTGATTAGCCTCGAGAAGCCTCAGCGGAAATGGGCCTCATCTCGCCTGGAGGGCAAAACCTCCTGGATTTTCTCGAGTTGCGGCAGGTGCTCTCGACTTATGTGGGGGACCTAAGGGACCTGCTCTGGTGGCCTCAGGAAAGGCCAGTCCCCATGCAAGTTCCTCGGGGGCCTCTCGGGATTCCTCTCCCGTCGATGCCGGGGCCTAAGACCTTGTGTGGAGTCGGGGCCGGAACCTGAGGATTCCTCTCCAGTGCTGACATGGATCTTGGGGTACTTCTGGAGTCTCCCCAGGGGAGTCAGTCCTCGTCTCGAATGCGGGCCTGCACTTGCCCTTTCCTCCAGAGCGGTAGCAGCAGTGTCACGCAGTCCGCTGCGTGGATCAAAGGATCTATGGTTTTCCCTCGAGTCTTTCCAACGAGGCTTTCCCACGAGGCTTTTCCACAGGGCTGTCCCAGGTGCACACGTGGTGGGAGTCGATCCTCGGCTTGAACGTCAAGGCAGTGCAGGGAAAACAGGTTCCTCTGGAATGGACTGACCCATCTGGGGGACTCTTGGAATGGTGGCACCACCCTGGAGTTCCTCTCGCCTTTCCTGTGGAGAGCGCCTCCTCTTGAGATGCGACGGGAACGCCGGGAATTCTTTCCCTACGAAACAGGGAAAGGATCCCTCATCTCGAGCTAGGAGGCGGAAACGGGGCTCCCCTGGATGTGTGCGGGACCCCACGTGCTTCCTCTCGAGTGGAGACGGTTATGTCGGGGAACTTCTTGAGTTGCAGCAAGGGTGTGAAGGACCCTTTGGAAGTTCCAGTGGTTAGATGTGATTAGCCTCGAGAAGCCTCAGCGGAAATGGGCCTCATCTCGCCTGGAGGGTAAAACCTCCTGGATTTTCTCGAGTTGCGGCAGGTGCTCTCGACTTACGATGGGGACCTCAGGGACCCGCTCTGGTGGCCTCAGGAAAGGCCAGTCCCCATGCAAGTTCCTCGGGGGCCTCTCGGGATTCCTCTCCCGTCGATGCCGGGGCCTAAGACCTTGTGTGGAGTCGGGGCCGGAACCTGAGGATTCCTCTCCAGTGCTGACATGGATCTTGGGGTACTTCTGGAGTCTCCCCAGGGGAGTCAGTCTTCGTCTCGAATGCGGACATGCATTTGCGCTTTCCTCCAGAGAGGTAGCAGCAGTGTCACGCAGTCCGCCGCGTGGATCAAAGGATCTATGGTTTTCCCTCGAGTCTTTCCCACGAGGCTTTCCCACGAGGCTTTCCCACAGGGCTGTCCCACGTGCACACGTGGTGGGAGTCGATCCTCGGCTTGAATGTCAAGGCAGTACAGGGAAAACAGGTTCCTCTGGAATGGACTGACACATCTGGGGGACTTTTGGAATGGTGGCACGACCCTGGAGTTCCTCTCGCCTTTCCTGTGGAGAGCGCCTCCTCTTGAGATGCGACGGGAACGCCGGGAATTCTTTCCCTACAAAACAGTGATAGGATCCCTCATCTCGAACTAGGAGGCGGAAACGGGGCTCCCCAGGATGTGTGCGGCACCCCACGTGTTCCTGTCGAGTGGAGACGGGTATATCGCGGAACTGCTTGAGTTGAAGCAAGGGTGTGAAGGACCCTTTGGAAGTTCCAGTGGTTAGATGTGATTAGCCTCGAGAAACCTCGAGGCAGTGCAGGGAAAACAGGTTCCTCTGGAATGGACTGACACATCTGGGGTCTCTTGGAATGGTGGCACGACCCTGGAGTTCCTCTCCCCTTTCCTGTGGAGAGCGCCTCCTCTTGAGATGCGACAGGAACGCCGGGAATTCTTTCCCTACGAAACAGGGAAAGGATCCCTCATCTCGAGCTAGGAGGCGGAAACGGGGCTCCCCTGGAAGTGTGCGGGACCCCACGTGCTTCCTCTCGAGTGGAGACGGGTATGTCGCGGAACTTCTTGAGTTGCAGCAAGGGTGTGAAGGACCCTTAGGAAGTTCCAGTTGTTAGACGTGATTAGCCTCGAGAAGCCTCAGCGGAAATGGGCCTCATCTCGCCTGGAGGGCAAAACCTCCTGGATTTTCTCGAGTTGCGGCAGGTGCTCTCGACTTATGTGGGGGACCTAAGGGACCTGCTCTGGTGGCCTCAGGAAAGGCCAGTCCCCATGCAAGTTCCTCGGGGGCCTCTCGGGATTCCTCTCCCGTCGATGCCGGGGCCTAAGACCTTGTGTGGAGTCGGGGCCGGAACCTGAGGATTCCTCTCCAGTGCTGACATGGATCTTGGGGTACTTCTGGAGTCTCCCCAGGGGAGTCAGTCCTCGTCTCGAATGCGGGCCTGCACTTGCCCTTTCCTCCAGAGCGGTAGCAGCAGTGTCACGCAGTCCGCTGCGTGGATCAAAGGATCTATGGTTTTCCCTCGAGTCTTTCCAACGAGGCTTTCCCACGAGGCTTTCCCACAGGGCTGTCCCACGTGCACACGTGGTGGGAGTCGATCCTCGGCTTGAACGTCAAGGCAGTGCAGGGAAAACAGGTTCCTCTGGAATGGACTGACCCATCTGGGGGACTCTTGGAATGGTGGCACCACCCTGGAGTTCCTCTCGCCTTTCCTGTGGAGAGCGCCTCCTCTTGAGATGCGACGGGAACGCCGGGAATTCTTTCCCTACGAAACAGGGAAAGGATCCCTCATCTCGAGCTAGGAGGCGGAAACGGGGCTCCCCTGGATGTGTGCGGGACCCCACGTGCTTCCTCTCGAGTGGAGACGGTTATGTCGGGGAACTTCTTGAGTTGCAGCAAGGGTGTGAAGGACCCTTTGGAAGTTCCAGTGGTTAGATGTGATTAGCCTCGAGAAGCCTCAGTGGAAATGGGCCTCATCTCGCCTGGAGGGCAAAACCTCCTGGATTTTCTCGAGTTGCGGCAGGTGCTCTCGACTTACGACGGGGACCTCAGGGATCCGCTCTGGTGACCTCAGGAAAGGCCAGTCCCCATGCGAGTTCCTCGGGGTCCTCTTGGGATTCCTTTCCCGTCGATGCCGGGGCCTAAGACCTTGTGTGGAGTCGGAGACGGAACCTGAGGATTCCTCTCCAGTGCTGACATGGATCTTGGGGTACTTCTGGAGTCTCCCCAGGAGAGTCAGTCCTCGTCTCGAATGCGGGCATGTACTTGTGCTTTCCTCCAGAGCGGTAGCAGCAGTGTCACGCAGTCCGCCGTGTGGATCAAAGGATATATGGTTTTCCCTCGAGTGTTTCCCACGAGGCTTTCCCAAGGGGCTTTCCCACAGGGCTGTCCCACGTGCACACGTGGTGGGAGTCGAACATCAGCTTGAACGTCAAGGCAGTGCAGGGAAAACAGGTTCCTCTGGAATGGACTGACACATCTGGGGGACTCTTGGAATGGTACACGACCCTGGCGTTCCTCTCCCTTTTCCTGTGGAGAGCGCCTCCTCTTGAGATGCGACGGGAACTCCGGGAATTCTTTCCCTAAGAAACAGGGAAAGGATCCCACATCTCGAGCTAGGAGGCGGAAACGGGGCTCCCCTGGATGTGTGCGGGATCCCACGTGCTTCCTCTCGAGAGGAGACGGGTATGTCGGGTAACTTCTTGAGTTGCAGCAAGGGTGTGAAGGACCCTTAGGAAGTTCCAGTGGTTAGACGTGATTAGCCTCGAGAAGCCTCAGGGGAAATGGGCCTCATCTCGCCTGGAGGGCAAAACCTCCTGGATTTTCTGGAGTTGCGGCAGGTGCTCTCGACTTACGACGGGGACCTCAGGGACCCGCTCTGGTGCCCTCAGGAAAGGCCAGTCCCCATGCGACTTCCTCGGGGGCCTCCCGGGATTCCTCTCCCGTCGATGCCGGGGACTAAGACCTTGTGTGGAGTCGGGGCCGGAATCTGAGGATTCCTCTCCAGTGCTGACATGGATCTTGGGGTACTTCTGGAGTCTCCCCAGGGGAGTCAGTCCTCGTCTCGAATGCGGGCCTGCACTTGCGCTTTCCTCCAGAGCGGTAGCAGCACTGTCACGCAGTCTGCCGCGTGGATCAAAGGATTTATGGTTTTCCCTCGAGTCGTTCACACGAGGCTTTCTCACGAGGCTTTCCCACAGGGCTGCCCCACGTGCACACGTGGTGGGAGTCGATCCTCGGCTTGAACGTCAAGGCCTTGCAGGGAAAAGAGGTTCCTCTGGAATGGACTGACCCATCTGGGGGACTCGTGGAATGGTGGCACGACCCTGGAGTTCCTCTCGCCTTTCCTGTGGAGAGCGCCTCCTCTTGAGATGCGACGGGAACCCCGGGAATTCTTTCCCTACAAAACAGGGATAGGATCCCTCATCTCGAGCTAGGAGGCGGAAACGGGGCTCCCCAGGATGTGTGCGGCACCGCACGTGCTTCCTCTCGAGTGGAGACGAGTATGTCGCGGAACTGCTTGAGTTGAAGCAAGGGTGTGAAGGACCCTTTGGAAGTTCCAGTGGTTAGATGTGATTAGCCTCGAGAAACCTCGAGGCAGTGCAGGGAAAACAGGTTCCTCTGGAATGGACTGACACATCTGGGGGTCTCTTGGAATGGTGGCACGACCCTGGAGGTCCTCTCGCCTTTCCTGTGCAGAGCGCCTCCTCTTGAGATGCGACGGGAACGCCGGGAATTCTTTCCCTACGAAACAGGGAAAGGATCCCTCATCTCGAGCTAGGAGGCGGAAACGGGGCTCCCCTGGATGTGTGCGGGACCCTCGTTCTTTCTCTCGAGTGCAGACGGCTATGTCGGGGAACTTCTTGAGTTGCAGCAAGGGTGTGAAGGACCCTTTGGAAGTTCCAGTGGTTAGATGTGATTAGCCTCGAGAAGCCTCAGCGGAAATGGGCCTCATCTCGCCTGGAGGGCAAAACCTCTTGGATTTTCCCGAGTTCTGGCAGGTGCTCTCGACTTACGACGGGGACCTCAGGGACCCGCTCTGGTGGCCTCAGGAAAGGCCAGTCCCCATGCGAGTTCCTCGGGGGCCTCTCGGGATTCCTCTCCTGTCGATGCCGGGGCCTAAGACCTTGTGTGGAGTCGGGGCTGGAACCTGAGGATTCCTCTCCAGTGCTGACATGGATCTTGGGGTACTTCTGGAGTCTCCCCAGGGGAGTCAGTCCTCGTCTCGAATGCGGGCATGCACTTGCGCTTTCCTCCAGAGCGGTAGCAGCAGTGTCACACAGTCCGCCGCGTGGATCAAAGGATCTATGGTTTTCCCTCGAGTCTTTCCCACGAGGCTTTCCCACAGGGCTGTCCCACGTGCACACGTGGTGGGAGTCGATCCTCGGCTTGAACGTCAAGGCAGTGCAGGGAAAACAGGTTCCTCTGGAATGGACTGACACATCTGGGGGACTCTTGGAATGGTTGCACGAACCTGGAGTTCCTCTCGTCTTTCCTGTGGAGAGCGCCTCCTCTTGAGATGCGACGGGAACGCCGGGAATTCTTTCCCTACAAAACAGGGATAGGGTCCCTCATCTCGAACTAGGAGGCGGAAACGGGGCTCCCCAGGATGTGTGCGGCACCCCACGTGCTTCCTCTCGAGTGGAGACGGGTATGTCGCGGAAGTGCTTGAGTTGAAGCAAGGGTGTGAAGGACCCTTTGGAAGTTCCAGTGGTTAGACGTGATTAGCCTCGAGAAACCTCAGCGGAAATGGGCCTCATCTCGCCTGGAGCGCAAAATCTCATGGATTTTCTCGAGTTGCGGCAGGTGCTCTCGACTTACGACGGGGACCTCAGGGACCCGCTCTGGTGGCCTCAGGAAAGGCCAGACCCCATTCGAGTTCCTCGGGGGCCTCTCGGGATTCCTCTCCCGTCGATGCCGGGGCCTAAGACCTTGTGTGGAGTCGAGGCCGGAACCTGAGGATTCCTCTCCAGTGCTGACATGGATCTTGGGGTACTTCTGGAGTCTCCCCAGCGGAGTCAGTCCTCGTCTCGAATGCGGGCATGCACTTTCGCTTTCCTCCAGAGCGGTAGCAGCAGTGTCACGAAGTCCGCCGCGTGGATCAAAGGATCTATGTTTTTCCCTCGAGTCTTTCCCACGAGGCTTTCCCACGAGGCTTTCCCACAGGGCTGTTCCACGTGCACACGTGGTGGGAGTCGATCCTCGGCTTGAACGTCAAGGCAGTGCAGGGAAAAAAGGTTCCTCTGGAATGGACTGACACATCTGGGGTACTCTTGGAATGGTGGCAAGACCCTTGAGTTCCTCTCCCCTTTGCTGTGGAGAGCGCCTCATCTTGAGATGCGACGGGAACGCCGGGAATTCTTTCCCTACGAAACAGGGAAAGGATCCCTCATCTCGAGCTAGGAGGCGGAAACGGGGCTCCCCTGGATGTGTGCGGGACCCTCGTGCTTCCTCTCGAGTGGACACGGGTATGTCGGGGAACTTCTTGAGTTGCAGCAAGGGTGTGAAGGACCCTTTGGAAGTTCCAGTGGTTAGATGTGATTAGGCTCGAGAAGCCTCAGCGGAAATTGGCCTCATCTCGCCTGAAGGGCAAAACCTCCTGGATTTTTCCGAGTTGCGGCAGGTGCTCTCGACTTACGACGGGGACCTCAGGGACCCGCTCTGGTGGCCTCAGGAAAGGCCAGTCCCCATGCGAGTTCCTCGGGGGCCTCTCGGGATTCCTCTCCCGTCGATGCTGGGGCCTAAGACCTTGTGTGGAGTCAGGGCCGGAACCTGAGGATTCCTCTCCAGTGCTGACATGGATCTTGGGGTACTTCTGGAGTCTCCCCAGGGGAGTCAGTCCTCGTCTCGAATGCGGGCATGCACTTGTGCTTTCCTCCAGAGCGGTAGCAGCAGTGTCACGCAGTCCGCCGCGTGGATCAAAGGATCTATGGTTTTCCCTCGAGTCTTTCCCACGAGGCTTACCCACGAGGCTTTCCCACAGGGCTGTCCCACGTGCACACGTGGTGGGAGTCGATCCTCGGCTTGAACGTCAAGGCAGTGCAGGGAAAACAGATTCCTCTGTAATGGACTGACACATCTGGGGGACTCTTGGAATGGTGGCACGACCCTGGAGTTTCTCTCGCGTTTCCTGTGGAGAGCGCCTCCTCTTGAGATGCGACGGGAACGCCGGGAATTCTTTCCCTACAAAACAGGGAAAGGATCCCTAATCTCGAGCTAGGAGGCGGAAACAGGGCTACCCTGGATGTGTGCGGGACCCTCGTGCTTCCTCTCGAGTGGAGACGGGTATGTCGGGGAACTTCTGGACTTGCAGCAAGGGTGTGAAGGACCCTTTGGAAGTTCCAGTGGTTAGATGTGATTAGCCTCGAGAAGCCTCAGCGGAAATGGGCCTCATCTCGCCTGGAGGGCAAAACCTCCTGGATTTTCTCGAGTTGTGGCAGGTGCTCTCGACTTACGACGGGGACCTCGCGGACCCGCTCTGGTTGCCTCAGGAAAGGCCAGTCCCCATGCGAGTTCCTCGGGGGCCTCTCGGGATTCCTCTCCCGTCGATGCCGGGGCCTAAGACCTTGTGTGGAGTCGGGGCCGGAACCTGAGGATTCCTCTCCAGTGCTGACATGGATCTTGGGGTACTTCTGGAGTCTCCCCAGGGGAGTCAGTCCTCGTCTCGAATGCGGGCATGCACTTGCGCTTTCCTCCAGAGGGGTAGCAGCAGTGTCACACAGTCCGCCGCGTGTTTCAAAGGATCTATGGTTTTCCCTCGAGTCTTTCCCACGAGGCTTTCCCACGAGGCTTTCCCACAGGGCTGTCCCACGTGCACACGTGGTGAGAGTCGATCCTCGGCGCGAACGTCAAGGCAGTGCAGGGAAAACAGGTTCCTCTGGAAAGGACTGACACATCTGGGGGACTCTTGGATTGTTGGCATGACCCTGGAGTTCCTCTCGCCTTTCCTGTGGAGAGCGCCTCCTCTTGAGATGCGACGGGAACGCCGGGAATTCTTTCCCTACGAAACAGGGAAAGGATCCCTCATCTCGAGCTAGGAGGCGGAAACGGGGCTCCCCTGGATGTGTGCGGGACCCCATGTGCTTCCTCTCGAGTGTACACGGGTATGTCGGGTACTTCTTGAGTTGCAGCAAGGGTGTGAAGGACCCTTTGGAAGTTCCAGTGGTTAGATGTGACTAGCCTCAAGAGCCTCAGCGGAAATGGGCCTCATCTCGCCTGGAGGGCAAAACCTCCTGGATTTTCTCGAGTTGCGGCAGGTGCTCTCAACTTACGACCGGGACCTCAGGGACCCGCTCTGGTGGCCTCAGGAAAGGCCAGTCCCCATGCGAGTTCCTCGTTGACCTCTTGGGATTCCTCTCCCGTCGATGCCGGGGCCTAAGACCTTGTGTGGAGTCGGGGCCGGAACCTGAGGATTCATCTCCAGTGCTGACATGGATCTTGGGGTACTTCTGGAGTCTCCCCAGGGGAGTCAGTCCTCGTCTCGAATGCGGGCATGCACTTGCGCTTTCCTCCAGAGCGGTAGCAGCAGGGTCACGCAGTCCGCCGCGTGGATCAAAGGATCTATGGTTTTCCCTCGAGTCTTTCCCACGAGGCTTTCCCACGAGGCTTTCCCACAGGGCTGTCCCACGTGCAGACGTGGTGGGAGTCGATCCTCGGCTTGAACGTCAAGGCCTTGCAGGGAAAAGAGGTTCCTCTGGAATGGACTGACCCATCTGGGGGACTCGTGGAATGGTGGCACGACCCTGGAGTTCCTCTCGCCTTTCCTGTGGAGAGCGCCTCCTCTTGAGATGCGACGGGAACCCCGGGAATTCTTTCCCTACAAAACAGGGATAGGATCCCTCATCTCGAGCTAGGAGGCGGAAACGGGGCTCCCCAGGATGTGTGCGGCACCCCACGTGCTTCCTCTCGAGTGGAGACGGGTATGTCGCGGAACTGCTTGAGTTGAAGCAAGGGTGTGAAGGACCCTTTGGAAGTTCCAGTGGTTAGATGTGATTAGCCTAGAGAAACCTCGAGGCAGTGCAGGGAAAACAGGTTCCTCTGGAATGGACTGACACATCTGGGGGTCTCTTGGAATGGTGGCACGACCCTGGAGTTCCTCTCGCCTTTCCTGTGCAGAGCGCCTCCTCTTGAGATGCGACAGTAACGCCGGGAATTCTTTCCCTACGAAACAGGGAAAGGATCCCTCATCTCGAGCTAGGAGGCGGAAACAGGGCTCCCCTGGATGTGTGCGGGACCCTCATTCTTTCTCTCGAGTGCAGACGGCTATGTCGGGGAACTTCTTGAGTTGCAGCAAGGGTGTGAAGGACCCTTTGGAAGTTCCAGTGGTTAGATGTGATTAGCCTCGAGAAGCCTCAGCGGAAATGGGCCTCATCTCGCCTGGAGGGCAAAACCTCCTGGATTTTCCCGAATTGCGGCAGGTGCTCTCGACTTACGACGGGGACCTCAGGGACCCGCTCTGGTGGCCTCAGGAAAGGCCAGTCCCCATGCGAGTTCCTCGGGGGCCTCTCGGGATTCCTCTCCCGTCGATGCCGGGGCCTAAGACCTTGTGTGGAGTCGGGGCCGGAACCTGAGGATTCCTCTCCAGTGCTGACATGGATCTTGGGGTACTTCTGGAGTCTCCCCAGGGGAGTCAGTCCTCGTCTCGAATGCGGGCATGCACTTGCGCTTTCCTCCAGAGCGGTAGCAGCAGTGTCACACAGTCCGCCGCGTGGATCAAAGGATCTATGGTTTTCCCTCGAGTCTTTCCCACGAGGCTTTCCCACGAGGCTTTCCCACAGGGCTGTCCCACGTGCACACGTGGTGGGAGTCGATCCTCGGCTTGAACGTCAAGGCAGTGCAGGGAAAACAGGTTCCTCTGGAATGGACTGACACATCTGGGGGACTCTTGGAATGGTTGCACGAACCTGGAGTTCCTCTCGCCTTTCCTGTGGAGAGCGCCTCCTCTTGAGATGCGACGGGAACGCCGGGAATTCTTTCCCTACAAAACAGGGATAGGGTCCCTCATCTCGAACTTGGAGGCGGAAACGGGGCTCCCCAGGATGTGTGCGGCACCCCATGTGCTTCCTCTCGAGTGGAGACGGGTATGTCGCGGAAGTGCTTGAGTTGAAGCAAGGGTGTGAAGGACCCTTTGGAAGTTCCAGTGGTTCGATGTGATTAGCCTCGAGAAACCTCAGCGGAAATGGGCCTCATCTCGCCTGGAGCGCAAAATCTCATGGATTTTCTCGAGTTGCGGCAGGTGCTCTCGACTTACGACGGGGATCTCAGGGACCCGCTCTGGTGGCCTCAGGAAAGGCCAGACCCCATTCGAGTTCCTCGGGGGCCTCTCGGGATTCCTCTCCCGTCGATGCCGGGGCCTAAGACCTTGTGTGGAGTCGAGGCCGGAACCTGAGGATTCCTCTCCAGTGCTGACATGGATCTTGGGGTACTTCTGGAGTCTCCCCAGCGGAGTCAGTCCTCGTCTCGAATGCGGGCATGCACTTGCGCTTTCCTCCAGAGCGGTAGCAGCAGTGTCACGAAGTCCGCCGCGTGGATCAAAGGATCTATGTTTTTCCCTCGAGTCTTTCCCACGAGGCTTTCCCACGAGGCTTTCCCACAGGGCTGTTCCACGTGCACACGTGGTGGGAGTCGATCCTCGGCTTGAACGTCAAGGCAGTGCAGGGAAAACAGGTTCCTCTGGAATGGACTGACACATCTGGGGTACTCTTGGAATGGTGGCAAGGCCCTTGAGTTCCTCTCCCCTTTGCTGTGGAGATCGCCTCATCTTGAGATGCGACGGGAACGCTGGGAATTCTTTCCCTACGAAACAGGGAAAGGATCCCTCATCTCGAGCTAGGAGGCGGAAACGGGGCTCCCCTGGATGTGTGCGGGACCCTCGTGCTTCCTCTCGAGTGGACACGGGTATGTCGGGGAACTTCTTGAGTTGCAGCAAGGGTGTGAAGGACCCTTTGGAAGTTCCAGTGGTTAGATGTGATTAGCCTCGAGAAGCCTCAGCGGAAATGGGCCTCATCTCGCCTGGAGGGCAAAACCTCCTGGATTTTCTCGAGTTGTGGCAGGTGCTCTCGACTTACGACGGGGACCTCGCGGACCCGCTCTGGTGGCCTCAGCAAAGGCCAGTCCCCATGCGAGTTCCTCGGGGGCCTCTCGGGATTCCTCTCCCGTCGATGCCGGGGCCTAAGACCTTGTGTGGAGTCGGGGCCGGAACCTGAGGATTCCTCTCCAGTGCTGACATGGATCTTGGGGTACTTCTGGAGTCTCCCCAGGGGAGTCAGTCCTCGTCTCGAATGCGGGCATGCACTTGTGCTTTCCTCCAGAGCGGTAGCAGCAGAGTCACGCAGTCCGCCGCGTGGATCAAAGGAACTATGGTTTTCCCTCGAGTCTTTCCCACGTGGCTTTCCCACGAGGCTTTCCCACAGGGCTGTCCCACGTGCACACGTGGTGGGACTCCATCCTCGGCCTGAACGTCAAGGCAGTGCAGGGAAAACAGGTTCCTCTGGAATGGACTGACACAATTGGGGGTCTCTTGGAATGGTGACACGACCCTGGAGTTCCTCTCGCCTTTCCTGTGGAGAGTGCCTCCTCTTGAGATGCGACGGGAACGCCGGGAATTCTTTCCCTATGAAACAGGGAAAGGATCCCTCATCTCGAGCTAGGAGGGGGAAACGGGGCTCCCCTGGATGTGTGCGGGACCCCATGTGCTTCCTCTCGAGTGGACACGGGTATGTCGGGGAACTTATTGAGTTGCAGCAAGGGTGTGAAGGACCCTTTGGAAGTTCCAGTGGTTAGATGTGATTAGCCTCGAGAGCCTCAGCGGAAATGGGCCTCATCTCGCCTGGAGGGCAAAACCTCCTGGATTTTCTCGAGTTGCGGCAGGTGCTCTCGACTTACGACCGGGACCTCAGGGACCCGCTCTGGTGGCCTCAGGAAAGGCCAGTCCCCATGCGAGTTCCTCGTTGACCTCTTGGGATTCCTCTCCCGTCGATGCCGGGGCCTAAGACCTTGTGTGGAGTCGGGGCCGGAACCTGAGGATTCCTCTCCAGTGCTGACATGGATCTTGGGGTACTTCTGGAGTCTCCCCAGGGGAGTCAGTCCTCGTCTCGAATGCGGGCATGCACTTGCGCTTTCCTCCAGAGCGGTAGCATCAGGGTCACGAAGTCCGCCGCGTGGATCAAAGGATCTATGGTTTTCCCTCGAGTCTTTCCCACGAGGCTTTCCCACGAGGCTTTCCCACAGGGCTGTCCCACGTGCAGACGTGGTGGGAGTCGATCCTCGGCTTGAACGTCAAGGCCTTGCAGGGAAAAGAGGTTCCTCTGGAATGGACTGACCCATCTGGGGGACTCGTGGAATGGTGGCACGACCCTGGAGTTCCTCTCGCCTTTCCTGTGGAGAGCGCCTCCTCTTGAGATGCGACGGGAACCCCGGGAATTCTTTCCCTACAAAACAGGGATAGGATCCCTCATCTCGAGCTAGGAGGCGGAAACGGGGCTCCCCAGGATGTGTGCGGCACCCCACGTGCTTCCTCTCGAGTGGAGACGGGTATGTCGCGGAACTGCTTGAGTTGAAGCAAGGGTGTGAAGGACCCTTTGGAAGTTCCAGTGGTTAGATGTGATTAGCCTCGAGAAACCTCGAGGCAGTGCAGGGAAAACAGGTTCCTCTGGAATGGACTGACACATCTGGGGTCTCTTGGAATGGTGGTACGTCCCTGGAGTTCCTCTCGTCTTTCCTGTGGAGAGCGCCTCCTCGTGAGATGCGACGGGAACGCCGGGAATTCTTTCCCTACGAAACAGGGAAAGAATCCCTCATCTCGAGCTAGGAGGCGGAAACAGGGCTACCCTGGATGTGTGCGGGACCCTCGTGCTTCCTCTCGAATGGAGACGGGTATGTCGGGGAACTTCTGAAGTTGCAGCAAGGGTGTGAAGAACCCTTTGGAAATTCCAGTGGTTAGATGTGATTAGCCTCGAGAAGCCTCAGTGGAAATGGGCCTCATCTCGCCTGGAGGGTAAAACCTCCTGGATTTTCTCGAGTTGCGGCAGGTGCTCTCGACTTACGATGGGGACCTCAGGGACCCGCTCTGGTGGCCTCACGAAAGGCCAGTCCCCATGCGAGTTCCTCGGGGGCCTCTCGGGATTCCTGTCCCGTCGATGCCGGGGCCTAAGACCTTGTGTGGAGTCGGGGCCGGAACCTGAGGATTCCTCTCCAGTGCTGACATGGATCCTGGGGTACTTCTGGAGTCTCCCCAGGGGAGTCAGTCCTCGTCTCGAATGCGGACATGCACTTGCGCTTTCCTCCAGAGAGGTAGCAGCAGTGTCACGCAGTCCGCCGCGTGGATCAAAGGATCTATGGTTTTCCCTCGAGTCTTTCCCACGAGGCTTTCCCACGAGGCTTTCCCACAGGGCTGTCCCACGTGCACACGTGGTGGGAGTCGATCCTCGGCTTGAACGTCAAGGCAGTACAGGGAAAACAGGTTCCTCTGGAATGGACTGACACATCTGGGGGACTCTTGGAATGGTTGCACGACCCTGGAGTTCCTCTCGCCTTTCCTGTGGAGAGCGCCTCCTCTTGAGATGCGACGGGAACGCCGGGAATTCTTTCCCTACAAAACAGGGATAGGATCCCTCATCTCGAACTAGGAGGCGGAAACGGGGTCCCCAGGATGTGTGCGGCACCCCACGTGTTCCTGTCGAGTGGAGACGGGTATGTCGCGGAACGGCTTGAGTTGAAGCAAGGGTGTGAAGGACCCTTTGGAAGTTCCAGTGGTTAGATGTGATTAGCCTCGAGAAACCTCGAGGCAGTGCAGGGAAAACAGGTTCCTCTGGAATGGACTGACACATCTGGGGGACTCTTGGAATGGTGGCACGACCCTGGAGTTCCTCTCGCCTTTCCTGTGGAGAGCGCCTCCTCTTGAGTTGCGACGGGAACGCCGGGAATTCTTTCCCTACGAAACAGGGAAAGGATCCCTCATCTCGAGCTAGGACGCGTAAACGAGGCTCCCCTGGATGTGTGCAGGACCCTCGTGCTTTCTCTCGAGTGGAGACGGCTGTGTCGGGGAACTTCTTGAGTTGCAGCAAGAGTGTGAAGGACCCTTTGGAAGTTCCAGTGGTTAGATGTGATTAGCCTCGAGAAGCCTCAGCGGAAATGGGCCTCATTTCGCCTGGAGAGGAAAACCTCATGGATTTTCTCGAGATGCGGCAGGTGCTCTCGACTTACGACGGGGACCTCAGGGACCCGCTCTGGTGGCCTCAGGAAAGGCCAGTCCCCATGCGAGTTCCTCGGGGGCCTCTCGGTATTCCTCTCCCGTCGATGCCGGGGCCTAAGACCTTGTGTGGAGTCGGGGCCGGAACCTGAGGATTCCTCTCCAGTGCTGACATGGATCCTGGGGTACTTCTGGAGTCTCCCCAGGGGAGTCAGTCCTCGTCTCGAATGCGGGCATGCACTTGCGCTTTCCTCCAGAGCGGTAGCAGCAGTGTCACGCAGTCCGCCGCGTGGATCAAAGGATCTATGGTTTTCCCTCGAGTCTTTCCCACGAGGCTTTCCCACGAGGCTTTCCCACAGGGCTGTCCCACGTGCACACGTGGTGGGAGTCGATCCTCGGCTTGAACGTCAAGGCAGTGCAGGGAAAACAGATTCCTCTGGAATGGACTGACACATCTGGGGGACTCTTGGAATGGTGGCACGACCCTGGAGTTCCTCTCGCCTTTCCTGTGGAGAGCGCCTTCTCTTGAGATGCGACGGGAACGCCGGGAATTCTTTCCCTACGAAACAGGGAAAGGATCCCTCATCTCGAACTAGGAGGCGGAAACGGGGCTCCCCTGGATGGGTGCGGGACCCTCGTGCTTCCTCTCGAGTGGACACGGGTATGTCGGGGAACTTATTGAGTTGCAGCAAGGGTGTGAAGGACCCTTTGGAAGTTCCAGTGGTTAGATATGATTAGCCTCGAGAAGCCTCAGCGGAAATGGGCCTCATCTCGCCTGGAGGGCAAAACCTCCTGGGTTTTCTCGACTTGCGGCAGGTGCTCTCGACTTACGACGGGGACCTCGGGGACCCGCTCTGGTGGCCTCAGGAAAGGCCAGTCCCCATGCGAGTTCCTCGGGGGCCTCTCGGGATTCCTCTCCCGTCGATGCCGGGGCCTAAGACCTTGTGTGGAGTCGGGGCCGGAACCTGAGGATTCCTCTCCAGTGCTGACATGGATCTTGGGGTACTTCTGGAGTCTCCCCAGGGGAGTCAGTCCTCGTCTCGAATGCGGGAATGCCCTTGCGCTTTCCTCCAGAGCGGTAGGAGCAGTGTCACGCAGTCCGCCGCGTGGATCAAAGGATCTATGGTTTCCCTCGCGTCTTTCCGACGAGGCTTTCCCACGAGGCTTTCCCACAGGGCTGTCCCACGTGCACACGTGGTGGGAGTCGATCCTCGGCTTGAACGTCAAGGCAGTGCAGGGAAAACAGGTTCCTCTGGAATGGACTGACACATCTGGGGGACTCATGGAATGGTGGCACGACCCTGGAGTTCCTCTCGCCTTTCCTGTGGAGAGCGCCTCCTCTTGAGATGCGACGGGAACACCGGGAATTCTTTCCCTACAAAACAGGGGAAGGATCCCTCATCTCGAGCTAGGCGGCGGAAATGGGGCTCCCCTGGATGTGTGCGCGACCCTCCTGCTTCCTCTCGAGTGGAGACTGGTATGTCGGGGATCTTCTTGAGTTGCAGCAAGGGTGTGAAGGACCCTTTAGAAGTTCCAGTGGTTAGATGTGATTAGCCACGAGAAGCCTCAGCGGAAATGGGCCTCATCTCGCCTGGAGGGCAAAACCACCTGGATTTTCTCGAGTTGCGGCAGGTGCTCTCGACTTACGACGGGGACCTCGGGGACCCGCTCTGGTGGCCTCAGGAAAGGCCAGTCCACATGCGAGTTCCTCGGGGGCCTCTCGGGATTCCTCTCCCGTCGATGCCGGGGCCTAAGACCTTGTGTGGAGTCGGGGCCGGAACCTGAGGATTCCTCTCCAGTGCTGACATGGATCCTGGGGTACTTCTGGAGTCTCCACAGGGGAGTCAGTCCTCGTCTCGAATGCGGACATGCACTTGCGCTTTCCTTCAGAGCGGTAGCAGCAGTGTCACGCAGTCCGCCGTGTGGATCAAAGGATCTATGGTTTTCCCTCGAGTCTTTCCCACGAGGCTTTCCCACGAGGCTTTCCCACAGGGCTGTCCCACGTGCACACGTGGTGGGAGTCGATCCTCGGCTTGAACGTCAAGGCAGTGCAGGGAAAAGAGGTTCCTCTGGAATGGACTGACACATCTGGGGGACTCTTGGAATGGTGGCACGACCCTGGAGTTCCTCTCGCCTTTCCTGTGGAGAGCGCCTTCTCTTGAGATGCGACGGGAAGGCCAGGAATTCTTTCCCTACGAAAAAGGGAAAGGATCCCACATCTCGAGCTAGGAGGCGGAAACGGGGCTCCCCTGGATGTGTGCGGGACCCTCGTGCTTCCCCTCGAGTGGAGACGGGTATGTCGGGGAACTTCTTGAGTTGCAGCAAGGGTGTGAAGGACCCTTTGGAAGTTCCAGTGGTTAGATGTGATTAGCCTCGAGAAGCCTCAGCGGAAATGGGCCTCATCTCGCCTGGAGGGTAAAACCTCATGGATTTTCTCGAGTTGCGGCAGGTGCACTCGACTTAGGATGGGGACCTCAGGGACCCGCTCTGGTGGCCTCAGGAAAGGCCAGTCCCCATGCGAGTTCCTCGGGGGCCTCTCGGGATTCCTCTCCCGTCGATGCCGGGGCCTAAGACCTTGTGTGGAGTCGTTGCCGGAACCTGAGGATTCCTCTCCAGTGCTGACATGGATCCTGGGGTACTTCTGGAGTCTCCCCAGGGGAGTCAGTCCTCGTCGCGAATGCGGGCATGCACTTGCGCTTTCCTCCAGAGCGGTAGCAGCAGTGTCACGCAGTCCGCCGCGTGGATCAAAGGATCTATGGTTTTCCCTCGAGTCTTTCCCACGAGGCTTTCCCACGAGGCTTTCCCACAGGGCTGTCCACGTGCACACGTGGTGGGAGTCGATCCTCGGCTTGAACGTCAAGGCAGTGCAGGGAAAACAGATTCCTCTGGAATGGACTGACACATCTGGGGGACTCTTGGAATGGTGGCACGACCCTGGAGTTCCTCTCGCCTTTCCTGTGGAGAGCGCCTCCTCTTGAGATGCGACGGGAATGCCGGGAATTCTTTCCCTACAAAACAGGGATAGGATCCCTCATCTCGAACTAGGAGGCGGAAACGGGGCTCCCCAGGATGTGTGCGGCACCCCACGTGCTTCCTCTCGAGTGGAGACGGGTATGTCGCGGAACTGCTTGAGTTGAAGCAAGGGTGTGAAGGACCCTTTGGAAGTTCCAGTGGTTATATGTGATTAGCCTCGAGAAACCTCGAGGCAGTGCAGCGAAAACAGGTTCCTCTGGAATGGACTGACATATCTGGGGGACTCTTGGAATGGTGGCACGAACCTGGAGTTCCTCTCGCCTTTCCTGTGGAGAGCACCTCCTCTTGAGATGCGACGGGAACACCGGGAATTCTTTCCCTACGAAACAGGGGAAGGATCCCTCATCTCGAGCTAGTTGGCGGAAACGGGACTCCCCTGGATGTGTGCGCGACGCTCGTGCTTCCTCTCGAGTGGAGACTGGTATGTCGGGGATCTTCTTGAGTTGCAGCAAGGGTGTGAAGGACCCTTTGGAAGTTCCAGTGGTTAGATGTGATTAGCCTCGAGAAGCCTCAGCGGAAATGGGCCTCATCTCGCCTGGAGGGCAAAACCACCTGGATTTTCTCGAGTTGCGGCAGGTGCTCTCGACTTACGACGGGGACCTCGGGGACCCGCTCTGGTGGCCTCAGGAAAGGCCAGTCCCCATGCGAGTTCCTCGGGGGCCTCTCGGGATTCCTCTCCCGTCGATGCCGGGGCCTAAGACCTTGTGTGGAGTCGGGGCCGGAACCTGAGGATTCCTCTCCAGTGCTGACATGGATCCTGGGGTACTTCTGGAGTCTCCACAGGGGAGTCAATCCTCGTCTCGAATGCGGACATGCACTTGCGCTTTCCTTCAGAGCGGTAGCAGCAGTGTCACGCAGTCCGCCGTGTGGATCAAAGGATCTATGGTTTTCCCTCGAGTCTTTCCCACGAGGCTTTCCCACGAGTCTTTCCCACAGGGCTGTCTCACGTGCACACGTGGTGGGAGTCGATCCTCGGCTTGAACGTCAAGGCAGTGCAGGGAAAACAGGTTCCTCTGGAATGGACTGACACATCTGGGGGACTCTTGGAATGGTGGCACGACCCTGGAGTTCCTCTCGCCTTTCCTGTGGAGAGCGCCTTCTCTTGAGATGCGACGGGAACGCCGGGAATTCTTTCCCTACGAAACAGGGAAAGGATCCCACATTTCGAGCTAGGGGGCGGAAACGGGGCTCCCCTGGATGTGTGCGGGACCCTCGTGCTTCCTCTCGAGTGGACACGGGTATGTCGGGGAACTTCTTGAGTTGCAGCAAGGGTGTGAAGGACCCTTTGGAAGTTCCAGTGGTTAGATGTGAATAGCCTCGAGAAGCCTCAGCGGAAATGGGCCTCATCTCGCCTAGATGGTAAAACCTCCTGGATTTTCTCGAGTTGCAGCAGGTGCTCTCGACTTACGATGGGGACCTCAGGGACCCGCTCTGGTGGCCTCAGGAATGGCCAGTCCCCATGCGAGTTCCTCGGGGGCCTCTCGGGATTCCTCTCCCGTCGATGCCGGGGCCTAAGACCTTGTGTGGAGTCGGGGCCGGAACCTGAGGATTCCTCTCCAGTGCTGACATGGATCCTGGGGTACTTCTGGAGTCTCCCCAGGGGAGTCAGTCCTAGTCTCGAATGCGGGCATGCACTTGCGCTTTCCTTCAGAGCGGTAGCAGCAGTGTCACGCAGTCCTCCGCGTGGATCAAAGGATCTATG
Source organism: Ovis canadensis (assembly GCF_042477335.2). Classification (NCBI taxonomy): domain Eukaryota; kingdom Metazoa; phylum Chordata; class Mammalia; order Artiodactyla; family Bovidae; genus Ovis; species Ovis canadensis. The sequence continues at coordinate 12,519,555 of NC_091263.1, forward strand.
GTTTTCCCTCGAGTCTTTCCCACGAGGCTTTCCCACGAGGCTTTCCCACAGGGCTGTCCCACGTGCACACGTGGTGGGAGTCGATCCTCGGCTTGAACGTCAAGGCAGTGCAGGGAAAACAGATTCCTCTGGAATGGACTGACACATCTGGGGGACTCTTGGAATGGTGGCATGACCCTGGAGTTCCTCTCGCCTTTCCTGTGGAGAGCACCTTCTCTTGAGATGCGACGGGAACGCCGGGAATTCTTTCCCTACGAAACAGGGAAAGGATCCCTCATCTCGAGCTAGGAGGCGTAAACGGGTCTCCCCTGGATGTGTGCGGGACCCTCGTGCTTCCTCTCGAGTGGAGACGGGTATGTCGGGGAACTTCTTGAGTTGCAGCAAGGGTGTGAAGGACCCTTTGGAAGTTCCAGTGGTTAGATATGATTAGCCTCGAGAAGCCTCAGCGGAAATGGGCCTCATCTCGCCTGGAGGGCAAAACCTCCTGGGTTTTCTCGACTTGCGGCAGGTGCTCTCGACTTACGACGGGGACCTCGGGGACCCGCTCTGGTGGCCTCAGGAAAGGCCAGTCCCCATGCGAGTTCCTCGGGGGCCTCTCGGGATTCCTCTCCCGTCGATGCCGGGGCCTAAGACCTTGTGTGGAGTCGGGGCCGGAACCTGAGGATTCCTCTCCAGTGCTGACATGGATCTTGGGGTACTTCTGGAGTCTCCCCAGGGGAGTCAGTCCTCGTCTCGAATGCGGGAATGCCCTTGCGCTTTCCTCCAGAGCGGTAGGAGCAGTGTCACGCAGTCCGCCGCGTGGATCAAAGGATCTATGGTTTCCCTCGCGTCTTTCCGACGAGGCTTTCCCACGAGGCTTTCCCACAGGGCTGTCCCACGTGCACACGTGGTGGGAGTCGATCCTCGGCTTGAACGTCAAGGCAGTGCAGGGAAAACAGGTTCCTCTGGAATGGACTGACACATCTGGGGGACTCTTGGAATGGTGGCACGACCCTGGAGTTCCTCTCGCCTTTCCTGTGGAGAGCGCCTCCTCTTGAGATGCGACGGGAACACCGGGAATTCTTTCCCTACAAAACAGGGGAAGGATCCCTCATCTCGAGCTAGGCGGCGGAAACGGGGCTCCCCTGGATGTGTGCGCGACCCTCCTGCTTCCTCTCGAGTGGAGAGTGGTATGTCGGGGATCTTCTTGAGTTGCAGCAAGGGTGTGAAGGACCCTTTGGAAGTTCCAGTGGTTAGATGTGATTAGCCACGAGAAGCCTCAGCGGAAATGGGCCTCATCTCGCCTGGAGGGCAAAACCACCTGGATTTTCTCGAGTTGCGGCAGGTGCTCTCGACTTACGACGGGGACCTCGGGGACCCGCTCTGGTGGCCTCAGGAAAGGCCAGTCCACATGCGAGTTCCTCGGGGGCCTCTCGGGATTCCTCTCCCGTCGATGCCGGGGCCTAAGACCTTGTGTGGAGTCGGGGCCGGAACCTGAGGATTCCTCTCCAGTGCTGACATGGATCCTGGGGTACTTCTGGAGTCTCCACAGGGGAGTCAGACCTCGTCTCGAATGCGGACATGCACTTGCGCTTTCCTTCAGAGCGGTAGCAGCAGTGTCACGCAGTCCGCCGTGTGGATCAAAGGATCTATGGTTTTCCCTCGAGTCTTTCCCACGAGGCTTTCCCACGAGGCTTTCCCACAGGGCTGTCCCACGTGCACACGTGGTGGGAGTCGATCCTCGGCTTGAACGTCAAGGCAGTGCAGGGAAAAGAGGTTCCTCTGGAATGGACTGACACATCTGGGGGACTCTTGGAATGGTGGCACGACCCTGGAGTTCCTCTCGCCTTTCCTGTGGAGAGCGCCTTCTCTTGAGATGCGACGGGATGGCCAGGAATTCTTTCCCTATGAAACAGGGAAAGGATCCCACATCTCGAGCTAGGAGGCGGAAACGGGGCTCCCCTGGATGTGTGCGGGACCCTCGTGCTTCCCCTCGAGTGGAGACGGGTATGTCGGGGAACTTCTTGAGTTGCAGCAAGGGTGTGAAGGACCCTTTGGAAGTTCCAGTGGTTAGATGTGATTAGCCTCGAGAAGCCTCAGCGGAAATGGGCCTCATCTCGCCTGGAGGGTAAAACCTCATGGATTTTCTCGAGTTGCGGCAGGTGCACTCGACTTAGGATGGGGACCTCAGGGACCCGCTCTGGTGGCCTCAGGAAAGGCCAGTCCCCATGCGAGTTCCTCGGGGGCCTCTCGGGATTCCTCTCCCGTCGATGCCGGGGCCTAAGACCTTGTGTGGAGTCGGGGCCGGAATCTGAGGATTCCTCTCCAGTGCTAACATGGATCTTGGGGTACTTCTGGAGTCTCCCCAGGGGAGTCAGTCCTCGTCTCGAATGCGGGCATGCACGTGCGCTTTCCTCCAGAGCGGTAGCAGCAGTGTCACGCAGTCCGCCGCGTGGATCAAAGGATCTATGGTTTTCCCACGAGTCTTTCCCACGAGGCTTTCCCACAGGGCTGTCCCACGTGCACACGTGGTGGGAGTCGATCCTCGGCTTGAACGTCAAGGCAGTGCAGGGAAAACAGGTTCCTCTGGAGTGGACTGACACATCTGGGGGACTCTTGGAATGGTGGCACGACCCTGGAGTTCCTCTCACCTTTCCTGTGGAGAGCGCCTCCTCTTGGGATGCGACGGGAACGCCGGGAATTCTTTCCCTACGAAACAGGGAAAGGATCCCACATTTCGAGCTAGGGGGCGGAAACGGGGCTCCCCTGGATGTGTGCGGGACCCTCGTGCTTCCTCTCGAGTGGACACGGGTATGTCGGGGAACTTCTTGAGTTGCAGCAAGGGTGTGAAGGACCCTTTGGAAGTTCCAGTGGTTAGATGTGAATAGCCTCGAGAAGCCTCAGCGGAAATGGGCCTCATCTCGCCTAGATGGTAAAACCTCCTGGATTTTCTCGAGTTGCAGCAGGTGCTCTCGACTTACGATGGGGACCTCAGGGACCCGCTCTGGTGGCCTCAGGAATGGCCAGTCCCCATGCGAGTTCCTCGGGGGCCTCTCGGGATTCCTCTCCCGTCGATGCCGGGGCCTAAGACCTTGTGTGGAGTCGGGGCCGGAACCTGAGGATTCCTCTCCAGTGCTGACATGGATCCTGGGGTACTTCTGGAGTCTCCCCAGGGGAGTCAGTCCTAGTCTCGAATGCGGGCATGCACTTGCGCTTTCCTTCAGAGCGGTAGCAGCAGTGTCACGCAGTCCTCCGCGTGGATCAAAGGATCTATGGTTTTCCCTCGAGTCTTTCCCACGAGGCTTTCCCACGAGGCTTTCCCACAGGGCTGTCCCACGTGCACACGTGGTGGGAGTCGATCCTCGGCTTGAACGTCAAGGCAGTGCAGGGAAAACAGATTCCTCTGGAATGGACTGACACATCTGGGGGACTCTTGGAATGGTGGCATGACCCTGGAGTTCCTCTCGCCTTTCCTGTGGAGAGCACCTTCTCTTGAGATGCGACGGGAACGCCGGGAATTCTTTCCCTACGAAACAGGGAAAGGATCCCTCATCTCGAGCTAGGAGGCGTAAACGGGTCTCCCCTGGATGTGTGCGGGACCCTCGTGCTTCCTCTCGAGTGGAGACGGGTATGTCGGGGAACTTCTTGAGTTGCAGCAAGGGTGTGAAGGACCCTTTGGAAGTTCCAGTGGTTAGATATGATTAGCCTCGAGAAGCCTCAGCGGAAATGGGCCTCATCTCGCCTGGAGGGCAAAACCTCCTGGGTTTTCTCGACTTGCGGCAGGTGCTCTCGACTTACGACGGGGACCTCGGGGACCCGCTCTGGTGGCCTCAGGAAAGGCCAGTCCCCATGCGAGTTCCTCGGGGGCCTCTCGGGATTCCTCTCCCGTCGATGCCGGGGCCTAAGACCTTGTGTGGAGTCGGGGCCGGAACCTGAGGATTCCTCTCCAGTGCTGACATGGATCTTGGGGTACTTCTGGAGTCTCCCCAGGGGAGTCAGTCCTCGTCTCGAATGCGGGAATGCCCTTGCGCTTTCCTCCAGAGCGGTAGGAGCAGTGTCACGCAGTCCGCCGCGTGGATCAAAGGATCTATGGTTTCCCTCGCGTCTTTCCGACGAGGCTTTCCCACGAGGCTTTCCCACAGGGCTGTCCCACGTGCACACGTGGTGGGAGTCGATCCTCGGCTTGAACGTCAAGGCAGTGCAGGGAAAACAGGTTCCTCTGGAATGGACTGACACATCTGGGGGACTCTTGGAATGGTGGCACGACCCTGGAGTTCCTCTCGCCTTTCCTGTGGAGAGCGCCTCCTCTTGAGATGCGACGGGAACACCGGGAATTCTTTCCCTACAAAACAGGGGAAGGATCCCTCATCTCGAGCTAGGCGGCGGAAACGGGGCTCCCCTGGATGTGTGCGCGACCCTCCTGCTTCCTCTCGAGTGGAGACTGGTATGTCGGGGATCTTCTTGAGTTGCAGCAAGGGTGTGAAGGACCCTTTGGAAGTTCCAGTGGTTAGATGTGATTAGCCACGAGAAGCCTCAGCGGAAATGGGCCTCATCTCGCCTGGAGGGCAAAACCACCTGGATTTTCTCGAGTTGCGGCAGGTGCTCTCGACTTACGACGGGGACCTCGGGGACCCGCTCTGGTGGCCTCAGGAAAGGCCAGTCCACATGCGAGTTCCTCGGGGGCCTCTCGGGATTCCTCTCCCGTCGATGCCGGGGCCTAAGACCTTGTGTGGAGTCGGGGCCGGAACCTGAGGATTCCTCTCCAGTGCTGACATGGATCCTGGGGTACTTCTGGAGTCTCCACAGGGGAGTCAGACCTCGTCTCGAATGCGGACATGCACTTGCGCTTTCCTTCAGAGCGGTAGCAGCAGTGTCACGCAGTCCGCCGTGTGGATCAAAGGATCTATGGTTTTCCCTCGAGTCTTTCCCACGAGGCTTTCCCACGAGGCTTTCCCACAGGGCTGTCCCACGTGCACACGTGGTGGGAGTCGATCCTCGGCTTGAACGTCAAGGCAGTGCAGGGAAAAGAGGTTCCTCTGGAATGGACTGACACATCTGGGGGACTCTTGGAATGGTGGCACGACCCTGGAGTTCCTCTCGCCTTTCCTGTGGAGAGCGCCTTCTCTTGAGATGCGACGGGATGGCCAGGAATTCTTTCCCTATGAAACAGGGAAAGGATCCCACATCTCGAGCTAGGAGGCGGAAACGGGGCTCCCCTGGATGTGTGCGGGACCCTCGTGCTTCCCCTCGAGTGGAGACGGGTATGTCGGGGAACTTCTGGAGTTGCAGCAAGGGTGTGAAGGACCCTTTGGAAGTTCCAGTGGTTAGATGTGATTAGCCTCGAGAAGCCTCAGCGGAAATGGGCCTCATCTCGCCTGGAGGGTAAAACCTCATGGATTTTCTCGAGTTGCGGCAGGTGCACTCGACTTAGGATGGGGACCTCAGGGACCCGCTCTGGTGGCCTCAGGAAAGGCCAGTCCCCATGCGAGTTCCTCGGGGGCCTCTCGGGATTCCTCTCCCGTCGATGCCGGGGCCTAAGACCTTGTGTGGAGTCGGGGCCGGAATCTGAGGATTCCTCTCCAGTGCTAACATGGATCTTGGGGTACTTCTGGAGTCTCCCCAGGGGAGTCAGTCCTCGTCTCGAATGCGGGCATGCACGTGCGCTTTCCTCCAGAGCGGTAGCAGCAGTGTCACGCAGTCCGCCGCGTGGATCAAAGGATCTATGGTTTTCCCACGAGTCTTTCCCACGAGGCTTTCCCACAGGGCTGTCCCACGTGCACACGTGGTGGGAGTCGATCCTCGGCTTGAACGTCAAGGCAGTGCAGGGAAAACAGGTTCCTCTGGAGTGGACTGACACATCTGGGGGACTCTTGGAATGGTGGCACGACCCTGGAGTTCCTCTCACCTTTCCTGTGGAGAGCGCCTCCTCTTGGGATGCGACGGGAACGCCGGGAATTTTTTCCCTACGAAACAGGGAAAGGATCCCTCATCTCGAGCTAGGAGGCGGAAACGGGGCTCCCCTGGATGTGTGCGGGACCCTCGTGCTTCCTCTCGAGTGGAGACGTGTATGTCGGGGAACTTCTTGAGTTGCAGCAAGGGTGTGAAGGACCCTTTGAAAGTTCCAGTGGTTAGATGTGATTAGCCTCGAGAAGCCTCAGCGGAAATGGGCCTCATCTCGCCTGGAGTGCAAAACCTCCTGGATTTTCTCGAGTTGCGGCAGGTGCTCTCGACTTACGACGGGGACCTCGGGGACCCGCTCTGGTGGCCTCAGGAAAGGCCAGTCCCCATGCGAGTTCCTCGGTGGCCTCTCGGGATTCCTCTCCCGTCGATGCCGGGGCCTAAGACCTTGTGTGGAGTCGGGGCCGGAACCTGAGGATTCCTCTCCAGTGCTGACATGGATCTTGGGGTACTTCTGGAGTCTCCCCAGGGGAGTCAGTCCTCGTCTCGAATGCGGGCATGCACTTGCGCTTTCCTCCAGAGCGGTAGCAGGAGTGTCACGCAGTCCGCCGCGTGGATCAAAGGATCTATCGTTTTCCCTCGAGTCTTTCCCACGACGCTTTCCCACAGGGCTGTCCCACGTGCACACGTGGTGGGAGTCGATCCTCGGCTTGAACGTCAAGGCAGTGCAGGGAAAACAGCTTCCTCTGGAATGGACTGACACATCTGGGGGACTCTTGGAATGGTGGCACGACCCTGGAGTTCCTCTCGCCTTTCCTGTGGAGAGCGCCTCCTCCTGAGATGCGACGGGAACGCCGGGAATTCTTTCCCTACGAAACAGGGAAAGGATCCCTCATCTCGAGCTAGGAGGCGGAAACGGGGCTCCCCTGGATGTGTGCGGGACCCCACGTGCTTCCTCTCGAGTGGAGACGGGTATGTCGGAGAACTTCTTGAGTTGCAGCAAGGGTGTGAAGGACCCTTTGGAAGTTCCAGTGGTTAGACGTGATTCGCCTCGAGAAGCCTCAGCGGAAATGGGCCTCATCTCGCCTGGAAGGCAAAACCTCCTGGATTTTCTCGAGTTGCGGCAGGTGCTCTCGACTTACGACGGGGACCTCATGGACCCGCTCTGGTGGCCTCAGGAAAGGCCAGTCCCCATGCGAGTTCCTCGGTGGCCTCTCGGGATTCCTCTCCCGTCGATGCCGGGGCCTAAGACCTTGTGTGGAGTCGGGGCCGGAACCTGAGGAGTCCTCTCCAGTGCTGACATGGATCTTGGGGTACTTCTGGAGTCTCCCCAGGGGAGTCAGTCCTCGTCTCCAATGCGGGCATGCACTTGCGCTTTCCTCCAGAGCGGTGGCAGCAGTTTCACGCAGTCCGCCGCGTGGATCAAAGGATCTATGGTTTTCCCTCGAGTCTTTCCCACGAGGCTTTCCCACGAGGCTTTCCCACAGGGCTGTCCCACGTGCACACGTGGTGGGAGTCGATCCTCGGCTTGAACGTCAAGGCAGTGCAGGGAAAACAGGTTCCTCTGGAATGGAATGACACATCTGGGGTCTCTTGGAATGGTGGCACGACCCTGGAGTTCCTCTCGCCTTTCCTGTGGAGAGCGCCTCCTCTTGAGATGCGACGGGAACGCCGGGAATTCTTTCCCTACAAAACAGGGAAAGGATCCCTCATTTCGAGCTAGGAGGCGGAAACGGGGCTCCTCTGGATGTGTGCGGGACCCTCGTGCTTCCTCTCGAGTGGAGACGGGTATGTCGGGGAACTTCTTGAGTTGCAGCAAGGGTGTGAAGGACCCTTTGGAAGTTCCAGTGGTTAGATGTGATTAGCCTCGAGAAGCCTCAGCGGAAATGGGCCTCATCTCGCCTGGAGGGCAAAACCTCCTGGATTTTCTCGAGTTGCGGCAGGTGCTCTCGACTTACGACGGGGACCTCAGGGACCCGCTCTGGAGGCCTCAGGAAAGGCCAGTCCCCATGCGAGTTCCTCGGGGGCCTCTTGGGATTCCTCTCCCGTCGATGCCGGGGCCTAAGACCTTGTGTGGATTCGGGGCCGGAACCTGAGGATTCCTCTCCAGTGCTGACATGGATCTTGGGGTACTTCTGGAGTCTCCCCAGGGGAGTCAGTCCTCGTCTCGAATGCGGGCATGCACTTGCGCTTTCCTCCAGAGCGGTAACAGCAGTGTCACACAGTCCGCCGCGTGGATCAAAGATCTATGGTTTTCCCTCGAGTCTTTCCCACGAGGCTGTCCCACGAGGCTTTCCCACAGGGCTGTCCCACGTGCACACGTGGTGGGAGTCGATCCTCGGCTTGAACGTCAAGGCAGTTCAGGGAAAACAGGTTCCACTGGAATAGACTGACACATCTGGGGGACTCTTGGAATGGTGGCACGACCCTGGAGTTCCTCTCGCCTTTCCTGTGGAGAGCGCCTCCTCTTGAGATGCGACGGGAACGCCGGGAATTCTTTCCCTACGAAACAGGGAAAGGATCCCTCATCTCGAGCTAGGAGGCGGAAGCGGGGCTCCCCTGGATGTGTGCGGGACCCTCGTGCTTCCTCTCGAGTGGAGACGGGTATGTCGGGGAACTTCTTGAGTTGCAGCAAGGGTGTGAAGGACACTTTGGAAGTTCCAGGGGTTAGATGTGATTAGCCTCGAGAAGCCTCAGCGGAAATGGGCCTCATCTCGCCTGGAGGGCAAAACCTCCTGGATTTTCTCGAGTTGCGGCAGGTGCTCTCGACTTACGACGGGGACCTCAGGGACCCGCTCTGGTGGCCTCAGGAAAGGCCAGTCCCCATGCGAGTTCCCCGGGGGCCTTTCGGGATTCCTCTCCCGTCGATGCCGGGGCCTAAGACCTTGTGTGGAGTCGGGGCCGGAACCTGAGGATTCCTCTCCAGTGCTGACATTGATCTTGGGGGTACTTCTGGAGTCTCCCTAGGGGAGTCAGTCCTCGTCTCGAATGCGGGCATGCACTTGCGCTTTCCTCCAGAGCGGTAGGAGCAGTGTCACGCAGTCCGCCGGGTGGATCAAAGGATCTATGGTTTTCCCTCGAGTCTTTCCCACGAGGCTTTCCCACGAGGCTTTCCCACAGGGCTGTCCCACGTGCACACGTAGTGGGAGTCGATCCTCGGCTTGAACGTCAAGGCAGTGCAGGGAAAACAGGTTCCTCTGGAAAGGACTGACACATCTGCTGGACTCTTGGAATGGTGGCACGACCCTGGGGTTCCTCTCGCCTTTCCTGTGGAGAGCGCCTCCTCTTGAGATGCAACGGGAACGCCGGGAATTCTTTCCCTACGAAACAGGGAAAGGATCCCTCATCTCGAGCTAGGAGGCGGAAACGGGGCTCACCTGGTTGTGTGCTGGACCCTCGTGCTTCCTTTCGAGTGGAGACGGGTATGTCGGGGAACTTCTTGAGTTGCAGCAAGGGTGTGAAGGACCCTTTGGAAGTTCCAATGGTTAGATGTGATTAGCCTCGAGAAGCCTCAGCGTAAAAGGGCCTCAACATGCCTGGAGGGCAAAACCTCCTGGAATTTCTCGAGGTGCGGCAGGTGCTCTCGACTTACGACGGGGACCTCGGGGAACCGCTCTGGTGGCCTCAGGAAAGGCCAGTCCCCATGCGAGTTCCTCGCGGGCCTCTCGGGATTCCTCTCCCGTCGATGCCGGCGCCTAAGACCTTGTGTGGAGTCGGGGCCGGAACCTGAGGATTCCTCTCCAGTGCTGACATGGATCTTGGGGTACTTCTGGAGTCTCCCCAGGGGAGTCAGTCCTCGTCTCGAATGCGGGCATGCACTTGCGCTTTCCTGCAGAGCGGTAGCAGCAGTGGCACGCAGTCCGCCGCCTGGATCAAAGGATCTATGGTTTTCCCTCGAGTCTATCCCACGAGGCTTTCCCACGAGGCTTTCCCACAGGGCTGTCCCACGTGCACACGTGGTGGGAGTCGATCCTCGGCTTGAACGTCAAGGCAGTGCAGGGAAAACAGGTTCCTCTGGAATGGACTGACACATCTGGGGGACTCTTGGAATGGTGGCACGACCCTGGAGTTCCTCTCGCCTTTCCTGTGGAGAGCGCCTCCTCTTGAGATGCGACGGGAACGCCGGGAATTCTTTCCCTACGAAACAGGGAAAGGATCCCTCATCTCGAGCTAGGAGGCGGAAACGGGGCTCCCCTGGATGTGTGCGGGACCCCACGTGCTTCCTCTCGAGTGGAGACGGGTATGTCGGGGAACTTCTTGAGTTGCAGCAAGGGTGTGAAGGACCCTTTGGAAGTTCCAGTGGTTAGACGTGATTCGCCTCGAGAAGCCTCAGCGGAAATGGGCCTCATCTCGCCTGGAGGGCAAAACCTCCTGGATTTTCTCGAGTTGCGGCAGGTGCTCTCGACTTACGACGGGGACCTCATGGACCCGCTCTGGTGGCCTCAGGAAAGGCCAGTCCCCATGCGAGTTCCTCGGTGGCCTCTCGGGATTCCTCTCCCGTCGATGCCGGGGCCTAAGACCTTGTGTGGAGTCGGGGCCGGAACCTGAGGATTCCTCTCCAGTGCTGACATGGATCTTGGGGTACTTCTGGAGTCTCCCCAGGGGAGTCAGTCCTCGTCTCGAATGCGGGCATGCACTTGCGCTTTCCTCCAGAGCGGTAGCAGGAGTGTCACGCAGTCCGCCGCGTGGATCAAAGGATCTATCGTTTTCCCTCGAGTCTTTCCCACGACGCTTTCCCACAGGGCTGTCCCACGTGCACACGTGGTGGGAGTCGATCCTCGGCTTGAACGTCAAGGCAGTGCAGGGAAAACAGCTTCCTCTGGAATGGACTGACACATCTGGGGGACTCTTGGAATGGTGGCACGACCCTGGAGTTCCTCTCGCCTTTCCTGTGGAGAGCGCCTCCTCTTGAGATGCGACGGGAACGCCGGGAATTCTTTCCCTACGAAACAGGGAATGGATCCCTCATCTCGAGCTAGGAGGCGGAAACGGGGCTCCCCTGGATGTGTGCGGGACCCCACGTGCTTCCTCTCGAGTGGAGACAGGTATGTCGGGGAACTTCTTGAGTTGCAGCAAGGGTGTGAAGGACCCTTTGGAAGTTCCAGTGGTTAGACGTGATTCGCCTCGAGAAGCCTCAGCGGAAATGGGCCTCATCTCGCCTGGAGGGCAAAACCTCCTGGATTTTCTCGAGTTGCGGCAGGTGCTCTCGACTTACGACGGGGACCTCATGGACCCGCTCTGGTGGCCTCAGGAAAGGCCAGTCCCCATGCGAGTTCCTCGGTGGCCTCTCGGGATTCCTCTCCCGTCGATGCCGGGGCCTAAGACCTTGTGTGGAGTCGGGGCCGGAACCTGAGGATTCCTCTCCAGTGCTGACATGGATCTTGGGGTACTTCTGGAGTCTCCCCAGGTGAGTCAGTCCTCGTCTCCAATGCGGGCATGCACTTGCGCTTTCCTCCAGAGCGGTGGCAGCAGTTTCACGCAGTCCGCCGCGTGGATCAAAGGATCTATGGTTTTCCCTCGAGTCTTTCCCACGAGGCTTTCCCACGAGGCTTTCCCACAGGGCTGTCCCACGTGCACACGTGGTGGGAGTCGATCCTCGGCTTGAACGTCAAGGCAGTGCAGGGAAAACAGGTTCCTCTGGAATGGAATGACACATCTGGGGGACTCTTGGAATGGTGGCACGACCCTGGAGTTCCTCTCGCCTTTCCTGTGGAGAGCGCCTCCTCTTGAGATGCGACGGGAACGCCGGGAATTCTTTCCCTACAAAACAGGGAAAGGATCCCTCATTTCGAGCTAGGAGGCGGAAACGGGGCTCCTCTGGATGTGTGCGGGACCCTCGTGCTTCCTCTCGAGTGGAGACGGGTATGTCGGGGAACTTCTTGAGTTGCAGCAAGGGTGTGAAGGACCCTTTGGAAGTTCCAGTGGTTAGATGTGATTAGCCTCGAGAAGCCTCAGCGGAAATGGGCCTCATCTCGCCTGGAGGGCAAAACCTCCTGGATTTTCTCGAGTTGCGGCAGGTGCTCTCGACTTACGACGGGGACCTCAGGGACCCGCTCTGGAGGCCTCAGGAAAGGCCAGTCCCCATGCGAGTTCCTCGGGGGCCTCTTGGGATTCCTCTCCCGTCGATGCCGGGGCCTAAGACCTTGTGTGGAGTCGGGGCCGGAACCTGAGGATTCCTCTCCAGTGCTGACATGGATCTTGGGGTACTTCTGGAGTCTCCCCAGGGGAGTCAGTCCTCGTCTCGAATGCGGGCATGCACTTGCGCTTTCCTCCAGAGCGGTAACAGCAGTGTCACACAGTCCGCCGCGTGGATCAAAGATCTATGGTTTTCCCTCGAGTCTTTCCCACGAGGCTGTCCCACGAGGCTTTCCCACAGGGCTGTCCCACGTGCACACGTGGTGGGAGTCGATCCTCGGCTTGAACGTCAAGGCAGTTCAGGGAAAACAGGTTCCACTGGAATAGACTGACACATCTGGGGGACTCTTGGAATGGTGGCACGACCCTGGAGTTCCTCTCGCCTTTCCTGTGGAGAGCGCCTCCTCTTGAGATGCGAAGGGAACGCCGGGAATTCTTTCCCTACGAAACAGGGAAAGGATCCCTCATCTCGAGCTAGGAGGCGGAAGCGGGGCTCCCCTGGATGTGTGCGGGACCCTCGTGCTTCCTCTCGAGTGGAGACGGGTATGTCGGGGAACTTCTTGAGTTGCAGCAAGGGTGTGAAGGACACTTTGGAAGTTCCAGGGGTTAGATGTGATTAGCCTCGAGAAGCCTCAGCGGAAATGGGCCTCATCTCGCCTGGAGGGCAAAACCTCCTGGATTTTCTCGAGTTGCGGCAGGTGCTCTCGACTTACGACGGGGACCTCAGGGACCCGCTCTGGTGGCCTCAGGAAAGGCCAGTCCCCATGCGAGTTCCCCGGGGGCCTTTCGGGATTCCTCTCCCGTCGATGCCGGGGCCTAAGACCTTGTGTGGAGTCGGGGCCGGAACCTGAGGATTCCTCTCCAGTGCTGACATTGATCTTGGGGGTACTTCTGGAGTCTCCCTAGGGGAGTCAGTCCTCGTCTCGAATGCGGGCATGCACTTGCGCTTTCCTCCAGAGCGGTAGGAGCAGTGTCACGCAGTCCGCCGGGTGGATCAAAGGATCTATGGTTTTCCCTCGAGTCTTTCCCACGAGGCTTTCCCACGAGGCTTTCCCACAGGGCTGTCCCACGTGCACACGTAGTGGGAGATGATCCTCGGCTTGAACGTCAAGGCAGTGCAGGGAAAACAGGTTCCTCTGGAAAGGACTGACACATCTGCTGGACTCTTGGAATGGTGGCACGACCCTGGGGTTCCTCTCGCCTTTCCTGTGGAGAGCGCCTCCTCTTGAGATGCAACGGGAACGCCGGGAATTCTTTCCCTACGAAACAGGGAAAGGATCCCTCATCTCGAGCTAGGAGGCGGAAACGGGGCTCACCTGGTTGTGTGCTGGACCCTCGTGCTTCCTTTCGAGTGGAGACGGGTATGTCGGGGAACTTCTTGAGTTGCAGCAAGGGTGTGAAGGACCCTTTGGAAGTTCCAATGGTTAGATGTGATTAGCCTCGAGAAGCCTCAGCGTAAAAGGGCCTCAACATGCCTGGAGGGCAAAACCTCCTGGAATTTCTCGAGGTGCGGCAGGTGCTCTCGACTTACGACGGGGACCTCGGGGAACCGCTCTGGTGGCCTCAGGAAAGGCCAGTCCCCATGCGAGTTCCTCGCGGGCCTCTCGGGATTCCTCTCCCGTCGATGCCGGCGCCTAAGACCTTGTGTGGAGTCGGGGCCGGAACCTGAGGATTCCTCTCCAGTGCTGACATGGATCTTGGGGTACTTCTGGAGTCTCCCCAGGGGAGTCAGTCCTCGTCTCGAATGCGGGCATGCACTTGCGCTTTCCTGCAGAGCGGTAGCAGCAGTGGCACGCAGTCCGCCGCCTGGATCAAAGGATCTATGGTTTTCCCTCGAGTCTATCCCACGAGGCTTTCCCACGAGGCTTTCCCACAGGGCTGTCCCACGTGCACACGTGGTGGGAGTCGATCCTCGGCTTGAACGTCAAGGCAGTGCAGGGAAAACAGGTTCCTCTGGAATGGACTGACACATCTGGGGGACTCTTGGAATGGTGGCACGACCCTGGAGTTCCTCTCGCCTTTCCTGTGGAGAGCGCCTCCTCTTGAGATGCGACGGGAACGCCGGGAATTCTTTCCCTACGAAACAGGGAAAGGATCCCTCATCTCGAGCTAGGAGGCGGAAACGGGGCTCCCCTGGATGTGTGCGGGACCCCACGTGCTTCCTCTCGAGTGGAGACGGGTATGTCGGGGAACTTCTTGAGTTGCAGCAAGGGTGTGAAGGACCCTTTGGAAGTTCCAGTGGTTAGACGTGATTCGCCTCGAGAAGCCTCAGCGGAAATGGGCCTCATCTCGCCTGGAGGGCAAAACCTCCTGGATTTTCTCGAGTTGCGGCAGGTGCTCTCGACTTACGACGGGGACCTCATGGACCCGCTCTGGTGGCCTCAGGAAAGGCCAGTCCCCATGCGAGTTCCTCGGTGGCCTCTCGGGATTCCTCTCCCGTCGATGCCGGGGCCTAAGACCTTGTGTGGAGTCGGGGCCGGAACCTGAGGATTCCTCTCCAGTGCTGACATGGATCTTGGGGTACTTCTGGAGTCTCCCCAGGGGAGTCAGTCCTCGTCTCGAATGCGGGCATGCACTTGCGCTTTCCTCCAGAGCGGTAGCAGGAGTGTCACGCAGTCCGCCGCGTGGATCAAAGGATGTATGGTTTCCCCTCGAGTCTTTCCCACGAGGCTTTCCCACGAGGCTGTCCCACGAGGCTTTCCCACAGGGCTGTCCCACGTGCACACGTGGTGGGAGTCGATCCTCGGCTTGAACGTCAAAGCAGTGCAGGGAAAACAGGTTCCTCTGGAATGGACTGACACATCTGGGGGACTCTTGGAATGGTGGCACGACCCTGGAGTTCCTCTCGCCTTTCCTGTGGAGAGCGCCTCCTCTTGAGTTGCGACGGGAAAGCCTGGAATTCTTTCCCCACGAAACAGGGAAAGGATCCCTCATCTCGAGCTGGGAGACGGAAACGGGGCTCCCCTGGATGTGTGCGGGACCCTCGTGCTTCCTCTCGAGTGGAGACGGGTATGTCGGGGAACTTCTTGAGTTGCAGCAAGGGTGTGAAGGACCCTTTGGAAGTTCCAGTGGTTAGAGGTGATTAGCCTCGAGAAGCCTCAGCGGAAATGGGCCTCATCTCGCCTGGAGGGCAAAACCACCTGGATTTTCTCGAGTTGCTGCAGGTGCTCTTGACTTACGACAGGGACCTCAGGGACCCGCTGTGGTGGCCTCAGGAAAGGCCAGTCCCCATGCGAGTTCCACGGTGGCCTCTCGGGATTCCTCTACCGTCGATGCCGGGGCTAAGACCATGTGTGGAGTCGGGGCCGGAACCTGAGGATTCCTCTCCAGTGCTGACTTGGACCTTGGGGTACTTCTGGAGTCTCCCCAGGGGAGTCAGTCCTCGTCTCGAATGCGGGCATGCACTTGCGCTTTCCTCCAGAGCGGTAGCAGTAGTGTCACGCAGTCCGCCGCGTAGATCAAAGGATCTATGGTTTCCCCTCGAGTCTTTCCCACGAGGCTTTCCCACGAGGCTTTCCCACAGGGCTGTCCCACGTGCACACGTGGTGGGAGTCGATCCTCGGCTTGAACGTCAAGGCAGTGCAGGGAAAACAGGTTCCTCTGTAATGGACTGACACATCTGGGGGTCTCTTGGAATGGTGGCACGACTCTGGAGATCCTCTCCCCTTTCCTGTTGAGAGCGCCTCCTCTTGAGATGCGACGGGAACGCCGGAATTCTTTCCCTAGGAAACAGGGAAAGGATCCCTCATCTCGAGCTATGAGGCGGAAACGGGGCACCCCTGGATGTGTGCTGGACCCCACGTGCTTCCTCTCGAGTGGAGACGGGTATGTCGGGGAACTTCTTGAGTTGCAGCAAGGGTGTGAAGGACCCTTTGGAAGTTCCAGTGGTTAGACGTGATTAGCCTTGAGAAGCCTCAGCGGAAATGGGCCTCATCTCGCCTGGAGGGCAAAACCTCCTGGATTTTCTCGAGTTGTGGCAGGTGCTCTCGACTTACGACGGGGACCTCAGGGACCCGCTCTGGTGGCCTCAGGAAAGGCCAGTCCCCATGCGAGTTCCTCGGGGGACTCTCGGAATTCCTCTCCCGTCGATGCCGGGGCCTAAGACCTTGTGTGGAGTCGGGGCCGGAACCTGAGGATTCCTCTCCAGTGCTGACATGGATCTTGGGGTACTTCTGGAGTCTCCCCAGGGGAGTCAGTCCTCGTCTCGAATGCGGGCATGCACTTGCGCTTTCCTCCAGAGCGGTAGCAGCAGTGTCACGCAGTCCGCCGCGTGGATCACAGGATCTATGGTTTTCCCTCGAGTCTTTCCCACGAGGCTTTCCCACGAGGGTTTCCCACAGGGCTGTCCCACGTGCACACGTGGTGGGAGCCGATCCTCGGCTTGAACGTCAAGGCAGTGCAGGGAAAACAGGTTCCTCTGGAATGGACTGACCCATCTGGGGGACTCTTGGAATGGTGCCACGACCCTGGAGTTCCTCTCGCCTTTCCTGTGGAGAGCGCCTCCTCTTGAGATGCGACGGGAACGCCGGGAATTCTTTCCCTATGAAACAGGGAAAGGATCCCTCATCTCGAGCTAGGAGGCGGAAACGGGGCTACCCTGGATGTGTGCGGGACCCCACGTGCTTCCTCTCGAGTGGAGACGGGTATGTCGGGGAACTTCTTGAGTTGCAGCAAGGGTGTGAAGGACCCTTTGGAAGTTCCAGTGGTTAGATGTGATTAGCCTCGAGAAGCCTCAGCGGAAATGGGCCTCATCTCGCCTGGAGGGCAAAACCTCCTGGATTTTCTCGAGTAGTGGCAGGTGCTCTAGACTTACGACGGGGACCTCAGGGACCCGCTCTGGTGGCCTCAAGAAAGGCCAGTCCCCATGCGAGTTCCACGGTGGCCTCTCGGGATTCCTCTCCCGTTGATGCCGGGGCCTAAGACCTTGTGTGGAGTCGGGGCCGGAACCTGAGGATTCCTCTCCAGTGCTGACATGGATCTTGGGTTACTTCTGGAGTCTCCCCAGGGGAGTCAGTCCTCGTCTCGAATGCGGGCATGCACTTGCGCTTTCCTCCAGAGCGGTAGCAGCAGTGTCACGCAGTCCGCCGCGTGGATCAAAGGATCTATGGTTTTCCCTCGAGTCTTTCCCACGAGGCTTTCCCACAAGGCTTTCCCACAGGGCTGTCCCACGTGCACACGTGGTGGGAGTCGATCTTCGGCTTGAACGTCAAGGCAGTGCAGGGAAAACAGGTTCCTCTGGAATGGACTGACCCATCTGGGGGACTCTTGGAATGGTGCCACGACCCTGGAGTTCCTCTCGCCTTTCCTGTGGAGAGCGCCTCCTCTTGAGATGCGACGGGAACGTCGGGAATTCTTTCCCTACGAAACAGGGAAAGGATCCCTCATCTCGAGCTATGAGGCGGAAACGGGGCACCCCTGGATGTGTGCTGGACCCCACGTGCTTCCTCTCGAGTGGAGACGGGTATGTCGGGGAACTTCTTGAGTTGCAGCAAGGGTGTGAAGGACCCTTTGGAAGTTCCAGTGGTTAGACGTGATTAGCCTTGAGAAGCCTCAGCGGAAATGGGCCTCATCTCGCCTGGAGGGCAAAACCTCCTGGATTTTCTCGAGTTGTGGTAGCTGCTCTCGACTTACGACGGGGACCTCAGGGACCCGCTCTGGTGGCCTCAGGAAAGGCCAGTCCCCATGCGAGTTCCTCAGGGGCCTCCTGGGATTCCTCTCCCGTCGATACCGGGGCCTAAGACCTTGTGTGGAGTCGGGGCCGGAACCTGAGGATTCCTCTCCAGTGCTGACATGGATCTTGGGGTACTTCTGGAGTCTCCCCAGGGGAGTCAGTCCTCGTCTCGAATGCGGGCATGCACTTGCGCTTTCCTCCAGAGCGGTAGCAGCAGTGTCACGCAGTCCGCCGCGTGGATCACAGGATCTATGGTTTTCCCTCGAGTCTTTCCCACGAGGCTTTCCCACGAGGGTTTCCCACAGGGCTGTCCCACGTGCACACGTGGTGGGAGCCGATCCTCGGCTTGAACGTCAAGGCAGTGCAGGGAAAACAGGTTCCTCTGGAATGGACTGACACATCTGGGGGACTCTTGGAATGGTGCCACGACCCTGGAGTTCCTCTCGCCTTTCCTGTGGAGAGCGCCTCCTCTTGAGATGCGACGGGAACGCCGGGAATTCTTTCCCTATGAAACAGGGAAAGGATCCCTCATCTCGAGCTAGGAGGCGGAAACGGGGCTCCCCTGGATGTGTGCGGGACCCCACGTGCTTCCTCTCGAGTGGAGACGGGTATGTCGGGGAACTTCTTGAGTTGCAGCAAGGGTGAGAAAGACCCTTAGGAAATACCAGTGGTTAGACGTGATTAGCTTCGAGAAGCCTCAGCCGAAATGGGCCTCATCTCACCTGGAGGGCAAAACCTCCTGGATTATCTCGAGTTGCGGCAGGTGCTCTCGACTTACGACGGGGACCTCAGGGACCCGCTCTGGTGGCCTCAGGAAAGGCCAGTCCCCATGCGAGTTCCTCGGGGGCCTCTCGGGATTCCTCTCCCATCGATGCCGGGGACTGAGACCTTGTGTGGAGTCGGGGCCGGAACCTGAGGATTCCTCTCCAGTGCTGACATGGACCTTGGGGTACTTCTGGAGTCTCCCAAGGGGAGTCAGTCCTCGTCTCGAATGCGGGCATGCACTTGCGCTTTCCTCCAGAGCGGTAGCAGCAGTGTCACGCAGTCCGCCGCGTGGATCAAAGGATCTATGGTTTTCCCTCGAGTCTTTCCCACGAGGCTTTCCCACGAGGCTTTCCCACAGGGCTGTCCCACGTGCACACGTGGTGGGAGTCGATCCTCGGCTTGAACGTCAAGGCAGTGCAGGGAAAACAGATTCCTCTGGAATGGACTGACCCATCTGGGGGACTCTTGGAATGGTGCCACGACCCTGGAGTTCCTCTCGCCTTTCCTGTGGAGAGCGCCTCCTCTTGAGATGCGACGGGAACGCCGGGAATTCTTTCCCTATGAAACAGGGAAAGGATCCCTCATCTCGAGCTAAGAGGCGGAAACGGGGCTACCCTGGATGTGTGCGGGACCCCACGTGCTTCCTCTCGAGTGGAGACGGGTATGTCGGGGAACTTCTTGAGTTGCAGCAAGGGTGTGAAGGACCCTTTGGAAGTTACAGTGGTTAGATGTGATTAGCCTCGAGAAGCCTCAGCGGAAATGGGCCTCATCTCGCCTGGAGGGCAAAACCTCCTGGATTTTCTCGAGTTGTGGCAGGTGCTCTAGACTTACGACGGGGACCTCAGGGACCCGCTCTGGTGGCCTCAAGAAAGGCCAGTCCCCATGCGAGTTCCACGGTGGCCTCTCGGGATTCCTCTCCCGTCGATGCCGGGGCCTAAGACCTTGTGTGGAGTCGGGGCCGGAACCTGAGGATTCCTCTCCAGTGCTGACATGGATCTTGGGGTACTTCTGGAGTCTCCCCAGGGGAGTCAGTCCTCGTCTCGAATGCGGGCATGCACTTGCGCTTTCCTCCAGAGCGGTAGCAGCAGTGTCACGCAGTCCGCCGCGTGGATCAAAGGATCTATGGTTTTCCCTCGAGTCTTTCCCACGAGGCTTTCCCACGAGGCTTTCCCACAGGGCTGTCCCACGTGCACACGTGGTGGGAGTCGATCCTCGGCTTGAACGTCAAGGCAGTGAAGGGAAAACAGGTTCCTCTGGAATGGACTGACCCATCTGGGGGACTCTTGGAATGGTGCCACGACCCTGGAGTTCCTCTCGCCTTTCCTGTGGAGAGCGCCTCCTCTTGAGATGCGACGGGAACGCCGGGAATTCTTTCCCTACGAAACAGGGAAAGGATCCCTCATCTCGAGCTAGGAGGCGGACACGGGGCTCCCCTGAATGCGTGCGGGACCCCACGTGCTTCCTCTCTAGTGGAGACGGGTATGTCGGGGAACTTCTTGAGTTGCAGCAAGGGTGTGAAGGACCCTTTGGAAGTTCCAGTGGTTAGATGTGATTAGCCTAGAGAAGCCTCAGCGGAAATGGGCCTCATCTCGCCTGGAGGGCAAAACCTCCTGGATTTTCTCGAGTTGCGGCAGGTGCCCTAGACTTACGATGGGGACCTCAGGGACCCGCTCTGGTGGCCTCAAGAAAGGCCAGTCCCCATGCGAGTTCCTCGGTGGCCTCTCGGGATTCCTCTCCCGTCGATGCCGGGGCCTAAGACCTTGTGTGGAGTCGGGGCCGGAACCTGAGTATTACTCTCCAGTGCTGAAATGGATCTTGGGGTACTTCTGGAGTCTCCCCAGGGGAGTCAGTCCTCGTCTCGAATGCGGGCATGCACTTGCGCTTTCCTCCAGAGCGGTAGCAGCAGTGTCACGCAGTCCGCCGCGTGGATCAAAGGATCTATGGTTTTCCCTCGAGTCTTTCCACGAGGCTTTCCCACGAGGCTTTCCCACAGGGCTGTCCCACGTGCATACGTGTTGGGAGTCGATCCTCGTCTTGAACGTCAAGGCAGTGCAGGGAAAACAGGTTCCTCTGGAATGGACTGACCCATCTGGGGGACTCTTGGAATGGTGGCTCGACCCTGGAGTTCCTCTCGCCTTTCCTGTGGAAAGCGACTCCTCTTGAGATGCGACGGGAACGCCGGGAATTCTTTCCCTACGAAACAGGGAAAGGATCCCTCATCTCGAGCTAGGAGGCGGAAACGGGGCTCCCCTGGATGTGTGCGGGACCCCACGTGCTTCCACTCGAGTGGAGATGGTTATTTCGGGGAACTTCTTGAGTTGCAGCAAGGGTGTGAAGGACCCTTTGGAAGTTCCAGTGGTTAGATGTGATTAGCGTCGAGAAGCCTCAGCGGAAATGGGCCTCATCTCGCCTGGAGGGCAATACCTCCTGGATTTTCTCGAGTTGCGGCAGGTGCTCTCGACTTACGACGGGGACCTCAGGGACCCGCTCTGGTGGCCTCAGGAAAGGCCAGTCCCCATGCGAGTTCCTCGGGGGCCTCTAGGGATTCCTCTCCCGTCGATGCCGGGGCCTAAGACCTTCTGTGGAGTCGGGGCCGGAACCTGAGGATTCCTCTCCAGTGCTGACATGGATCTTGGGGTACTTCTGGAGTCTCCCCAGGGGAGTCAGTCCTCGTCTCGAATGCGGGCATGCACTTGCGCTTTCCTCCAGAGCAGTAGCAGCAGTGTCACGCAGTCCGACGCGTGGATCAAAGGATCTATGGTTTTCCCTCGAGACTTTCCCATGAGGCTTTCCCACGAGGCTTTCCCACAGGGCTGTCCCACGTGCACACG
The DNA here is from genome assembly GCF_042477335.2 of Ovis canadensis. NCBI lineage: Eukaryota > Metazoa > Chordata > Mammalia > Artiodactyla > Bovidae > Ovis > Ovis canadensis. The sequence goes on from NC_091263.1 coordinate 12,540,834, forward strand.
TGGTGGGAGTCGATCCTCGGCTTGAACGTCAAGGCAATGCAGGGAAAACAGGTTCCTCTGGAATGGACTGACACATCTGGGGGTCTCTTGGAATGGTGGCACCCTGGAGTTCCTCTCGCCTTTACTGTGGAGAGCGCCTCCTCTTGAGATGCGTCAGGAACGCCGGGAATTCTTTCCCTACGAAACAGGGAAAGGATCCCTCATCTCGAGCTAGGAGGCGGAAACGGGGTTCCCCTGGATGTGTGCGAGACCCCACGTGCTTCCTCTCGAATGGAGACGAGTATGTCGGGGAACTGCTTGAGTTGCAGCAAGGGTGTGAAGGACCCTTTGGAAGTTACAGTGGTTAGATGTGATTAGCCTCGAGAAGCCTCAGAGGAAATGGGCATCATCTCGCCTGGAGGGCAAAACCTCCTGGATTTTCTCGAGTTGCGGCAGGTGCTCTCGACTTACGACGGGGACCTCAGGGACCCGCTCCGGAGGCCTCAGGAAAGGCCAGTCCCCATGCGAGTTCCTCAGGGGCCTCTCGGGATTCCTCACCCGTCGATGCCGGGGCCTAAGACCTTGTGTGGAGTCGGGGCCGGAACCTGAGGATTACTCTCTAGTGCTGACATGGATCTTTGGGTACTTCTGGAGTCTCACCTGGGGAGTCAGTCCTCGGCTCGAATGTGGGCATGCACTTGCGCTTTCCTCCAGAGCGGTAGCAGCAGTGTCACGCAGTCCGCCGCGTGGATCAAAGGATCTATGGTTTTCCCTCGAATCTTTCCCACGAGGCTTTCCCACGAGGCTTTCCCACAGGGCTGTCCCACGTGCACACGTGTTGGGAGTCGATCCTCGGCTTGAACGTCAAGGCAGTGCAGGGAAAACAGGTTCCTCTGGAATGGACTGTCACATCTGGGGGACTCTTGGAATGGTGGCTCGACCCTGGGGTTCCTCTCGCCTTTCCTGTGGAGAGCGCCTCCTCTTGAGATGCGACGGGAACGCCGGGAATTCTTTCCCTACGAAACAGGGAAAGGATCCCTCATCTCGAGCTAGGAGGCGGAAACGGGGCTCCCCTGGATGTGTGCGGGACCCCACGTGCTTCCTCTCGAGTGGAGACGGGTATGTCGGGGAACTTCTTGAGTTTCAGCAAGGGTGTGAAGGACCATTAGGAAGTTCCAGTTGTTAGACGTGATTAGCCTCGATAAGCCTCAGCAGAAATGGGCCTCATCTCGCCTGGAGGGCAAAACCTCCTGGATTTTCTCGAGTTGCGGCAGGTGCTCTCGACTTACGACGGGGACCTCAGGGACCCGCTCTGGTGGCCTCAGGAAAGGCCAGTCCCCATGCGAGTTCCTCGGGGGCCTCTCGGGATTCCTCTCCCGTCGATGCCGGGGCCTAAGACCTTGTGTGGAGTCGGGGCCGGAACCTGAGGATTCCTCTCCAGTGCTGACATGGATCTTGGGGTTCTTCTGGAGTCTCCCCAGGGGAGTCAGTCCTCGTCTCGAATGCGGGCATGCACTTGCGCTTTCCTCCAGAGCGGTAGCAGCAGTGTCACGCAGTCCGCCGCCTGGATCAAAGGATCTATGGTTTTCCCTCCAGTCTTTCCCACGAGGCTTTCCCACGAGGCTTTCCCACAGGGCTGTCCCACGTGCACACGTGGTGGGAGTCGATCCTCGGCTTGAACGTCAAGGCAGTGCAGGGAAAACAGGTTCCTCTGGAATGGACTGACACATCTGGGGGACTCTTGGAATGGTGGCACGACCCTGGAGTTCCTCTCGCCTTTCCTGTGGAGAGCGCCTCCTCTTGAGATGCGACGGGAACGCCGGGAATTCTTTCCCTACGAAACAGGGAAAGGATCCCTCATCTCGAGCTAGGAGGCGGAAAAGGGGCTCCCCTGGATGTGTGCGGGACCCTCGTGCTTCCTCTCGAGTGGAGACGGGTATGTCGGGGAACCTCTTGAGTTGCAGCAAGGGTGTGAAGGACCCTTTGAAAGTTCCAGTGGTTAGATGTGATTAGCCTCGAGAAGCCTCAGCGGAAATGGGACTCATCTCGCCTGGAGGGCAAACCTCCAGGATTTTTTCGAGTTGCGGCAGGTGCTCTCGACTTACCAAGGGGACCAGAGGGACCCGCTCTGGAGGCCTCAGGAAAGGCCAGTCCCCATGCGAGTTCCTCGGGGGCCTCTCGGGATTCCTCTCCCGTCGATGCCGGGGACTAAGACCTTGTGTGGAGTCGGGGCCGGAACCTGAGGATTCCAGTCCAGTGCTGACATGGATCTTGGGGTACTTCTGGAGTCTCCCCAGGGGAGTCAGTCCTCGTCTCTAATGCGGGCATGCACTTGCACTTTCCTCCAGAGCCGTAGGAGCAGTGTCACGCAGTCCGCCCGTGGATCAAAGTATCTATGGTTTTCCCTCGAGTCTTTCCCACGAGGCTTTCCCCCGAGGCTTTCCCACAGGGCTGTCCCACGTGCACATGTGGTGGGAGTCGATCCTCGGCTTGAACGTCAAGGCAGTGCAGGGAAAACAGCTTCCTCTGGAATGGACTGACACATCTGGGGGTCTCTTGGAATGGTGGCACGACCCTGGAGTTCCTCTCGCCTTTCCTGTGGAGAGCGCCTCCTCTTGAGATGCGACGGGAACGCCGGGAATTCTTTCCCTACGAAACAGGGAAAGGATCCTTCATCTCGAGCTAGGAGGCGGAAACGGGGCTCCCCTGGATGTGTGCGGGACCCCACGTGCTTCCTCTCGAGGGGAGACGGGTATGTCGGGGAACTTCTTGAGTTGCAGCAAGGGTGTGAAGGACCCTTTGGAAGTTCCAGTGGTTAGATGTGAGTAGCCTCGAGAAGCCTCAGCGGAAATGGGCCTCATCTCGCCTGGAGGGCAAAACCTCCTGGATTTTCTCGAGTTGCGGCAGGTGCTCTCGACTTACGACGGGGACCTCAGGGACCCGCTCTGGTGGCCTCAGGAAAGGCCAGTCCCCATGCGAGTTCCTCGGGGGCCTCTCGGGATTTCTCTCCCGTCAATGCCGGGGCCTAAGACCTTGTGTGGAGTCGGGGCCGGAACCTGAGGATTCCTCTCCAGTGCTGACATGGATCTTGGGGTACTTCTGGAGTCTCCCCAGGGGAGTCAGTCCTCGTCTCGAATGCGGGCATGCACTTGCGCTTTCCTCCAGAGCGGTAGCAGCAGTGTCACGCAGTCCGCCGCGTGGATCAAAGGATCTATGGTTTTCCCTCGAGTCTTTCCCACGAGGCTTTCCCACGAGGCTTTCCCACAGGGCTGTCCCACGTGCACACGTGGTGGGAGTCGATCCTCGGCTTGAACGTCAAAGCAGTGCAGGGAAAACAGGTTCCTCTGGAATGGACTGACACATCTGGGGGTCTCTTGGAATGGTGGCACGACCCTGGAGTTCCTCTCCCCTTTCCTGTGGAGAGCGCCTCCTCTTGAGATGCGACGGGAACGCCGGGAATTCTTTCCCTACGAAACAGGGAAAGGATCCCTCATCTCGAGCTAGGAGGCGAAAACGGGGCTCCCCTGGATGTCTGCGGGACGCCACGTGCTTCCTCTGGAGTGGAGACGGGTATGTCGGGGAACTTCTTGAGTTGCAGCAAAGGTGTGAAGGACCCTTTGGAAGTTCCAGTGGTTAGATGTGATTAGCCTCGTGAAGCCTCAGCGGAAATGGGCCTCATCTCGCCTGGAGGGCAAAACCTCCTGGATTTTCTCGAGTTGCGGCAGGTGCTCTCGACTTACGACGGGGACCTCAGGGACCCGCTCTGGAGGCCTCAGGAAATGCCAGTCCCCATGCGAGTTCCACGGGGGCCTCTCGGGATTCCTCACCCGTCGATGCCGGGGCCTAAGACCTTGTGTGGAGTCGGGGCCGGAACCTGAGGATTCCTCTCCAGTGCTGACATGGATCTTGGGCTACTTCTGGAGTCTCCCCAGGGGAGTCAGTCCTCGTCTCGAATGCGGGCATGCACTTGCGCTTTCCTCCAGAGCGGTAGCAGCAGTGTCACGCTGTCCGCCGCGTGGATCAAAGGATCTATGGTTTTCCCTCGAGTCTTTCCCACGAGGCTTTCCCACGAGGCTTTCCCACAGGGCTGTCCCACGTGCACACGTGGTGGGAGTCCATCCTCGGCTTGAACGTCAAGGCAGTGCAGGGAAAACAGCTTCCTCTGGAATGGAATGACACATCTGGGGGTCTCATGGAATGGTGGCACGACCCTGGAGTTCCTCTCGCCTTTCCTGTGGAGAGCGCCTCCTCTTGAGATGCGACGGGAACGCCGGGAATTCTTTCCCTACGAAACAGGGAAAGGATCCCTCATCTCGAGCTAGGAGGCGGAAACGGGGCTCCCCTGGATGTGTGAGGGACCCTCTTGCTTCCTCTCGAGTGGAGACGGGTATGTCGGGGAACCTCTTGAGTTGCAGCAAGGGTGTGAAGGACCTTTAGGAAGTTCCAGTGGTTAGATGTGATTAGCCTCGAGAAGCCTCAGCGGAAATGGGCCTCATCTCGCCTGGAGGGCAAAACCTCCTGGATTTTCTCGAGTTGCGGCAGGTGCTCTCGACTGACGACGGGGAACTCAGGGACCCGCTCTGGTGGCCTCAGGAAACGCCAGTCCCCATGTGAATTCCTCGGGGGCCTCTCGGGATTCCTCTCCCGTCGATGCCGGGGCCTAAGACCTTGTGTGGAGTCGGGGCCGGAACTTGAGGATTCCTCTCCAGTGCTGACATGGATCTTGGGGTACTTCTGGAGTCTCCCCAGGGGTGTCAGTCCTCGTCTCGAATGCGGGCATGCACTTGCGCATTCCTCCAGAGCGGTAGCAGCAGTGTCACGCAGTCCGCCGCGTGGATCAAAGGATCTATGGTTTTCCCTCGAGTCTTTCCCACGAGGCTTTCCCACGAGGCTTTCCCACAGGGCTGTCCCACGTGCACACGTGGTGGGAGTCGATCCTCGGCTTGAACGTCAAGGCAGTGCAGGGAAAACAGGTTCCTCTGGAATGGACTGACACATCTGGGGGACTCTTGGAATGGTGCCACGACCCTGGAGTTCCTCTCGCCTTTCCTGTGGAGAGCGCCTCCTCTTGAGATGCGACGGGAACGCCGGGAATTCTTTCCCTACGAAACAGGGAAAGGATCCCTCATCTCGAGCTAGGAGGCGGAAACGGGGCTCCCCTGGATGTGTGCGGGACCCTCGTGCTTCCTCTGGAGTGGAGACGGGTATGTCGGGGAACTGCTTGAGTTGCAGCAAGGGTGTGAAGGACCCTTAGGAAGTTCCAGTTGTTAGACGTGATTGGCATCGAGAAGCCTCAGCGGAAATGGGCCTCATCTCGAATGGAGGGTAAAACCTCCTGGATTTTCTCGAGTTGCGGCAGGTGCTCTCGACTTACCAAGGGGACCAGAGGGACCCGCTCTGGAGGCCTCAGGAAAGGCCAGTCCCCTTGCAAGTTCCTCGGGGGCCTCTCGGGATTCCTCTCCCGTCGATGCCGGGGCCTAAGACCTTGTGTGGAGTCGGGGCCGGAACCTGAGGATTCCTCTCCAGTGCTGACATGGATCTTGGGGTACTTCTGGAGTCTCCCCAGGGGAGTCAGTCCTCGTCTCGAATGTGGACATGCACTTGCGCTTTCCTCCAGAGCGGTAGCAGCAGTGTCACGCATTCCGCCGCGTGGATCAAAGGATCTATGGTTTTCCCTCGAGTCTTTCCCAGGAGGCTTTCCCACGAGGCTTTCCCACAGGGCTGTCCCACGTGCACACGTGGTGGGAGTCGATCCTCGGCTTGAACGTCAAGGCAGTGCAGGGAAAACAGGTTCCTCTGGAATGGACTGACACATCTGGGGGACTCTTGGAATGGTGGCACGACCCTGGAGTTCCTCTCGCCTTTCCTGTGGAGAGCGCCTCCTCTTGAGATGCGACGGGAACGCCGGGAATTCTTTCCCTACGAAACAGGGAAAGGATCCCTCATCTCGAGCTAGGAGGTGGAAACGGGGCTCCCCTGGATGTGTGCGGGACCCTCTTGCTTCCTCTCGAGTGGAGACGGGTATGTCGGGGAACCTCTTGAGTTGCAGCAAGGGTGTGAAGGATCCTTTGAAAGTTCCAGTGGTTAGATGTGATTAGCCTCGAGAAGCCTCAGCGGAAATGGGCCTCATCTCGCCTGGAGGGCAAACCCTCCTGGATTTTTTCGAGTTGCGGCAGGTGCTCTCGACTTACGACGGGGACCTCAGGGACCCGCTCTGGTGGCCTCAGGAAAGGCCAGTCCCCATGCGAGTTCCTCGGGGGCCTCTCGGGATTCCTCTCCCGTCGATGCCGGGGACTAAGACCTTGTGTGGAGTCGGGGCCGGAACCTGAGGATTCCAGTCAGTGCTGACATGGATCTTGGGGTACTTCTGGAGTCTCCCCAGGGGAGTCAGTCCTCGTCTCGAATGCGGGCATGCACTTGCGCTTTCCTCCAGAGCCGTAGGAGCAGTGTCACGCAGTCCGCCGCGTGGATCAAAGGATCTATGGTTTTCCCTCGAGTCTTTCCAACGAGGCTTTCCCACGAGGCTTTCCCACAGGGCTGTCCCACGTGCACATGTGGTGGGAGTCGATCCTCGGCTTGAACGTCAAGGCAGTGCAGGGAAAACAGCTTCCTCTGGAATGGAATGACACATCTGGGGGTCTCATGGAATGGTGGCACGACCCTGGAGTTCCTCTCGCCTTTCCTGTGGAGAGCGCCTCCTCTTGAGATGCGACGGGAACGCCGGGAATTCTTTCCCTACGAAACAGGGAAAGGATCCCTCATCTCGAGCTAGGAGGCGGAAACGGGGCTCCCCTGGATGTGTGCGGGACCCCACGTGCTTCCTCTCGAGTGGAGACGGGTATGTCGGGGAACGTCTTAAGTTGCAGCAAGGGTGTGAAGGACCCTTAGGAAGTTCCAGTTGTTAGACGTGATTGGCATCGAGAAGCCTCAGCGGAAATGGGCCTCATCTCGAATGGATGGTAAAACCTCCTGGATTTTCTCGAGTTGCGGCAGGTGCTCTCGACTTACCAAGGGGACCAGAGGGACCCGCTCTGGAGGCCTCAGGAAAGGCCAGTCCCCTTGCAAGTTCCTCGGGTGCCTCTCGGGATTCCTCTCCCGTCGATGCCGGGGACTAAGACCTTGTGTGGAGTCGGGGCCGGAACCTGAGTATTCCTCTCCAGTGCTGACATGGATCTTGGGGTACTTCTGGAGTCTCCCCAGGGGAGTCAGTCCTCGTCTCGAATGCGGGCATGCACTTGCGCTTTCCTCCAGAGCGGTATCAGCAGTGTCACGCAGTCCGCCGCGTGGATCAAAGGGTCTATGGTTTTCCCTCGAGTCTTTCCCACGAGGCTTTCCGACGAGGCTTTCCCACAGGTCTGTCCCACGTGCACACGTGGTGGGAGTCGATCCTCGGCTTGAACGTCAAGGCAGTGCAGGGAAAACAGGTTCCTCTGGAATGGACTGACACATCTGGGGGACTCTTGGAATGGTGGCACGACCCTGGAGTTCCTCTCGCCTTTCCTGTGGAGAGCGCCTCCTCTTGAGATGCGACGGGAACGCCGGGAATTCTTTCCCTACGAAACAGGGAAAGGATCCCTCATCTCGAGCTAGGAGGCGGAAACGGAGCTCCCCTGGATGTGTGAGGGACCCTCTTGCTTCCTCTCGAGTGGAGACGGGTATGTCGGGGAACCTCTTGAGTTGCAGCAAGGGTGTGAATGACCTTTAGGAAGTTCCAGTGGTTAGATGTGATTAGCCTCGAGAAGCCTCAGCGGAAATGGGCCTCATCTCGCCTGGAGGGCAAAACCTCCTGGATTTTCTCGAGTTGCGGCAGGTGCTCTCGACTTACGACGGGGACCTCAGGGACCCGCTCTGGTGGCCTCAGGAAACGCCAGTCCCCATGCGAGTTCCTCGGGGGCCTCTCGGGATTCCTCTCCCGTCGATGCCGGGGCCCAAGACCTTGTGTGGAGTCGGGGCCGGAACCTGAGGATTCCTCTCCAGTGCTGACATGGATCTTGGGGTACTTCTGGAGTCTCCCCAGGGGAGTCAGTCCTCGTCTCGAATGCGGGCATGCACTTGCGCTTTCCTCCAGAGCGGTAGCAGCAGTGTCACGCAGTCCGCCGCGTGGATCAAAAGATCTATGGTTTTCCCTCGAGTCTTTCCCACGAGGCTTTCCCACGAGGCTTTCCCACAGGGCTGTCCCACGTGCACACGTGGTGGGAGTCGATCCTCGGCTTGAACGTCAAGGCAGTGCAGGGAAAACAGGTTCCTCTGGAATGGACTGACACATCTGGGGGACTCTTGGAATGGTGCCACGACCCTGGAGTTCCTCTCGCCTTTCCTGTGGAGAGCGCCTCCTCTTGAGATGCGAGGGGAACGCCGGGAATTCTTTCCCTACGAAACAGGGAAAGGATCCCTCATCTCGAGCTAGGAGGCGGAAACGGAGCTCCCCTGGATGTGTGAGGGACCCTCTTGCTTCCTCTCGAGTGGAGACGGGTATGTCGGGGAACCTCTTGAGTTGCAGCAAGGGTGTGAAGGACCTTTAGGAAGTTCCAGTGGTTAGATGTGATTAGCCTCGAGAAGCCTCAGCGGAAATGGGCCTCATCTCGCCTGGAGGGCAAAACCTCCTGGATTTTCTCGAGTTGCGGCAGGTGCTCTCGACTGACGACGGGGACCTCAGGGACCCGCTCTGGTGGCCTCAGGAAACGCCAGTCCCCATGCGAGTTCCTCGGGGGCCTCTCGGGATTCCTCTCCCGTCGATGCCGGGGCCTAAGACCTTGTGTGGAGTCGGGGCCGGAACTTGAGGATTCCTCTCCAGTGCTGACATGGATCTTGGGGTACTTCTGGAGTCTCCCCAGGGGAGTCAGTCCTCGTCTCGAATGCGGGCATGCACTTGCGCTTTCCTCCAGAGCGGTAGCAGCAGTGTCACGCAGTCCGCCGCGTGGATCAAAAGATCTATGGTTTTCCCTCGAGTCTTTCCCACGAGGCTTTCCCACGAGGCTTTCCCACAGGGCTGTCCCACGTGCACACGTGGTGGGAGTCGATCCTCGGCTTGAACGTCAAGGCAGTGCAGGGAAAACAGGTTCCTCTGGAATGGACTGACACATCTGGGGGACTCTTGGAATGGTGCCACGACCCTGGAGTTCCTCTCGCCTTTCCTGTGGAGAGCGCCTCCTCTTGAGATGCGAGGGGAACGCCGGGAATTCTTTCCCTACGAAACAGGGAAAGGATCCCTCATCTCGAGCTAGGAGGCGGAAACGGGGCTCCCCTGGATGTGTGCGGGACCCTCGTGCTTCCTCTCGAGTGGAGACGGGTATGTCGGGGAACTTCTTGAGTTGCAGCAAGGGTGTGAAGGACCCTTAGGAAGTTCCAGTGGTTAGACGTGATTGGCATCGAGAAGCCTCAGCGGAAATGGGCCTCATCTCGAATGGATGGTAAAACCTCCTGGATTTTCTCGAGTTGCGGCAGGTGCTCTCGACTTACCAAGGGGACCAGAGGGACCCGCTCTGGAGGCCTCAGGAAAGGCCAGTCCCCTTGCAAGTTCCTCGGGTGCCTCTCGGGATTCCTCTCCCGTCGATGCCGGGGACTAAGACCTTGTGTGGAGTCGGGGCCGGAACCTGAGTATTCCTCTCCAGTGCTGACATGGATCTTGGGGTACTTCTGGAGTCTCCCCAGGGGAGTCAGTCCTCGTCTCGAATGCGGGCATGCACTTGCGCTTTCCTCCAGAGCGGTATCAGCAGTGTCACGCAGTCCGCCGCGTGGATCAAAGGGTCTATGGTTTTCCCTCGAGTCTTTCCCACGAGGCTTTCCGACGAGGCTTTCCCACAGGTCTGTCCCACGTGCACACGTGGTGGGAGTCGATCCTCGGCTTGAACGTCAAGGCAGTGCAGGGAAAACAGGTTCCTCTGGAATGGACTGACACATCTGGGGGACTCTTGGAATGGTGGCACGACCCTGGAGTTCCTCTCGCCTTTCCTGTGGAGAGCGCCTCCTCTTGAGATGCGACGGGAACGCCGGGAATTCTTTCCCTACGAAACAGGGAAAGGATCCCTCATCTCGAGCTAGGAGGCGGAAACGGGGCTCCCCTGGATGTGTGAGGGACCCTCTTGCTTCCTCTCGAGTGGAGACGGGTATGTCGGGGAACCTCTTGAGTTGCAGCAAGGGTGTGAAGGACCTTTAGGAAGTTCCAGTGGTTAGATGTGATTAGCCTCGAGAAGCCTCAGCGGAAATGGGCCTCATCTCGCCTGGAGGGCAAAACCTCCTGGATTTTCTCGAGTTGCGGCAGGTGCTCTCGACTGACGACGGGGACCTCAGGGACCCGCTCTGGTGGCCTCAGGAAACGCCAGTCCCCATGCGAGTTCCTCGGGGGCCTCTCGGGATTCCTCTCCCGTCGATGCCGGGGCCTAAGACCTTGTGTGGAGTCGGGGCCGGAACTTGAGGATTCCTCTCCAGTGCTGACATGGATCTTGGGGTACTTCTGGAGTCTCCCCAGGGGAGTCAGTCCTCGTCTCGAATGCGGGCATGCACTTGCGCTTTCCTCCAGAGCGGTAGCAGCAGTGTCACGCAGTCCGCCGCGTGGATCAAAAGATCTATGGTTTTCCCTCGAGTCTTTCCCACGAGGCTTTCCCACGAGGCTTTCCCACAGGGCTGTCCCACGTGCACACGTGGTGGGAGTCGATCCTCGGCTTGAACGTCAAGGCAGTGCAGGGAAAACAGGTTCCTCTGGAATGGACTGACACATCTGGGGGACTCTTGGAATGGTGCCACGACCCTGGAGTTCCTCTCGCCTTTCCTGTGGAGAGCGCCTCCTCTTGAGATGCGAGGGGAACGCCGGGAATTCTTTCCCTACGAAACAGGGAAAGGATCCCTCATCTCGAGCTAGGAGGCGGAAACGGGGCTCCCCTGGATGTGTGCGGGACCCTCGTGCTTCCTCTCGAGTGGAGACGGGTATGTCGGGGAACTTCTTGAGTTGCAGCAAGGGTGTGAAGGACCCTTAGGAAGTTCCAGTGGTTAGACGTGATTAGCCTCGAGAAGCCTCAGCGGAAATGGGCCTCATCTCGCCTGGAGGGCAAAACCTCCTGGATTTTCTCGAGTTGCGGCAGGTGCTCTCGACTTACGACGGGGACCTCAGGGACCCGCTCTGGTGGCCTCAGGAAAGGCCAGTCCCCATGCGAGTTCCTCGGGGGCCTCTCGGGATTCCTCTCCCGTCGATCGCGGGGACTAAGACCTTGTGTGGAGTCGGAACCGGAACCTGAGGATTCCTCTCCAGTGCTGACATGGATCTTGGGGTACTTCTGGAGTCTCCCCAGGGGAGTCAGTCCTCGTCTCGAATGCGGGCATGCACTTGCGCTTTCCTCCAGAGCGGTAGCAGCAGTGTCACGCAGTCCGCCGCGTGGATCAAAGGATCTATGGTTTTCCCTCGAGTCTTTCCCACGAGGCTTTCCCACGAGCCTTTCCCACAGGGCTGTCCCACGTGCACACTTGGTGGGAGTCGATCCTCGGCTTGAACGTCAAGGCAGTGAAGGGAAAACAGGTTCCTCTGGAATGGACTGACACATCTGGGGGACTCTTGGAATGGTGGCACGACCCTGGAGTTCCTCTCGCCTTTCCTGTTGAGAGCGCCTCCTCTTGAGATGCGACGGGAACGCCGGGAATTCTTTCCCTACGAAACAGGGAAAGGATCCCTCATCTCGAGCTAGGAGGCGGAAACGAGGCTCCCCTGGATGTGTGCGGGACCCTCGTGCTTCCTCTCGAGTGGAGACGGGTATGTCGGGGAACCTCTTGAGTTGCAGCAAGGGTGTGAAGATCCCTTTGGAAGTTCCAGTGATTAGATGTGATTAGCCTCGAGAAGCCTCAGCGGAAATGGGCCTCATCTCGCCTGGAGGGCAAAACCTCCTGGATTTTCTCGAGTTGCTGCAGGTGCTCTCGACTTACGACGGGGACCTCAGGGACCCGCTGTGGTGGCCTCAGGAAAGGCCAGTCCCCATGCGAGTTCCACGGTGGCCTCTCGGGATTCCTCTACCGTCGATGCCGGGGCCTAAGACCATGTGTGGAGTTGGGGCCGGAACCTGAGGATTCCTCTCCAGTGCTGACTTGGACCTTGGTGTACTTCTGGAGTCTCCCCAGGGAGTCAGTCCTCGTCTCGAATGCGGGCATGCACTTCCGCTTTCCTCCAGAGCGGTAGCAGCAGTGTCACGCAGTCCGCCGCGTGTATCAAAGGATCTATGGTTTCCCCTCGAGTCTTTCCCACGAGGCTTTCCCACGAGGCTTTCCCACGAGGCTTTCCCACAGGGCTGTCCCACGTGCACAGGTGTTGGGAGTCGATCCTCGGCTTGAACGTCAAGGCAGTGAAGGGAAAACAGGCTCCTCTGTAATGGACTGACACATCTGGGGGTCTCTTGGAATGGTGGCACGACTCTGGAGATCCTCTCCCCTTTCCTGTTGAGACCGCCTCCTCTTGAGATGCGTCGGGAACGCCGGGAATTCTTTCCCTACGGAACAGGGAAAGGATCCCTCATCTCGAGCTCCGAGGTGGAATCGGGGCTCCCCTGGATGTGTGCGGGAACCTCGTGCTTCCTCTCGAGTGGAGACGGGTATGTCGGGGAACTTCTTGAGTTGCAGCAAGGGTGTGAAGGACCCTTTGGAAGTTCCAGTGGTTAGATGTGATTAGCCTCGAGAAGCCTCAGCGGAAATGGGCCTCATCTCGCCTGGAGGGCAAAACCTCCCGGAATTTCTCGAGTTGCGGCAGGTGCTCTCGACTTACGACGGGGACCTCGGGGACACGCTCTGGAGGCTGCAGGAAAGGCCAGTCCCCATGCGAGTTCCTCGCGGGCCTCTCGGGATTCCTCTCCCGTCGATGCCGGGGCCTAAGACGTTGTGTGGAGTCGGGGCCGGAACCTGAGGATTCCTCTCCAGTGCTGACATGGATCTTGGGGTACTTCTGGAGTCTCCGCAGGGGAGTCAGTCCTCGTCTCGAATGCGGGCATGCACTTGCGCTTTCCTCCAGAGCGGTAGCAGCAGTGTCACGCAGTCTGCCGCGTGGATCAAAGGATCTATGGTTTTCCCTCGAGTCTTTCCCACAAGGCTTTCCCAGGAGGCTTTCCCACAGAGCTGTCCCACGTGCACACGTGGTGGGAGTCGATCCTCGGCTTGAACGTCAAGGCAGTGCAGGGAAAACAGGTTCCTCTGTAATGGACTGACACATCTGGGGGTCTCTTGGAATGGTGGCACGACTCTGGAGATCCTCTCCCCTTTCCTGTTGAGAGCGCCTCCTCTTGAGATGCGACGGGAACGCCGGGAATTCTTTCCCTAGGAAACAGGGAAAGGATCCCTCTTCTCGAGCTATGAGGCGGAAACGGGGCACCCCTGGATGTGTGCTGGACCCCACGTGCTTCCTCTCGAGTGGAGACGGGTATGTCGGGGAACTTCTTGAGTTGAAGCAAGGGTGTGAAGGACCCTTTGGAAGTTCCAGTGGTTAGATGTGATTAGCCTGGAGAAGCCTCAGCGGAAATGGGCCTCATCTCGCCTGGAGGGCAAAACCTCCTGGAATTTCTCGAGTTGCGGCAGGTGCTCTCGACTTACGACGGGGACCTCAGGGACCCGCTCTGGTGGCCTCAGGAAAGGCCAGTCCCCATGCGAGTTCCTCGGGGGCCTCTCGGGATTCCTCTCCCATGGATGCCGGGGCCTAAGACCTTGTGTGGAGTCGGGGCCGGAACCTGAGGATTCCTCTCCAGTGCTGACATGGATCTTGGGGTACTTCTGGAGTCTCCCCAGGGGAGTCAGTCCTCGTCTCGAATGCGGGCATGCACTTGCGCTTTCCTCCAGAGCGGTAGCAGCAGTGTCACGCAGTCCGCCGCGTGGATCAAAGGATCTATGGTTTCCCCTCGAGGCTTTCCCACGAGGCTTTCCCACGAGGCTTTCCCACAGGGCTGTCCCACGTGCACACTTGGTGGGAGTCGATCCTCGGCTTGAACGTCAAGGCAGTGCAGGGAAAACAGGTTCCTCTGGAATGGACTGACACATCTGGGGGACTCTTGGAATGGTGGCACGACCCTGGAGTTCCTCTCGCCTTTCCTGTGGAGAGCGCCTCCTCTTGAGTTGCGACGGGAAAGCCTGGAATTCTTTCCCCACGAAACAGGGAAAGGATCCCTCATCTCGAGCTAGGAGACGGAAACGGGGCTCCCCTGGATGTGTGCGGGAACCTCGTGCTTCCTCTCGAGTGGAGACGGGTATGTCGGGGAACTTCTTGAGTTGCAGCAAGGGTGTGAAGGACCCTTTGGAAGTTCCAGTGGTTAGAGTTGATTAGCCTCGAGAAGCCTCAGCGGAAATGGGCCTCATCTCGCCTGGAGGGCAAAACCTCCTGGATTTTCTCGAGTTGCGGCAGGTGCTCTCGACTTACGACGGGGACCTCAGGGACCCGCTCTGGTGGCCTCAGGAAAGGCCAGTCCCCATGCGAGTTCCTCGGGGGCCTCTCGGGATTCCTCTCCCGTCGATGCCGGGGCCTAAGACCTTGTGTGGAGTCGGGGCCGGAACCTGAGGATTCCTATCCAGTGCTGACATGGATCTTGGGGTACTACTGGAGTCTCCCCCGGGGAGACAGTCCTCGTTTCGAATGCGGGCATGCACTTGCGCTTTCCTCCAGAGCAGTAGCAGCAGTGTCACGCAGTCCGCCACGTGGATCAAAGGATCTATGGTTTTCCCTCGAGTCTTTCCCACGAGGCTTTCCCACGAGGCTTTCCCACAGGGCTGTCCCACGTGCACACTTGGTGGGAGTCGATCCTCGGCTTGAACGTCAAGGCAGTGAAGGGAAAACAGGTTCCTCTGGAATGGACTGACACATCTGGGGGACTCTTGGAATGGTGGCACGACCCTGGAGTTCCTCTCGCCTTTCCTGTTGAGAGCGCCTCCTCTTGAGATGCGACGGGAACGCCGGGAATTCTTTCCCTACGAAACAGGGAAAGGATCCCTCATCTCGAGCTAGGAGGCGGAAACGGGGCTCCCCTGGATGTGTGCGGGACCCTCGTGCTTCCTCTCGAGTGGAGACGGGTATGTCGGGGAACCTCTTGAGTTGCAGCAAGGGTGTGAAGATCCCTTTGGAAGTTCCAGTGATTAGATGTGATTAGCCTCGAGAAGCCTCAGCGGAAATGGGCCTCATCTCGCCTGGAGGGCAAAACCTCCTGGATTTTCTCGAGTTGCTGCAGGTGCTCTCGACTTACGACGGGGACCTCAGGGACCCGCTGTGGTGGCCTCAGGAAAGGCCAGTCCCCATGCGAGTTCCACGGTGGCCTCTCGGGATTCCTCTACCGTCGATGCCGGGGCCTAAGACCATGTGTGGAGTTGGGGCCGGAACCTGAGGATTCCTCTCCAGTGCTGACTTGGACCTTGGGGTACTTCTGGAGTCTCCCCAGGGGAGTCAGTCCTCGTCTCGAATGCGGGCATGCACTTGCGCTTTCCTCCAGAGCGGTAGCAGCAGTGTCACGCAGTCCGCCGCGTGGATCAAAGGATCTATGGTTTCCCCTCGAGTCTTTCCCACGAGGCTTTCCCACGAGGCTTTCCCACGAGGCTTTCCCACAGGGCTGTCCCACGTGCACAGGTGTTGGGAGTCGATCCTCGGCTTGAACGTCAAGGCAGTGCAGGGAAAACAAGCTCCTCTCTAATGGACTGACACATCTGGGGGTCTCTTGGAATGGTGGCACGACTCTGGAGATCCTCTCCCCTTTCCTGTTGAGAGCGCCTCCTCTTGAGATGCGACGGGAACGCCGGGAATTCTTTCCCTACGGAACAGGGAAAGGATCCCTCATCTCGAGCTAAGAGGCGGAAACGGGGCTCCCCTGGATGTGTGCGGGACCCTCGTGCTTCCTCTCGAGTGGAGACGGGTATGTCGGGGAACTTCTTGAGTTGCAGCAATGGTGTGAAGGACACTTTGGAAGTTCCAGTGGTTAGACGTGATTGGCCTCGAGAAGCCTCAACGGAAATGGGCCTCATCTCGCCTGGAGGGTAAAACCTCCTGGATTTTCTCGAGTTGCGGCAGGTGCTCTCGACTTACCAAGGGGACCAGAGGGACCCGCTCTGGAGGCCTCAGGAAAGGCCAGTCCCCTTGCAAGTTCCTCGGGTGCCTCTCGGGATTCCTCTCCCGTCGATGCCGGGGACTAAGACCTTGTGTGGAGTCGGGGCCGGAACATGAGTATTCCTCTCCAGTGCTGACATGGATCTTGGGGTACTTCTGGAGTCTCCCCAGGGGAGTCAGTCCTCGTCTCGAATGCGGGCATGCACTTGCGCTTTCCTCCAGAGCGGTATCAGCAGTGTCACGCAGTCCGCCGCGTGGATCAAACGGTCTATGGTTTTCCCTCGAGTCTTTCCCACGAGGCTTTCCGACGAGGCTTTCCCACAGGTCTGTCCCACGTGCACACGTGGTGGGAGTCGATCCTCGGCTTGAACGTCAAGGCAGTGCAGGGAAAACAGGTTCCTCTGGAATGGACTGACACATCTGGGGGACTCTTGGAATGGTGGCACGACCCTGGAGTTCCTCTCGACTTTCCTGTGGAGAGCGCCTCCTCTTGAGATGCGAGGGGAACGCCGGGAATTCTTTCCCTACGAAACAGGGAAAGGATCCCTCATCTCGAGCTAGGAGGCGGAAACGGAGCTCCCCTGGATGTGTGAGGGACCCTCTTGCTTCCTCTCGAGTGGAGACGGGTATGTCGGGGAACCTCTTGAGTTGCAGCAAGGGTGTGAAGGACCTTTAGGAAGTTCCAGTGGTTAGATGTGATTAGCCTCGAGAAGCCTCAGCGGAAATGGGCCTCATCTCGCCTGGAGGGCAAAACCTCCTGGATTTTCTCGAGTTGCGGCAGGTGCTCTCGACTGACGACGGGGAACTCAGGGACCCGCTCTGGTGGCCTCAGGAAACGCCAGTCCCCATGCGAGTTCCTCGGGGGCCTCTCGGGATTCCTCTCCCGTCGATGCCGGGGCCTAAGACCTTGTGTGGAGTCGGGGCCGGAACTTGAGGATTCCTCTCCAGTGCTGACATGGATCTTGGGGTACTTCTGGAGTCTCCCCAGGGGAGTCAGTCCTCGTCTCGAATGCGGGCATGCACTTGCGCTTTCCTCCAGAGCGGTAGCAGCAGTGTCACGCAGTCCGCCGCGTGGATCAAAAGATCTATGGTTTTCCCTCGAGTCTTTCCCACGAGGCTTTCCCACGAGGCTTTCCCACAGGGCTGTCCCACGTGCACACGTGGTGGGAGTCGATCCTCGGCTTGAACGTCAAGGCAGTGCAGGGAAAACAGGTTCCTCTGGAATGGACTGACACATCTGGGGGACTCTTGGAATGGTGCCACGACCCTGGAGTTCCTCTCGCCTTTCCTGTGGAGAGCGCCTCCTCTTGAGATGCGACGGGAACGCCGGGAATTCTTTCCCTACAAAAGAGGGAAAGGATCCCTCATCTCGAGCTAGGAGGCGGAAACGGGGCTCCCCTGGATGTGTGCGGGACCCTCGTGCTTCCTCTCGAGTGGAGACGGGTATGTCGGGGAACTTCTTGAGTTGCAGCAAGGGTGTGAAGGACCCTTAGGAAGTTCCAGTGGTTAGACGTGATTAGCCTCGAGAAGCCTCAGCGGAAATGGGCCTCATCTCGCCTGGAGGGCAAAACCTCCTGGATTTTCTCGAGTTGCGGCAGGTGCTCTCGACTTACGACGGGGACCTCAGGGACCCGCTCTGGTGGCCTCAGGAAAGGCCAGTCCCCATGCGAGTTCCTCGGGGGCCTCTCGGGATTCCTCTCCCGTCGATCGCGGGGACTAAGACCTTGTGTGGAGTCGGAACCGGAACCTGAGGATTCCTCTCCAGTGCTGACATGGATCTTGGGGTACTTCTGGAGTCTCCCCAGGGGAGTCAGTCCTCGTCTCGAATGCGGGCATGCACTTGCGCTTTCCTCCAGAGCGGTAGCAGCAGTGTCACGCAGTCCGCCGCGTGGATCAAAGGATCTATGGTTTTCCCTCGAGTCTTTCCCACGAGGCTTTCCCACGAGCCTTTCCCACAGGGCTGTCCCACGTGCACACGTGGTGGGAGTCCATCCTCGGCTTGAACGTCAAGGCAGTGCAGGGAAAACAGGTTCCTCTGGAATGGACTGACCCATCAGGGGGTCTCTTGGAATGGTGGCCCGACCCTGGAGTTCCTCTCGCCTTTCCTGTGGAGAGCGCCTCCTCTTGAGATGCGAAGGGAACGCCGGGAATTCTTTCCCTAAGAAACAGGGAAAGGATACCTCATCTCGAGCTAGGAGGCGGAAACGGGGCTCCCCTGGATGTGTGCGGGACCCCACGTGCTTCCTCTCGAGTGGAGACGGGTATATCGCCGAACTGCTTGAGTTGCAGCAAGGGTGTGAAGGACCCTTTGGAAGTTCCAGTGGTTAGATATGATTGGCCTCCAGAAGCCTCAGCGGAAATGGGCCTCATCTCGCCTGGAGGGCAAAACCTCCTGGATTTTCTAGAGTTGCGGCAGGTGCTCTCAATTTACGACGGGGACCTCAGGGACCCGCTCTGGTGGCCTCAGGAAAGGCCAGTCCCCATGCGAGTTTTTCGGGGGCCTCTCGGGATTCCTCTCCCGACAATGCTGGGGACTAAGACCTTGTGTGGAGTCGGGGCCGGAACCTGAGGATTCCTCTCCAGTGCTGACATGGATCTTGGGGTACTTCTGGAGTCTCCCCAGGGGAGTCAGTCCTCGTCTTGAATGCGGGCATGCACTTGCGCTTTCCTCCAGAGCGGTAGCAGCAGTGTCATGCAGTTCGCGGCGTGGATCAAAGGATCTATGGTTTTCCCTCGAGTCTTTCCCACGAGGCTTTCCCACAGGGCTGTCCCACGTGCACACGTGGTGGGAGTCGATCCTTGGCTTGAACGTCAAGGCAGTGCAGGGAAAACAGGTTCCTCTGGAATGGACTGACACATCTGGGGGACTCTTGGAATGGTGGCACGACCCTGGAGTTCCTCTTGCCTTTCCTGTGGAGAGCACCTCCTCTTCAGATGCGACGGGAACGCCGGGAATTCTTTCCCTACGAAAAAGGGAAAGGATCCCTCATCTCGAGGTAGGAGGCAGAAACGGGGCTCCCCTGGATGTGTGCGGGACCACACGTGCTTCCTCTCGAGTGGAGATGGGTATGTCGGGGAACTTCTTGAGTTTCAGCAAGGGTGTGAAGGACCATTAGGAAGTTCCAGTGGTTAGACGTGATTAGCCTCGAGAAGCCTCAGCGGAAATGGGCCTCATCTCGCCTGGAGGGCAAAACCTCCTGGATTTTCTCGAGTTGCGGCAGGTGCTCTCGACTTACGACGAGGACCTCAGGGACCCGCTCTGGAGGCCTCAGGAAAGGCCAGTCAGCATGCATGTTCCTCGGGGGCCTCTCGGGATTCCTCTCCCGTCGATGCCGGGGCCTAAGACCTTGTGTTGAGTCGAGGCCGGAAACTGAGGATTCCTCTCCAGTGCTGACATGGATCTTGGGGTAGTTCTGGAGTCTCCCCAGGGGAGTCAGTCCTCGTCTCGAATGCGGGCATGCACTTGCGCTTTCCTCCAGAGCGGTAGCAGCAGTGTCACGCTGTCCGCCGCGTGTATCAAAGGATCTATGGTTTTCCCTCGAGTCTTTCCCACGAGGCTTTCCCACGAGGCTTTCCCACAGGGCTGTCCCACGTGCACACGTGGTGGGAGTCGATCCTCGGCTTGAACATCAAGGCAGTGCAGGGAAAACAGGTTCCTCTGGAATGGACTGACACATCTGGGGGACTCTTGGAATGGTGGCACGACCCTGGAGTTCCTCTCGCCTTTCCTGTGGAGAGCGCCTCCTCTTGAGATGCGACGGGAACGCCGGGAATTCTTTCCCTACGAAACAGGGAAAGGATCCCTCATCTCGAGCTAGGAGGCGGAAACGGGGCTCCCCTGGATGTGTGCGGGATCCCACGTGCTTCCTCTCGAGTGGAGATGGGTATGTCGGGGAACTTTTGAGTTGCAGCAATGGTGTGAAGGAACCTTAGGAAGTTCCAGTGGTTAGACTTGATTAGCCTCGAGAAGCCTCAGCGGAAATGGGCCTCATCTCGCCTGGAGGGCAAAACCTCCTGGATTTTCTCGAGTTGCGGCAGGTGCTCTCGACTTACGACGGGGACCTCAGGGACCCGCTCTGGTAGCCTCAGGAAAGGCCAGTCCCCATGCGAGTTCCTCGGGGGCCTCTCGGGATTCCTCTCCCGTCGATCGCGGGGAATAAGACCTTGTGTGGAGTCGGGGCCGGAACCTGAGGATTCCTCTCCAGTGCTGACATGGATTTGTGCTACTTCTGGAGTCTCCCCAGGGGAGTCAGTCCTCGTCTCGAATGCGGGCATGCACTTGCGCTTTCCTCCAGGGCGGTAGCAGCAGTGTCACGCAGTCCGCCGCGTGGATCAAAGGATCTATGGTTTTCCCTCGAGTCTTTCCCACGAGGCTTTCCCACAGGGCTGTCCCACGTGCACACGTGGTGGGAGTAGATCCTCGGCTTGAACGTCCAGGCAGTGCAGGGAAAACAGGTTCCTCTGGAATGGACTGACCCATCTGGAGGAATCTTGGAATGGTGGCACGACCCTGGAGTTCCTCTCCCCTTTCCTGTGGAGAGTGCCTCCTCTTGAGATGCGACGGGAACGCCGGGAATTCTTTCCCTACGAAACAGGGAAAGGATCCCTCATCTCGAGCTAGGAGGCGGAAACGGGGCTCCCCTGGATGTGTGCGGGACCCCACGTGCTTCCTCTCGAGTGGAGACGGGTATGTCGGGGAACTTCTTGAGTTGCAGCAAGGGTGTGAAGGACCCTTTGGAAGTTCCAGTTGTTAGACGTGATTGGCATCGAGAAGCCTCAGCGGAAATGGGCCACATCTCGAATGGAGGGTAAAACCTCCTGGATTTTCTCGAGTTGCGGCAGGTGCTCTCGACTTACGACGGGGACCTCAGGGACCCGCTCTGGTGGCCTCAGGAAAGGCCAGTCCCCATGCGAGTTCCTCGGGGGACACTCGGGATTCCTCTCCCGTCGATGCCGGGGACTAAGACCTTGTGTGGAGTCGGGGCCGGAACCTGAGGATTCCTCTCCAGTGCTGACATGGATCTTGGGCTACTTCTGGAGTCTCCCCAGGGGAGTCAGTCCTCGTCTCGAATGCGGGCATGCACTTGCGCTTTCCTCCAGAGCGGTAGCAGCAGTGTCACGCAGTCCGCCGCGTGTATCAAAGGATCTATGTTTTTCCCTCGAGTCTTTCCCACGAGGCTTTCCCACGAGGCTTTCCCACAGGGCTGTCCCACGTGCACACGTGGTGGGAGTCCATCCTCGGCTTGAACGTCCAGGCAGTGCAGGGAAAACAGGTTCCTCTGGAATGGACTGACACATCTGGGGGACTCTTGGAATGGTGGCACGACCCTGGAGTTCCTCTTGCCTTTCCTGTGGAGAGCACCTCCTCTTAAGATGCGACGGGAACGCCGGGAATTCTTTCCCTACGAAAAAGGGAAAGGATCCCTCATCTCGAGGTAGGAGGCAGAAACGGGGCTCCCCTGGATGTGTGCGGGACCCCACGTGCTTCCTCTCGAGTGGAGATGGGTATGTCGGGGAACTTCTTGAGTTTCAGCAAGGGTGTGAAGGACCCTTAGGAAGTTCCAGTGATTAGACGTGATTAGCCTCGAGACGCCTCAGCGGAAATGGGCCTCATCTCGCCTGGAGGGCAAAACCTCCTGGATTTTCTCGAGATGCGGCAGGTGCTCTCGACTTACGACGGGGACCTCAGGGACCCGCTCTGGTGGCCTCAGGAATGGCCAGTCCCCATGCGAGTTCCTCGGGGGCCTCTCGGGATTCCTCTCCCGTCGATGCCGGGGCCTAAGACCTTGTGTGGAGTCGAGGCCGGAACCTGAGGATTCCTCTCCAGTGCTGACATGGATCTTGGGCTACTTCTGGAGTCTCCCCAGGGGAGTCAGTCCTCGTCTCGAATGCGGGCATGCACTTGCGCTTTCCTCCAGAGCGGTAGCAGCAGTGTCACGCAGTCCGCCGCGTGTATCAAAGGATCTATGTTTTTCCCTCGAGTCTTTCCCACGAGGCTTTCCCACGAGGCTTTCCCACAGGGCTGTCCCACGTGCACACGTGGTGGGAGTCCATCCTCGGCTTGAACGTCCAGGCAGTGCAGGGAAAACAGGTTCCTCTGGAATGGACTGACACATCTGGGGGACTCTTGGAATGGTGGCACGACCCTGGAGTTCCTCTTGCCTTTCCTGTGGAGAGCACCTCTTCTTAAGATGCGACGGGAACGCCGGGAATTCTTTCCCTACGAAAAAGGGAAAGGATCCCTCATCTCGAGGTAGGAGGCAGAAACGGGGCTCCCCTGGATGTGTGCGGGACCCCACGTGCTTCCTCTCGAGTGGAGATGGGTATGTCGGGGAACTTCTTGAGTTTCAGCAAGGGTGTGAAGGACCCTTAGGAAGTTCCAGTGGTTAGACGTGATTAGCCTCGACACGCCTCAGCGGAAATGGGCCTCATCTCGCCTGGAGGGCAAAACCTCCTGAATTTTCTCGAGATGCGGCAGGTGCTCTCGACTTACGACGGGGACCTCATGGACCCGCTCTGGTGGCCTCAGGAATGGCCAGTCCCCATGCGAGTTCCTCGGGGGCCTCTCGGGATTCCTCTCCCGTCGATGCCGGGGCCTAAGACCTTGTGTGGAGTCGAGGCCGGAACCTGAGGATTCCTCTCCAGTGCTGACATGGATCTTGGGCTACTTCTGGAGTCTCCCCAGGGGAGTCAGTCCTCGTCTCGAATGCGGGCATGCACTTGCGCTTTCCTCCAGAGCGGTAGCAGCAGTGTCACGCAGTCCGCCGCGTGGATCAAAGGATCTAAGGTTTTCCCTCGAGTCTTTCCCACGACGCTTTCCCACAGGGCTGTCCCACGTGCACACGTGGTGGGAGTCGATCCTCGGCTTGAACGTCAAGGCAGTGCAGGGAAAACAGCTTCCTCTGGAATGGACTGACACATCTGGGGGACTCTTGGAATGGTGGCACGACCCTGGAGTTCCTCTCGCCTTTCCTGTGGAGAGCGCCTCCTCTTGAGATGCGACGGGAACGCCGGGAATTCTTTCCCTACGAAACAGGGAAAGGATCCCTCATCTCGAGCTAGGAGGCGGAAACGGGGCTCCCCTGGATGTGTGCGGGACCCCACGTGCTTCCTCTCGAGTGGAGACGGGTATGTCGGGGAACTTCTTGAGTTGCAGCAAGGGTGTGAAGGACCCTTTGGACGTTCCAGTGGTTAGACGTGATTAGCCTCGAGAAGCCTCAGCGGAAATGGGCCTCATCTCGCCTGGAGGGCAAAACCTCCTGGATTTTCTCGAGTTGCGGCAGGTGCTCTCGACTTACGACGGGGACCTCATGGACCCGCTCTGGTGGCCTCAGGAAAGGCCAGTCCCAATGCGAGTTCCTCGGTGGCCTCTCGGGATTCCTCTCCCGTCGATGCCGGGGCCTAAGACCTTGTGTGGAGTCGGGGCCGGAACCTGAGGATTCCTCTCCAGTGCTGACATGGATCTTGGGGTACTTCTGGAGTCTCCCCAGGGGAGTCAGTCCTCGTCTCGAATGCGGGCATGCACTTGCGCTTTCCTCCAGAGCGGTAGCAGCAGTGTCACGCAGTCCGCCGCGTGGATCAAAGGATCTATGTTTTTCCCTCGAGTCTTTCCCACGAGGCTTTCCCACGAGGCTTTCCCACAGGGCTGTCCCACGTGCACACGTGGTGCCAGTCGATCCTCGGCTTGAACGTCAAGGCAGTGCAGGGAAAACAGGTTCCTCTGGAATGGACTGACCCATCTGGGTGTCTCTTGGAATGGTGGCACGACCCTGGAGTTCCTCTCGCCTTTCCTGTGGAGAGCGCCTCCTCTTGAGATGCGACGGGAACGCCGGGAATTCTTTCCCTACGAAACAGGGAAAAGATCCCTCATCTCGAGCTAGGAGGCGGAAACGGGGCTCCCCTGGATGTGTGCGGGATCCCACGTGCTTCCTCTCGAGTGGAGACGGGTATGTCGGGGAACTTCTTGAGTTGCAGCAAGGGTGTGAAGGACCCGTAGGAAGTTCCAGTGGTTAGACGTGATTAGCCTCGAGAAGCCTCATTGGAAATGGGCCTCATCTCGCCTGGAGGGCAAAACCTCCTGGATTTTCTCGAGTTGCGGCAGGTGCTCTCGACTTACGACGGGGACCTCAGGGACCCGCTCTGGTGGCCTCAGGAAAGGCCAGTCCCCATGCGAGTTCCTCGGGGGCCTCTCGGGATTCCTCTCCCGTCAATGCTGGGGACTAAGACCTTGTGTGGAGTCGGGGCCGGAACCTGAGGATTCCTCTCCAGTGCTGACATGGATCTTGGGGTACTTCTGGAGTCTCCCCAGGGTAATCAGTCCTCGTCTCGAATGCGGGCATGTACTTGCGCTTTCCTCCAGAGCGGTAGCAGCAGTGTCACGCAGTCCGCCGCGTGGATCAAAGGATCTATGGTTTTCCCTCAAGTCTTTCCCACGAGGCTTTCCCACAGGGCTGTCCCACGTGCACACGTGGTGGGAGTCGATCCTCGGCTTGAACGTCAAGGAAGTGCAGGGAAAACATGTTCCTCTGGAATGGACTGACACATCTGTGGGTCTCTTGGAATGGTGGCACGACCCTGGAGTTCCTCTCGCCTTTCCTGTGGAGAGCGCCTCCTCTTCAGATGCGACGGGAACGCCGGGAATTCTTTCCCTACTAAACAGGGAAAGGATCCCTCATCTCAAGCTAGGAGGCGGAAACGGGGCTCCCCTGGATGTGTGCGGGACCCCACGTGCTTCCACTCGAGTGGAGAAGGGTATGTCGGGGAACTTCTCGAGTTGCAGCAAGGGTGTGAAGGACCCTTTGGAAGTTCCAGTGGTTAGATGTGATTAGCCTCGAGAAGCCTCAGCGGAAATGGGCCTCATTTCGCCTGGAGGGCAAAACCTCCTGGATTTTCTCGAGTTGCGGCAGGTGCTCTCGACTTACGACGGGGACCTCAGGGACCCGCTCTGGAGGCCTCAGGAAAGGCCAGTCCCCATGCGAGTTCCTCGGGGGCCTCTCGGGATTCCTCTCCCGTCGATGCCGGGGCCTAAGTCCTTGTGTGGAGTCGGGGACGGAACCTGAGGATTCCTCTCCAGTGCTGACATGGATCTTGGGGTACTTCTGGAGTCTCCCCAGGGGAGTCAGTCCTCGTCTCGAATGCGGGCATGCACTTGCGCTTTCCTCCAGAGTTGTAGCAGCAGTGTCACGCAGTCCGCCGCGTGGATCAAAGGATCTATGGTTTTCCCTCGAGTCTTTCCCACGAGGCTTTCCCACGAGGCTTTCCCCAGGGCTGTCCCACGTGCACACGTGGTGGGAGTCGATCCTCGGCTTGAACGTCAAGGCAGTGCAGGGAAAACAGGTTCTTCTGGAATGGACTGACACATCTGGGGGACTCTTGGAATGGTGGCACGTCCCTGGAGTTCCTCTCGCCTTTCCTGTGGAGAGCGCCTCCTCGTGAGATGCGACGGGAACGCCGGGAATTCTTTCCCTACGAAACAGGGAAAGGATCCCTCATCTCGAGCTAGGAGGCGGAAACGGGGCTCCCCTGGATGTGTGCGGGACCCTCGTGCTTCCTCTCGAGTGGAGACGGGTATGTCGGGGAACTTCTTGAGTTGCAGCAAGGGTGAGAAGGACCCTTTGGATGTTCCAGTGGTTAGATGTGATTAGCCTCGAGAAGCCTCAGCGGAAATGGGCCTCAT
The DNA here is from genome assembly GCF_042477335.2 of Ovis canadensis. Lineage (NCBI taxonomy): Eukaryota > Metazoa > Chordata > Mammalia > Artiodactyla > Bovidae > Ovis > Ovis canadensis. The sequence continues at coordinate 12,566,531 of NC_091263.1, forward strand.
CTCGCCTGGAGGGCAAAATCTCCTGGATTTTCTCGAGTTGCGGCAGGTGCTCTCGACTTACGACGGGGACCTCAGGGACCCGCTCTGGTGTCCTCAGGAAAGGCCAGTCCCCATGCGAGTTCCTCGGGGGGCTCTCGGGATTCCTCTCCCGTCGATGCCGGGGCCTAAGTCCTTGTGTGGAGTCGGGGACGGAACCTGAGGATTCCTCTCCAGTGCTGACATGGATCTTGGGGTACTTCTGGAGTCTCCCCAGGGGAGTCAGTCCTCGTCTCGAATGCGGGCATGCACTTGCGCTTTCCTCCAGAGTGGTAGCAGCAGTGTCACGCAGTCCGCCGCGTGGATCAAAGGATCTATGGTTTTCCCTCGAGTCTTTCCCACGAGGCTTTCCCACGAGGCTTTCCCCAGGGTTGTCCCACGTGCACACGTGGTGGGAGTCGATCCTCGGCTTGAACGTCAATGCAGTGCAGGGAAAACAGGTTCCTCTGGAATGGACTGACACATATGGGGGACTCTTGGAATGGTGGCACGTCCCTGGAGTTCCTCTCGCCTTTCCTGTGGAGAGCGCCTCCTCGTGAGATGCGACGGGAACGCCGGGAATTCTTTCCCTACGAAACAGGGAAAGGATCCCTCATCTCGAGCTAGGAGGCGGAAACGGGGCTCCCCTGGATGTGTGCGGGACCCTCGTGCTTCCTCTCGAGTGGAGACGGGTATGTCGGGGAACTTCTTGAGTTGCAGCAAGGGTGAGAAGGACCCTTTGGATGTTCCAGTGGTTAGATGTGATTAGCCTCGAGAAGCCTCAGCGGAAATGGGCCTCATCTCGCCTGGAGGGCAAAATCTCCTGGATTTTCTCGAGTTGCGGCAGGTGCTCTCGACTTACGACGGGGACCTCAGGGACCCGCTCTGGTGTCCTCAGGAAAGGCCAGTCCCCATGCGAGTTCCTCGGGGGGCTCTCGGGATTCCTCTCCCGTCGATGCCGGGGCCTAAGTCCTTGTGTGGAGTCGGGGACGGAACCTGAGGATTCCTCTCCAGTGCTGACATGGATCTTGGGGTACTTCTGGAGTCTCCCCAGGGGAGTCAGTCCTCGTCTCGAATGCGGGCATGCACTTGCGCTTTCCTCCAGAGCGGTAGCAGCAGTGTCACGCAGTCCGCCGCGTGGATCAAAGGATCTATGGTTTTCCCTCGAGTCTTTCCCACGAGGCTTTCCCACGAGGCTTTCCCACAGGGCTGTCCCACGTGCACACGTGGTGGGAGTCGATCCTCGGCTTGAACGTCAAGGCAGTGCAGGGAAAACAGGTTCCTCTGGAATGGACTGACCCATCTGGGGGACTCTTGGAATGGTGGCACGACCCTGGAGTTCCTCTCGCCTTTCCTGTGGAGAGAGCCTCCTCTTGAGATGCGACGGGAACGCCGGGAATTCTTTCCCTACGAAACAGGGAAAGGATCCCTCATCTCGAGCTAGGAGGCGGAAACGGGGCTCCCCTGGATGTGTGCGGGACCCCACGTGCTTCCTCTCGAGTGGAGACTGGTATGTCGGGGAACTTCTTGAGTTGCAGCAAGGGTGAGAAGGACCCTTTGGAAGTTCCAGTGGTTAGATGTGATTAGCCTCGAGAAGCCTCAGCGGAAATGGGCCTCATCTCGCCTGGAGGGCAAAACCTCCTGGATTTTCTCGAGTTGCGGCAGGTGCTCTCGACTTACGACGGGGACCTCAGGGACCCGCTCTGGTGGCCTCAGGAAAGGCCAGTCCCCATGCGAGTTCCTCGAGGGCCTCTCGGGATTCCTCTCCCGTCGATGCCGGGGCTTAAGACCTTGTGTGGAGTCGGGGCCGGAACCTGAGTATTCCTCTCCAGTGCTGACATGGATCTTGGGGTACTTCTGGAGTCTCCCCAGGGGAGTCAGTCCTCGTCTCGAATGCGGGCATGCACTTGCGCTTTCCTCCAGAGCGGTAGCAGCAGTGTCACGCAATCCGCCGCGTGGATCAAAGGATCTATGGTTTTCCCTCGAGTCTTTCCCACGAAGCTTTCCCACGAGGCTTTTCCACAGGGCTGTCCCACGCGCACACGTGGTGGGAGTCGATCTTCGGCTTGAACGTCAAGGTAGTGCAGGGAAAACAGGTTCCTCTGGAATGGACTGACCCATCTCGGGGACTCTTGGAATGGTGGCACGACCCTGGAGTTCCTCTCGCCTTTCCTGTGGAGAGCGCCTCCTCTTGACATGCGACGGGAACGCCGGGAATTCATTCCATACGAAACTTGGAAAGGATCCCTCTTCTCGAGCTAGGAGGCGGAAACGGGTCTCCCCTGGATGTGTGCGGGACCCCACGTGCTTCCTCTCGAGTGGAGACGGGTATGTCGCGGAACTGCTTGAGTTGCAGCAAGGGTGTGAAGGACCCTTTGGAAGTTCCAGTGGTTAGATGTGATTAGCCTCGAGAAGCCTCAGCGGAAATGGGCCTCATCTCGCCTGGAGGGCAAAACCTCCTGGATTTTCTCGAGTTGCGGCAGGTGCTCTGGACTTACGACGGGGACCTCAGGGACCCGCTCTGGAGTCCTCAGGAAAGGCCAGTCCCAATGCGAGTTCCTCCAGGGCCTCTCGGGTTCCTCTCCCGTGGATGCCGGGCCCTAAGACCTTGTGTGGAGTCGGGACCGGAACCTGAGGATTCCTCTCCAGTGCTGACATGGATCCTGGGGTAATTCTGGAGTCTCCCCAGGGGAGTCAGTCCTCGTCTCGAATGCGGGCATGCACTTGCGCTTTCCTCCAGAGTGGTAGCAGCAGCGTCACGCAGTCCGCCGCGTGGATCAAAGGATCTATGGTTTTCCCTCGAGTCTTTCCCACGAGGCTTTCCCACGAGGCTTTCCCACAGGGCGGTCCCACGTGCACACGTGGTGGGAGTCCATTCTCGGCTTGAATGTCCCGGCAGTGCAGGGAAAACAGGTTCCTCTGGAATGGACTGACACATCTGGGGGACTCTTGGAATGGTGGCACGACCCTGGAGTTCCTCTTGCCTTTCCTGTGGAGAGCACCTCCTCTTCAGATGCGACGGGAACGCCGGGAATTCTTTCCCTACGAAAAAGGGAAAGGATCCCTCATCTCGAGGTAGGAGGCAGAAACGGGGCTCCCCTGGATGGGTGCGGGACCCCACGTGCTTCCTCTCGAGTGGAGATGGGTATGTCGGGGAACTTCTTGAGTTTCAGCAAGGGTGTGAAGGACCATTAGGAAGTTCCAGTGGTTAGACGTGATTAGCCTCGAGAAGCCTCAGCGGAAATGGGCCTCATCTCGCCTGGAGGGCAAAACCTCCTGGATTTTCTCGAGTTGCGGCAGGTGCTCTCGACTTACGACGGGGACCTCAGGGACCCGCTCTGGAGGCCTCAGGAAAGGCCAGTCAGCATGCAAGTTCCTCGGGGGCCTCCCGGGATTCCTCTCCCGTCGATGCCGGGGCCTAAGACCTTGTGTTGAGTCGAGGCCGGAAACTGAGGATTCCTCTCCAGTGCTGACATGGATCTTGGGGTAGTTCTGGAGTCTCCCCAGGGGAGTCAGTCCTCGTCTCGAATGCGGGCATGCACTTGCGCTTTCCTCCAGAGCGGTAGCAGCAGTGTCACGCTGTCCGCCGCGTGTATCAAAGGATCTATGGTTTTCCCTCGAGTCTTTCCCACGAGGCTTTCCCACGAGGCTTTCCCACAGGGCTGTCCCACGTGCACACGTGGTGGGAGTCGATCCTCGGCTTGAACATCAAGGCAGTGCAGGGAAAACAGGTTCCTCTGGAATGGACTGACACATCTGGTGGACTCTTGGAATGGTGGCACGACCCTGGAGTTCCTCTCGCCTTTCCTGTGGAGAGCGTCTCCTCTTGGGATGCGACGGTAACGCCGGGAATTCTTTCCCTACGAAACAGGGAAAGGATCCCTCATCTCGAGCTAGGAGGCGGAAACGGGGCTCCCCTGGATGTGTGCGGGACCCCACGTGCTTCCTCTCGAGTGGAGATGGGTATGTCGGGGAACTTCTTGAGTTTCAGCAAGGGTGTGAAGGACCATTAGGAAGTTCCAGTGGTTAGACGTGATTAGCCTCGAGAAGCCTCAGCGGAAATGGGCCTCATCTCGCCTGGAGGGCAAAACCTCCTGGATTTTCTCGAGATGCGGCAGGTGCTCTCGACTTACGACGGGGACCTCAGGGACCCGCTCTGGTGGCCTCAGGAATGGCCAGTCCCCATGCGAGTTCCTCGGGGGCCTCTCGGGATTCCTCTCCCGTCGATGCCGGGGCCTAAGACCTTGTGTGGAGTCGAGGCCGGAACCTGAGGATTCCTCTCCAGTGCTGACATGGATCTTGGGCTACTTCTGGAGTCTCCCCAGGGGAGTCAGTCCTCGTCTCGAATGCGGTCATGCACTTGCGCTTTCCTCCAGAGCGGTAGCAGCAGTGTCACGCAGTCCGCCGCGTGGATCAAAGGATCTAAGGTTTTCCCTCGAGTCTTTCCCACGAGGCTTTCCCACAGGGCTGTCCCACGTGCACACGTGGTGGGAGTCGATCCTCGGCTTGAACGTCAAGGCAGTGCAGGGAAAACAGGTTCCTCTGGAATGGACTGACACATCTGGGGGACTCTTGGAATGGTGGCATGACCCTGGAGTTCCTCTCGCCTTTCCTGTGGAGAGCGCCTCCTCTTGAGATGCGACGGGAACGCCGGGAATTCTTTCCCTACGAAACAGGGAAAGGATCCCTCATCTCGAGCTAGGAGGCGGAAACGGGGCTCCCCTGGATGTGTGCGGGACCCCACGTGCTTTCTCTCGAGTGGAGACGGGTATGTCGGGAAACTTCTTGAGTTGCAGCAAGGGTGTGAAGGACCCTTAGGAAGTTCCAGTGGTTAGACGTGATTAGCCTCGAGAAGCCTCAGCGGAAATTGGCCTCATCTCGCCTGGAGGGCAAAACTTCCGGGATTTTCTCGAGTTGCGGCAGGTGCTCTCGACTTACGACGGGGACCTCAGGGACCCGCTCTGGTGGCCTCAGGAAAGGCCAGTCCCCATGCGAGTTCCTCGGGGGCCTTTCGGGATTCCTCTCCCGTTGATGCCGGGGCCTAAGACCTTGTGTGGAGTCGGGGCCGGAACCTGAGGATTCCTCTCCAGTGCTGACATGGATCTTGGGGTACTTCTGGAGTCTCCCCAGGGGAGTCAGTCCTCGTCTCGAATGCGGGCATGCACTTGCGCTTTCCTCCAGAGCGGTAGCAGCAGTGTCACGCTGTCCGCCGCGTGGATCAAAGGATCTATGTTTTTCCCTCGAGTCTTTCCCACGAGGCTTTCCCACGAGGCTTTCCCACAGGGCTGTCCCACGTGCATACGTGGTGGGAGTCAATCCTCGGCTTGAACGTCAAGGCAGTGCAGGGAAAACAGGTTCCTCTGGAATGGACTGACATATCTGAGGGACTCTTGGAATGGTGGCACGACCCTGGAGTTCCTGTTGCCTTTCCTGTGGAGAGCACCTCCTCTTGAGATGCGACGGGAACGCCGGGAATTCTTTCCCTACGAAAAAGGGAAAGACACCTCATCTCGAGGTAGGAGGCAGAAACGGGGCTCCCCTGAATGTGTGCGGGACCCCACGTGCTTCCTCTCGAGTGGAGATGGGTATGTCGGGGAACTTCTTGAGTTGCAGCAAGGGTGTGAAGGACACTTTGGAAGTTCCAGGGGTTAGATGTGATTAGCCTCGAGAAGCCTCAGCGGAAATGGGCCTCATCTCGCCTGGAGGGCAAAACCTCCTGGATTTTCTCGAGTTGCGGCAGGTGCTCTCGACTTACGACGGGGACCTCAGGGACCCGCTCTGGTAGCCTCAGGAAAGGCCAGTCCCCATGCGAGTTCCTCGGGGGCCTCTCGGGATTCCTCTCCCGTCGATCGCGGGGAATAAGACCTTGTGTGGAGTCGGGGCCGGAACCTGAGGATTCCTCTCCAGTGCTGACATGGATTTGTGCTACTTCTGGAGTCTCCCCAGGGGAGTCAGTCCTCGTCTCGAATGCGGGCATGCACTTGCGCTTTCCTCCAGGGCGGTAGCAGCAGTGTCACGCAGTCCGCCGCGTGGATCAAAGGATCTATGGTTTTCCCACGAGGCTTTCCCACGAGGCTTTCCCACAGGGCTGTCCCACGTGCACACGTGGTGCCAGTCGATCCTCGGCTTGAACGTCAAGGCAGTGCAGGGAAAACAGGTTCCTCTGGAATGGACTGACCCATCTGGGTGTCTCTTGGAATGGTGGCACGACCCTGGAGTTCCTCTCGCCTTTCCTGTGGAGAGCGCCTCCTCTTGAGATGCGACGGGAACGCCGGGAATTCTTTCCCTACGAAACAGGGAAAGGATCCCTCATCTCGAGCTAGGAGGCGGATACGGGGCTCCCCTGGATGTGTGCGGGACCACACGTGCTTCCTCTCGAGTGGAGACGGGTATGTCGGGGAACTTCTTGAGTTGCAGCAAGGGTGTGAAGGACCCGTAGGAAGTTCCAGTGGTTAGACGTGATTAGCCTCGAGAAGCCTCATTGGAAATGGGCCTCATCTCGCCTGGAGGGCAAAACCTCCTGGATTTTCTCGAGTTGCGGCAGGTGCTCTCGACTTACGACGGGGACCTCAGGGACCCGCTCTGGTGGCCTCAGGAAAGGCCAGTCCCCATGCGAGTTCCTCGGGGGCCTCTCGGGATTCCTCTCCCGTCAATGCTGGGGACTAAGACCTTGTGTGGAGTCGGGGCCGGAACCTGAGGATTCCTCTCCAGTGCTGACATGGATCTTGGGGTACTTCTGGAGTCTCCCCAGGGTAATCAGTCCTCGTCTCGAATGCGGGCATGTACTTGCGCTTTCCTCCAGAGCGGTAGCAGCAGTGTCACGCAGTCCGCCGCGTGGATCAAAGGATCTATGGTTTTCCCTCAAGTCTTTCCCACGAGGCTTTCCCACAGGGCTGTCCCACGTGCACACGTGGTGGGAGTCGATCCTCGGCTTGAACGTCAAGGCAGTGCAGGGAAAACAGGTTCCTCTGGAATGGACTGACACATCTGGGGGACTCTTGGAATGGTGCCACGACCCTGGAGTTCCTCTCGCCTTTCCTGTGGAGAGCGCCTCCTCTTGAGATGCGACAGGAACGCCGGGAATTCTTTCCCTACGAAACAGGGAAAGGATCCCTCATCTCGAGCTAGGAGGCGGAAACGGGGCTCCCCTGGATGTGTGCGGGACCCTCGTGCTTCCTCTCGAGTGGAGACAGGTATGTCGGGGAACTGCTTGAGTTGCAGCAAGGGTGTGAAGGACCCTTAAGAAGTTCCAGTTGTTAGACGTGATTGGCATCGAGAAGCCTCAGCGGAAATGGGCCTCATCTCGAATGGAGGGTAAAACCTCCTGGATTTTCTCGAGTTGCGGCAGGTGCTCTCGACTTACCAAGGGGACCAGAGGGACCCGCTCTGGAGGCCTCAGGAAAGGCCAGTCCCCTTGCAAGTTCCTCGGGGGCCTCTCGGGATTCCTCTCCCGTCGATGTCGGGGCCTAAGACCTTGTGTGGAGTCGGGGCCGGAACCTGAGGATTCCTCTCCAGTGCTGACATGGATCTTGGGGTACTTCTGGAGTCTCCCCAGGGGAGTCAGTCCTCGTCTCGAATGTGGACATGCACTTGCGCTTTCCTCCAGAGCGGTAGCAGCAGTGTCACGCATTCCGCCGCGTGGATCAAAGGATCTATGGTTTTCCCTCGAGTCTTTCCCAGGAGGCTTTCCCACGAGGCTTTCCCACAGGGCTGTCCCACGTGCACACGTGGTGGGAGTCGATCCTCGGCTTGAACGTCAAGGCAGTGCAGGGAAAACAGGTTCCTCTGGAATGGACTGACACATCTGGGGGACTCTTGGAATGGTGGCACGACCCTGGAGTTCCTCTCGCCTTTCCTGTGGAGAGCGCCTCCTCTTGAGATGCGACGGGAACGCCGGGAATTCTTTCCCTAAGAAACAGGGAAAGGATCCCTCATCTCGAGCTAGGAGGTGGAAACGGGGCTCCCCTGGATGTGTGCGGGACCCTCTTGCTTCCTCTCGAGTGGAGACGGGTATGTCGGGGAACCTCTTGAGTTGCAGCAAGGGTGTGAAGGATCCTTTGAAAGTTCCAGTGGTTAGATGTGATTAGCCTCGAGAAGCCTCAGCGGAAATGGGCCTCATCTCGCCTGGAGGGCAAACCCTCCTGGATTTTTTCGAGTTGCGGCAGGTGCTCTCGACTTACGACGGGGACCTCAGGGACCCGCTCTGGTGGCCTCAGGAAAGGCCAGTCCCCATGCGAGTTCCTCGGGGGCCTCTCGGGATTCCTCTCCCGTCGATGCCGGGGACTAAGACCTTGTGTGGAGTCGGGGCCGGAACCTGAGGATTCCAGTCCAGTGCTGACATGGATCTTGGGGTACTTCTGGAGTCTCGCCAGGGGAGTCAGTCCTCGTCTCGAATGCGGGCATGCACTTGCGCTTTCCTCCAGAGCCGTAGGAGCAGTGTCACGCAGTCCGCCGCGTGGATCAAAGGATCTATGGTTTTCCCTCGAGTCTTTCCAACGAGGCTTTCCCACGAGGCTTTCCCACAGGGCTGTCCCACGTGCACATGTGGTGGGAGTCGATCCTCGGCTTGAACGTCAAGGCAGTGCAGGGAAAACAGCTTCCTCTGGAATGGAATGACACATCTGGGGGTCTCATGGAATGGTGGCACGACCCTGGAGTTCCTCTCGCCTTTCCTGTGGAGAGCGCCTCCTCTTGAGATGCGACGGGAACGCCGGGAATTCTTTCCCTACGAAACAGGGAAAGGATCCCTCATCTCGAGCTAGGAGGCGGAAACGGGGCTCCCCTGGATGTGTGCGGGACCCCACGTGCTTCCTCTCGAGTGGAGACGGGTATGTCGGGGAACTTCTTAAGTTGCAGCAAGGGTGTGAAGGACCCTTAGGAAGTTCCAGTTGTTAGACGTGATTGGCATCGAGAAGCCTCAGCGGAAATGGGCCTCATCTCGAATGGAGGGTAAAACCTCCTGGATTTTCTCGAGTTGCGGCAGGTGCTCTCGACTTACCAAGGGGACCAGAGGGACCCGCTCTGGAGGCCTCAGGAAAGGCCAGTCCCCTTGCAAGTTCCTCGGGTGCCTCTCGGGATTCCTCTCCCGTCGATGCCGGGGACTAAGACCTTGTGTGGAGTCGGGGCCGGAACCTGAGTATTCCTCTCCAGTGCTGACATGGATCTTGGGGTACTTCTGGAGTCTCCCCAGGGGAGTCAGTCCTCGTCTCGAATGCGGGCATGCACTTGCGCTTTCCTCCAGAGCGGTATCAGCAGTGTCACGCAGTCCGCCGCGTGGATCAAAGGGTCTATGGTTTTCCCTCGAGTCTTTCCCACGAGGCTTTCCGACGAGGCTTTCCCACAGGTCTGTCCCACGTGCACACGTGGTGGGAGTCCATCCTCGGCTTGAACGTCAAGGCAGTGCAGGGAAAACAGGTTCCTCTGGAATGGACTGACACATCTGGGGGACTCTTGGAATGGTGGCACGACCCTGGAGTTCCTCTCGACTTTCCTGTGGAGAGCGCCTCCTCTTGAGATGCGAGGGGAACGCCGGGAATTCTTTCCCTACGAAACAGGGAAAGGATCCCTCATCTCGAGCTAGGAGGCGGAAACGGAGCTCCCCTGGATGTGTGAGGGACCCTCTTGCTTCCTCTCGAGTGGAGACGGGTATGTCGGGGAACCTCTTGAGTTGCAGCAAGGGTGTGAAGGACCTTTAGGAAGTTCCAGTGGTTAGATGTGATTAGCCTCGAGAAGCCTCAGCGGAAATGGGCCTCATCTCGCCTGGAGGGCAAAACCTCCTGGATTTTCTCGAGTTGCGGCAGGTGCTCTCGACTGACGACGGGGAACTCAGGGACCCGCTCTGGTGGCCTCAGGAAACGCCAGTCCCCATGCGAGTTCCTCGGGGGCCTCTCGGGATTCCTCTCCCGTCGATGCCGGGGCCTAAGACCTTGTGTGGAGTCGGGGCCGGAACTTGAGGATTCCTCTCCAGTGCTGACATGGATCTTGGGGTACTTCTGGAGTCTCCCCAGGGGAGTCAGTCCTCGTCTCGAATGCGGGCATGCACTTGCGCTTTCCTCCAGAGCGGTAGCAGCAGTGTCACGCAGTCCGCCGCGTGGATCAAAAGATCTATGGTTTTCCCTCGAGTCTTTCCCACGAGGCTTTCCCACGAGGCTTTCCCACAGGGCTGTCCCACGTGCACACGTGGTGGGAGTCGATCCTCGGCTTGAACGTCAAGGCAGTGCAGGGAAAACAGGTTCCTCTGGAATGGACTGACACATCTGGGGGACTCTTGGAATGGTGGCACGACCCTGGAGTTCCTCTTGCCTTTCCTGTGGAGAGCACCTCCTCTTCAGATGCGACGGGAACGCCGGGAATTCTTTCCCTACGAAAAAGGGAAAGGATCCCTCATCTCGAGGTAGGAGGCAGAAACGGGGCTCCCCTGGATGTGTGCGGGACCACACGTGCTTCCTCTCGAGTGGAGATGGGTATGTCGGGGAACTTCTTGAGTTTCAGCAAGGGTGTGAAGGACCATTAGGAAGTTCCAGTGGTTAGACGTGATTAGCCTCGAGAAGCCTCAGCGGAAATGGGCCTCATCTCGCCTGGAGGGCAAAACCTCCTGGATTTTCTCGAGTTGCGGCAGGTGCTCTCGACTTACGACGAGGACCTCAGGGACCCGCTCTGGAGGCCTCAGGAAAGGCCAGTCAGCATGCATGTTCCTCGGGGGCCTCTCGGGATTCCTCTCCCGTCGATGCCGGGGCCTAAGACCTTGTGTTGAGTCGAGGCCGGAAACTGAGGATTCCTCTCCAGTGCTGACATGGATCTTGGGGTAGTTCTGGAGTCTCCCCAGGGGAGTCAGTCCTCGTCTCGAATGCGGGCATGCACTTGCGCTTTCCTCCAGAGCGGTAGCAGCAGTGTCACGCTGTCCGCCGCGTGTATCAAAGGATCTATGGTTTTCCCTCGAGTCTTTCCCACGAGGCTTTCCCACGAGGCTTTCCCACAGGGCTGTCCCACGTGCACACGTGGTGGGAGTCGATCCTCGGCTTGAACATCAAGGCAGTGCAGGGAAAACAGGTTCCTCTGGAATGGACTGACACATCTGGGGGACTCTTGGAATGGTGGCACGACCCTGGAGTTCCTCTCGCCTTTCCTGTGGAGAGCGCCTCCTCTTGAGATGCGACGGGAACGCCGGGAATTCTTTCCCTACGAAACAGGGAAAGGATCCCTCATCTCGAGCTAGGAGGCGGAAACGGGGCTCCCCTGGATGTGTGCGGGATCCCACGTGCTTCCTCTCGAGTGGAGATGGGTATGTCGGGGAACTTTTGAGTTGCAGCAATGGTGTGAAGGAACCTTAGGAAGTTCCAGTGGTTAGACTTGATTAGCCTCGAGAAGCCTCAGCGGAAATGGGCCTCATCTCGCCTGGAGGGCAAAACCTCCTGGATTTTCTCGAGTTGCGGCAGGTGCTCTCGACTTACGACGGGGACCTCAGGGACCTGCTCTGGTAGCCTCAGGAAAGGCCAGTCCCCATGCGAGTTCCTCGGGGGCCTCTCGGGATTCCTCTCCCGTCGATCGCGGGGAATAAGACCTTGTGTGGAGTCGGGGCCGGAACCTGAGGATTCCTCTCCAGTGCTGACATGGATTTGTGCTACTTCTGGAGTCTCCCCAGGGGAGTCAGTCCTCGTCTCGAATGCGGGCATGCACTTGCGCTTTCCTCCAGGGCGGTAGCAGCAGTGTCACGCAGTCCGCCGCGTGGATCAAAGGATCTATGGTTTTCCCTCGAGTCTTTCCCACGAGGCTTTCCCACAGGGCTGTCCCACGTGCACACGTGGTGGGAGTAGATCCTCGGCTTGAACGTCCAGGCAGTGCAGGGAAAACAGGTTCCTCTGGAATGGACTGACACATCTGGGGGACTCTTGGAATGGTGGCACGACCCTGGAGTTCCTCTCGCCTTTCCTGTGGAGAGCGTCTCCTCTTGGGATGCGACGGTAACGCCGGGAATTCTTTCCCTACGAAACAGGGAAAGGATCCCTCATCTCGAGCTAGGAGGCGGAAACGGGGCTCCCCTGGATGTGTGCGGGACCCCACGTGCTTCCTCTCGAGTGGAGACGGGTATGTCGGGGAACTTCTTGAGTTGCAGCAAGGGTGTGAAGGACCCTTAGGAAGTTCCAGTTGTTAGACGTGATTGGCATCGAGAAGCCTCAGCGGAAATGGGCCTCATCTCGAATGGAGGGCAAAACCTCCTGGATTTTCTCGAGATGCGGCAGGTGCTCTCGACTTACGACGGGGACCTCAGGGACCCGCTCTGGTGGCCTCAGAAATGGCCAGTCCCCATGCGAGTTCCTCGGGGGCCTCTCGGGATTCCTCTCCCGTCGATGCCGGGGCCTAAGACCTTGTGTGGAGTCGAGGCCGGAACCTGAGGATTCCTCTCCAGTGCTGACATGGATCTTGGGCTACTTCTGGAGTCTCCCCAGGGGAGTCAGTCCTCGTCTCGAATGCGGGCATGCACTTGCGCTTTCCTCCAGAGCGGTAGCAGCAGTGTCACGCAGTCCGCCGCGTGTATCAAAGGATCTATGTTTTTCCCTCGAGTCTTTCCCACGAGGCTTTCCCACGAGGCTTTCCCACAGGGCTGTCCCACGTGCACACGTGGTGGGAGTCCATCCTCGGCTTGAACGTCCAGGCAGTGCAGGGAAAACAGGTTCCTCTGGAATGGACTGACACATCTGGGGGACTCTTGGAATGGTGGCACGACCCTGGAGTTCCTCTTGCCTTTCCTGTGGAGAGCACCTCCTCTTAAGATGCGACGGGAACGCCGGGAATTCTTTCCCTACGAAAAAGGGAAAGGATCCCTCATCTCGAGGTAGGAGGCAGAAACGGGGCTCCCCTGGATGTGTGCGGGACCCCACGTGCTTCCTCTCGAGTGGAGATGGGTGTGTCGGGGAACTTCTTGAGTTTCAGCAAGGGTGTGAAGGACCCTTAGGAAGTTCCAGTGGTTACACGTGATTAGCCTCGAGACGCCTCAGCGGAAATGGGCCTCATCTCGCCTGGAGGGCAATACCTCCTGGATTTTCTCGAGATGCGGCAGGTGCTCTCGACTTACGACGGGGACCTCAGGGACCCGCTCTGGTGGCCTCAGGAATGGCCAGTCCCCATGCGAGTTCCTCGGGGGCCTCTCGGGATTCCTCTCCCGTCGATGCCGGGGCCTAAGACCTTGTGTGGAGTCGAGGCCGGAACCTGAGGATTCCTCTCCAGTGCTGACATGGATCTTGGGCTACTTCTGGAGTCTCCCCAGGGGAGTCAGTCCTCGTCTCGAATGCGGGCATGCACTTGCGCTTTCCTCCAGAGCGGTAGCAGCAGTGTCACGCAGTCCGCCGGGTGGATCAAAGGATCTAAGGTTTTCCCTCGAGTCTTTCCCACGAGGCTTTCCCACAGGGCTGTCCCACGTGCACACGTGGTGGGAGTCGATCCTCGGCTTGAACGTCAAGGCAGTGCAGGGAAAACAGGTTCCTCTGGAATGGACTGACACATCTGGGGGACTCTTGGAATGGTGGCATGACCCTGGAGTTCCTCTCGCCTTTCCTGTGGAGAGCGCCTCCTCTTGAGATGCGACGGGAACGCCGGGAATTCTTTCCCTATGAAACAGGGAAAGGATCCCTCATCTCGAGCTAGGAGGCGGCAACGGGGCTCCCCTGGATGTGTGCGGGACCCCACGTGCTTTCTCTCGAGTGGAGACGGGTATGTCGGGAAACTTCTTGAGTTGCAGCAAGGGTGTGAAGGACCCTTAGGAAGTTCCAGTGGTTAGACGTGATTAGCATCGAGAAGCCTCAGCGGAAATTGGCCTCATCTCGCCTGGAGGGCAAAACTTCCTGGATTTTCTCGAGTTGCGGCAGGTGCTCTCGACTTACGACGGGGACTTCAGGGACCCGCTCTGGTGGCCTCAGGAAAGGCCAGTCCCCATGCGAGTTCCTCGGGGGCCTTTCGGGATTCCTCTCCCGTTGATGCCGGGGCCTAAGACCTTGTGTGGAGTCGGGGCCGGAACCTGAGGATTCCTCTCCAGTGCTGACATGGATCTTGGGGTACTTCTGGAGTCTCCCCAGGGGAGTCAGTCCTCGTCTCGAATGCGGGCATGCACTTGCGCTTTCCTCCAGAGCGGTAGCAGCAGTGTCACGCTGTCCGCCGCGTGGATCAAAGGATCTATGGTTTTCCCTCGAGTCTTTCCCACGAGGCTTTCCCACGAGGCTTTCCCACAGGGCTGTCCCACGTGCATACGTGGTGGGAGTCAATCCTCGGCTTGAACGTCAAGGCAGTGCAGGGAAAACAGGTTCCTCTGGAATGGACTGACATATCTGTGGGACTCTTGGAATGGTGGCACGACCCTGGAGTTCCTGTTGCCTTTCCTGTGGAGAGCACCTCCTCTTGAGATGCGACGGGAACGCCGGGAATTCTTTCCCTACGAAAAAGGGAAAGGACACCTCATCTCGAGGAAGGAGGCAGAAACGGGGCTCCCCTGAATGTGTGCGGGACCCCACGTGCTTCCTCTCGAGTGGAGATGGGTATGTCGGGGAACTTCTTGAGTTGCAGCAAGGGTGTGAAGGACACTTTGGAAGTTCCAGGGGTTAGATGTGATTAGCCTCGAGAAGCCTCAGCGGAAATGGGCCTCATCTCGCCTGGAGGGCAAAACCTCCTGGATTTTCTCGAGTTGCGGCAGGTGCTCTCGACTTACGACGGGGACCTCAGGGACCCGCTCTGGTAGCCTCAGGAAAGGCCAGTCCCCATGCGAGTTCCTCGGGGGCCTCTCGGGATTCCTCTCCCGTCGATCGCGGGGAATAAGACCTTGTGTGGAGTCGGGGCCGGAACCTGAGGATTCCTCTCCAGTGCTGACATGGATTTGTGCTACTTCTGGAGTCTCCCCAGGGGAGTCAGTCCTCGTCTCGAATGCGGGCATGCACTTGCGCTTTCCTCCAGGGCGGTAGCAGCAGTGTCACGCAGTCCGCCGCGTGGATCAAAGGATCTATGGTTTTCCCTCGAGTCTTTCCCACGAGGCTTTCCCACAGGGCTGTCCCACGTGCACACGTGGTGGGAGTAGATCCTCGGCTTGAACGTCCAGGCAGTGCAGGGAAAACAGGTTCCTCTGGAATGGACTGACCCATCTGGAGGAATCTTGGAATGGTGGCACGACCCTGGAGTTCCTCTCCCCTTTCCTGTGGAGAGTGCCTCCTCTTGAGATGCGACGGGAACGCCGGGAATTCTTTCCCTACGAAACAGGGAAAGGATCCCTCATCTCGAGCTAGGAGGCGGAAACGGGGCTCCCCTGGATGTGTGCGGGACCCCACGTGCTTCCTCTCGAGTGGAGACGGGTATGTCGGGGAACTTCTTGAGTTGCAGCAAGGGTGTGAAGGACCCTTTGGAAGTTCCAGTTGTTAGACGTGATTGGCATCGAGAAGCCTCAGCGGAAATGGGCCACATCTCGAATGGAGGGTAAAACCTCCTGGATTTTCTCGAGTTGCGGCAGGTGCTCTCGACTTACGACGGGGACCTCAGGGACCCGCTCTGGTGGCCTCAGGAAAGGCCAGTCCCCATGCGAGTTCCTCGGGGGACACTCGGGATTCCTCTCCCGTCGATGCCGGGGACTAAGACCTTGTGTGGAGTCGGGGCCGGAACCTGAGGATTCCTCTCCAGTGCTGACATGGATCTTGGGGTACTTCTGGAGTCTCCCCAGGGGAGTCAGTCCTCGTCTCGAATGCGGGCATGCACTTGCGCTTTCCTCCAGAGCGGTAGCAGCAGTGTCACGTAGTCCGCCGCGTGTATCAAAGGATCTATGTTTTTCCCTCGAGTCTTTCCCACGAGGCTTTCCCACGAGGCTTTCCCACAGGGCTGTCCCACGTGCACACGTGGTGGGAGTCCATCCTCGGCTTGAACGTCCAGGCAGTGCAGGGAAAACAGGTTCCTCTGGAATGGACTGACACATCTGGGGGACTCTTGGAATGGTGGCACGACCCTGGAGTTCCTCTTGCCTTTCCTGTGGAGAGCACCTCCTCTTAAGATGCGACGGGAACGCCGGGAATTCTTTCCCTACGAAAAAGGGAAAGGATCCCTCATCTCGAGGTAGGAGGCAGAAACGGGGCTCCCCTGGATGTGTGCGGGACCCCACGTGCTTCCTCTCGAGTGGAGATGGGTATGTCGGGGAACTTCTTGAGTTTCAGCAAGGGTGTGAAGGACCCTTAGGAAGTTCCAGTGATTAGACGTGATTAGCCTCGAGACGCCTCAGCGGAAATGGGCCTCATCTCGCCTGGAGGGCAAAACCTCCTGGATTTTCTCGAGATGCGGCAGGTGCTCTCGACTTACGACGGGGACCTCAGGGACCCGCTCTGGTGGCCTCAGGAATGGCCAGTCCCCATGCGAGTTCCTCGGGGGCCTCTCGGGATTCCTCTCCCGTCGATGCCGGGGCCTAAGACCTTGTGTGGAGTCGAGGCCGGAACCTGAGGATTCCTCTCCAGTGCTGACATGGATCTTGGGCTACTTCTGGAGTCTCCCCAGGGGAGTCAGTCCTCGTCTCGAATGCGGGCATGCACTTGCGCTTTCCTCCAGAGCGGTAGCAGCAGTGTCACGCAGTCCGCCGCGTGTATCAAAGGATCTATGTTTTTCCCTCGAGTCTTTCCCACGAGGCTTTCCCACGAGGCTTTCCCACAGGGCTGTCCCACGTGCACACGTGGTGGGAGTCCATCCTCGGCTTGAACGTCCAGGCAGTGCAGGGAAAACAGGTTCCTCTGGAATGGACTGACACATCTGGGGGACTCTTGGAATGGTGGCACGACCCTGGAGTTCCTCTTGCCTTTCCTGTGGAGAGCACCTCCTCTTAAGATGCGACGGGAACGCCGGGAATTCTTTCCCTACGAAAAAGGGAAAGGATCCCTCATCTCGAGGTAGGAGGCAGAAACGGGGCTCCCCTGGATGTGTGCGGGACCCCACGTGCTTCCTCTCGAGTGGAGATGGGTATGTCGGGGAACTTCTTGAGTTTCAGCAAGGGTGTGAAGGACCCTTAGGAAGTTCCAGTGGTTAGACGTGATTAGCCTCGACACGCCTCAGCGGAAATGGGCCTCATCTCGCCTGGAGGGCAAAACCTCCTGAATTTTCTCGAGATGCGGCAGGTGCTCTCGACTTACGACGGGGACCTCATGGACCCGCTCTGGTGGCCTCAGGAATGGCCAGTCCCCATGCGAGTTCCTCGGGGGCCTCTCGGGATTCCTCTCCCGTCGATGCCGGGGCCTAAGACCTTGTGTGGAGTCGAGGCCGGAACCTGAGGATTCCTCTCCAGTGCTGACATGGATCTTGGGGTACTTCTGGAGTCTCCCCAGGGGAGTCAGTCCTCGTCTCGAATGCGGGCATGCACTTGCGCTTTCCTCCAGAGCGGTAGCAGCAGTGTCACGCAGTCCGCCGCGTGGATCAAAGGATCTAAGGTTTTCCCTCGAGTCTTTCCCACGACGCTTTCCCACAGGGCTGTCCCACGTGCACACGTGGTGGGAGTCGATCCTCGGCTTGAACGTCAAGGCAGTGCAGGGAAAACAGCTTCCTCTGGAATGGACTGACACATCTGGGGGACTCTTGGAATGGTGGCACGACCCTGGAGTTCCTCTCGCCTTTCCTGTGGAGAGCGCCTCCTCTTGAGATGCGACGGGAACGCCGGGAATTCTTTCCCTACGAAACAGGGAAAGGATCCCTCATCTCGAGCTAGGAGGCGGAAACGGGGCTCCCCTGGATGTGTGCGGGACCCCACGTGCTTCCTCTCGAGTGGAGACGGGTATGTCGGGGAACTTCTTGAGTTGCAGCAAGGGTGTGAAGGACCCTTTGGACGTTCCAGTGGTTAGACGTGATTAGCCTCGAGAAGCCTCAGCGGAAATGGGCCTCATCTCGCCTGGAGGGCAAAACCTCCTGGATTTTCTCGAGTTGCGGCAGGTGCTCTCGACTTACGACGGGGACCTCATGGACCCGCTCTGGTGGCCTCAGGAAAGGCCAGTCCCAATGCGAGTTCCTCGGTGGCCTCTCGGGATTCCTCTCCCGTCGATGCCGGGGCCTAAGACCTTGTGTGGAGTCGGGGCCGGAACCTGAGGATTCCTCTCCAGTGCTGACATGGATCTTGGGGTACTTCTGGAGTCTCCCCAGGGGAGTCAGTCCTCGTCTCGAATGCGGGCATGCACTTGCGCTTTCCTCCAGAGCGGTAGCAGCAGTGTCACGCAGTCCGCCGCGTGGATCAAAGGATCTATGTTTTTCCCTCGAGTCTTTCCCACGAGGCTTTCCCACGAGGCTTTCCCACAGGGCTGTCCCACGTGCACACGTGGTGCCAGTCGATCCTCGGCTTGAACGTCAAGGCAGTGCAGGGAAAACAGGTTCCTCTGGAATGGACTGACCCATCTGGGTGTCTCTTGGAATGGTGGCACGACCCTGGAGTTCCTCTCGCCTTTCCTGTGGAGAGCGCCTCCTCTTGAGATGCGACGGGAACGCCGGGAATTCTTTCCCTACGAAACAGGGAAAAGATCCCTCATCTCGAGCTAGGAGGCGGAAACGGGGCTCCCCTGGATGTGTGCGGGATCCCACGTGCTTCCTCTCGAGTGGAGACGGGTATGTCGGGGAACTTCTTGAGTTGCAGCAAGGGTGTGAAGGACCCGTAGGAAGTTCCAGTGGTTAGACGTGATTAGCCTCGAGAAGCCTCATTGGAAATGGGCCTCATCTCGCCTGGAGGGCAAAACCTCCTGGATTTTCTCGAGTTGCGGCAGGTGCTCTCGACTTACGACGGGGACCTCAGGGACCCGCTCTGGTGGCCTCAGGAAAGGCCAGTCCCCATGCGAGTTCCTCGGGGGCCTCTCGGGATTCCTCTCCCGTCAATGCTGGGGACTAAGGCCTTGTGTGGAGTCGGGGCCGGAACCTGAGGATTCCTCTCCAGTGCTGACATGGATCTTGGGGTACTTCTGGAGTCTCCCCAGGGTAATCAGTCCTCGTCTCGAATGCGGGCATGTACTTGCGCTTTCCTCCAGAGCGGTAGCAGCAGTGTCACGCAGTCCGCCGCGTGGATCAAAGGATCTATGGTTTTCCCTCAAGTCTTTCCCACGAGGCTTTCCCACAGGGCTGTCCCACGTGCACACGTGGTGGGAGTCGATCCTCGGCTTGAACGTCAAGGAAGTGCAGGGAAAACATGTTCCTCTGGAATGGACTGACACATCTGTGGGTCTCTTGGAATGGTGGCACGACCCTGGAGTTCCTCTCGCCTTTCCTGTGGAGAGCGCCTCCTCTTCAGATGCGACGGGAACGCCGGGAATTCTTTCCCTACTAAACAGGGAAAGGATCCCTCATCTCAAGCTAGGAGGCGGAAACGGGGCTCCCCTGGATGTGTGCGGGACCCCACGTGCTTCCACTCGAGTGGAGAAGGGTATGTCGGGGAACTTCTCGAGTTGCAGCAAGGGTGTGAAGGACCCTTTGGAAGTTCCAGTGGTTAGATGTGATTAGCCTCGAGAAGCCTCAGCGGAAATGGGCCTCATTTCGCCTGGAGGGCAAAACCTCCTGGATTTTCTCGAGTTGCGGCAGGTGCTCTCGACTTACGACGGGGACCTCAGGGACCCGCTCTGGTGGCCTCAGGAAAGGCCAGTCCCCATGCGAGTTCCTCGAGGGCCTCTCGGGATTCCTCTCCCGTCGATGCCGGGGCTTAAGACCTTGTGTGGAGTCGGGGCCGGAACCTGAGTATTCCTCTCCAGTGCTGACATGGATCTTGGGGTACTTCTGGAGTCTCCCCAGGGGAGTCAGTCCTCGTCTCGAATGCGGGCATGCACTTGCGCTTTCCTCCAGAGCGGTAGCAGCAGTGTCACGCAGTCCGCCGCGTGGATCAAAGGATCTATGGTTTTCCCTCGAGTCTTTCCCACGAGGCTTTCCCACGAGGCTTTCCCACAGGGCTGTCCCACGCGCACACGTGGTGGGAGTCGATCTTCGGCTTGAACGTCAAGGTAGTGCAGGGAAAACAGGTTCCTCTGGAATGGACTGACCCATCTCGGGGACTCTTGGAATGGTGGCACGACCCTGGAGTTCCTCTCGCCTTTCCTGTGGAGAGCGCCTCCTCTTGACATGCGACGGGAACGCCGGGAATTCATTCCATACGAAACTTGGAAAGGATCCCTCTTCTCGAGCTAGGAGGCGGAAACGGGGCTCCCCTGGATGTGTGCGGGACCCCACGTGCTTCCTCTCGAGTGGAGACGGGTATGTCGCGGAACTGCTTGAGTTGCAGCAAGGGTGTGAAGGACCCTTTGGAAGTTCCAGTGGTTAGATGTGATTAGCCTCGAGAAGCCTCAGCGGAAATGGGCCTCATCTCGCCTGGAGGGCAAAACCTCCTGGATTTTCTCGAGTTGCGGCAGGTGCTCTGGACTTACGACGGGGACCTCAGGGACCCGCTCTGGAGTCCTCAGGAAAGGCCAGTCCCAATGCGAGTTCCTCCAGGGCCTCTCGGGTTCCTCTCCCGTGGATGCCGGGCCCTAAGACCTTGTGTGGAGTCGGGACCGGAACCTGAGGATTCCTCTCCAGTGCTGACATGGATCCTGGGGTAATTCTGGAGTCTCCCCAGGGGAGTCAGTCCTCGTCTCGAATGCGGGCATGCACTTGCGCTTTCCTCCAGAGTGGTAGCAGCAGCGTCACGCAGTCCGCCGCGTGGATCAAAGGATCTATGGTTTTCCCTCGAGTCTTTCCCACGAGGCTTTCCCACGAGGCTTTCCCACAGGGTTGTCCCACGTGCACACGTGGTGGGAGTCGATCCTCGGCTTGAACGTCAAGGCAGTGCAGGGAAAACAGGTTCCTCTGGAATGGACTGACCCATCTGGGGGACTATTGGAATGGTGGCACGACCCTGGAGTTCCTCTCGCCTTTCCTGTGGAGAGCGCCTCCTCTTGAGATGCGACCGGAACGCCGGGAATTCTTTCCCTACGAAACAGGGAAAGGATCCCTCATCTCGAGCTAGGAGGCGGAAACGGGGCTCCCCTGGATGTGTGCGGGACCCTCGTGCTTCCTCTCTTGTGGAGACGGGTATGTCGGGGAACTTCTTGAGTTGCAGCAAGGGTGTGAAGGACCCTTTGGAAGTTCCAGTGGTTAGACGTGATTAGCCTCGAGAAGCCTCAGCGGAAATGGGACTCATCTCGCCTGGAGGGCAAAACCTCCTGGATTTTCTCGAGTTGCGGCAGGTGCTCTCGACTTACGACGGGGACCTCAGGGACCCGCTCTGGTGGCCTCAGGAAAGGCCAGTCCCCATGCGAGTTCCTCGGGGGCCTCTCGGGATTCCTCTCCCGTCGATGCCGGGGCCTAAGACCTTGTGTGGAGTCGGGGCCGGAACCTGAGGATTCCTCTCCAGTGCTGACATGGATCTTGGGGTACTTCTGGAGTCTCCCCAGGGGAGTCAGTCCTCGTCTCGAATGCGGGCATGCACTTGCGCTTTCCTCCAGGGCGGTAGCAGCAGTGTCACGCAGTCCGCCGCGTGGATCAAAGGATCTATGGTTTTCCCTCGAGTCTTTCCCACGAGGCTTTCCCACGAGGCTTTCCCACAGGGCTGTCCCACGTGCACACGTGGTGGGAGTCGATCCTCGGCTTGAACGTCAAGGCAGTGCAGGGAAAACAGCTTCCTCTGGAATGGACTGACACATCTGGGGGACTCTTGGAATGGTGGCACGACCCTGGAGTTCCTCTCGCCTTTCCTGTGGAGAGCGCCTCCTCTTGAGATGCGACGGGAACGCCGGGAATTCTTTCCCTACGAAACAGGGAAAGGATCCCTCATCTCGAGCTAGCAGGCGGAAACGGGGCTCCCATGGATGTGTGCGGGACCCCACGTGTTTCCTCTCGAGTGGAGACGGGTATGTCGGGGAACTTCTTGAGTTGCAGCAAGGGTGTGAAGGACCCTTTGGTAGTTCCAGTGGTTAGACGTGATTAGCCTGGAGAAGCCTCAGCGGAAATGGGCCTCATCTCGCCTGGAGGGCAAAACCACCTGGATTTTCTCGAGTTGCGGCAGGTGCTCTCGACTTACGACGGGGACCTCAGGGACCCGCTCTGGTGGCCTCAGGAAAGGCCAGTCCCCATGCGAATTCCTCGGGTGCCTCTCGGGATTCCTCACCCGTCGATGCCGGGGCCTAAGACCTTGTGTGGAGTCGGGGCCGGAACCTGAGGATTCCTCTCCAGTGCTGACATGGATCTTGGGGTACTTCTGGAGTCTCCCCAGGGGAGTCAGTCCTCGTCTCGAATGCGGGCATGCACTTGCGCTTTCCTCCAGAGTGGTAGCAGCAGTGTCACGCAGTCCGCCGCGTGGATCAAAGGATCTATGGTTTTCCCTCGAGTCTTTCCCACGAGGCTTTCCCACGAGGCTTTCCCCAGGGCTGTCCCACGTGCACACGTGGTGGGAGTCGATCCTCGGCTTGAACGTCAAGGCAGTGCAGGGAAAACAGGTTCCTCTGGAATGGACTGACACATCTGGGGGACTCTTGGAATGGTGGCACGTCCCTGGAGTTCCTCTCGCCTTTCCTGTGGAGAGCGCCTCCTCGTGAGATGCGACGGGAACGCCGGGAATTCTTTCCCTACGAAACAGGGAAAGGATCCCTCATCTCGAGCTAGGAGGCGGAAACGGGGCTCCCCTGGATGTGTGCGGGACCCTCGTGCTTCCTCTCGAGTGGAGACGGGTATGTCGGGGAACTTCTTGAGTTGCAGCAAGGGTGAGAAGGACCCTTTGGATGTTCCAGTGGTTAGATGTGATTAGCCTCGAGAAGCCTCAGCGGAAATGGGCCTCATCTCGCCTGGAGGGCAAAATCTCCTGGATTTTCTCGAGTTGCGGCAGGTGCTCTCGACTTACGACGGGGACCTCAGGGACCCGCTCTGGTGTCCTCAGGAAAGGCCAGTCCCCATGCGAGTTCCTCGGGGGGCTATCGGGATTCCTCTCCCGTCGATGCCGGGGCCTAAGTCCTTGTGTGGAGTCGGGGACGGAACCTGAGAATTCCTCTCCAGTGCTGACATGGATCTTGGGGTACTTCTGGAGTCTCCCCAGGGGAGTCAGTCCTCGTCTCGAATGCGGGCATGTACTTGCGCTTTCCTCCAGAGTGGTAGCAGCAGTGTCACGCAGTCCGCCGCGTGGATCAAAGGATCTATGGTTTTCCCTCGAGTCTTTCCCACGAGGCTTTCCCACGAGGCTTTCCCCAGGGCTGTCCCACGTGCACACGTGGTGGGAGTCGATCCTCGGCTTGAACGTCAAGGCAGTGCAGGGAAAACAGGTTCCTCTGGAATGGACTGACACATCTGGGGGACTCTTGGAATGGTGGCACGTCCCTGGAGTTCCTCTCGCCTTTCCTGTGGAGAGCGCCTCCTCGTGAGATGCGACGGGAACGCCGGGAATTCTTTCCCTACGAAACAGGGAAAGGATCCCTCATCTCGAGCTAGGAGGCGGAAACGGGGCTCCCCTGGATGTGTGCGGGACCCTCGTGCTTCCTCTCGAGTGGAGACGGGTATGTCGGGGAACTTCTTGAGTTGCAGCAAGGGTGAGAAGGACCCTTTGGATGTTCCAGTGGTTAGATGTGATTAGCCTCGAGAAGCCTCAGCGGAAATGGGCCTCATCTCGCCTGGAGGGCAAAATCTCCTGGATTTTCTCGAGTTGCGGCAGGTGCTCTCGACTTACGACGGGGACCTCAGGGACCCGCTCTGGTGTCCTCAGGAAAGGCCAGTCCCCATGCGAGTTCCTCGGGGGGCTATCGGGATTCCTCTCCCGTCGATGCCGGGGCCTAAGTCCTTGTGTGGAGTCGGGGACGGAACCTGAGGATTCCTCTCCAGTGCTGACATGGATCTTGGGGTACTTCTGGAGTCTCCCCAGGGGAGTCAGTCCTCGTCTCGAATGCGGGCATGCACTTGCGCTTTCCTCCAGAGTGGTAGCAGCAGTGTCACGCAGTCCGCCGCGTGGATCAAAGGATCTATGGTTTTCCCTCGAGTCTTTCCCACGAGGCTTTCCCACGAGGCTTTCCCCAGGGCTGTCCCACGTGCACACGTGGTGGGAGTCGATCCTCGGCTTGAACGTCAAGGCAGTGCAGGGAAAACAGGTTCCTCTGGAATGGACTGACACATCTGGGGGACTCTTGGAATGGTGGCACGTCCCTGGAGTTCTTCTCGCCTTTCCTGTGGAGAGCGCCTCCTCGTGAGATGCGACGGGAACGCCGGGAATTCTTTCCCTACGAAACAGGGAAAGGATCCCTCATCTCGAGCTAGGAGGCGGAAACGGGGCTCCCCTGGATGTGTGCGGGACCCTCGTGCTTCCTCTCGAGTGGAGACGGGTATGTCGGGGAACTTCTTGAGTTGCAGCAAGGGTGAGAAGGACCCTTTGGATGTTCCAGTGGTTAGATGTGATTAGCCTCGAGAAGCCTCAGCGGAAATGGGCCTCATCTCGCCTGGAGGGCAAAATCTCCTGGATTTTCTCGAGTTGCGGCAGGTGCTCTCGACTTACGACGGGGACCTCAGGGACCCGCTCTGGTGTCCTCAAGAAAGGCCAGTCCCCATGCGAGTTCCTCGGGGGGCTCTCGGGATTCCTCTCCCGTCGATGCCGGGGCCTAAGTCCTTGTGTGGAGTCGGGGACGGAACCTGAGGATTCCTCTCCAGTGCTGACATGGATCTTGGGGTACTTCTGGAGTCTCCCCAGGGGAGTCAGTCCTCGTCTCGAATGCGGGCATGCACTTGCGCTTTCCTCCAGAGCGGTAGCAGCAGTGTCACGCAGTCCGCCGCGTGGATCAAAGGATCTATGGTTTTCCCTCGAGTCTTTCCCACGAGGCTTTCCCACGAGGCTTTCCCACAGGGCTGTCCCACGTGCACACGTGGTGGGAGTCGATCCTCGGCTTGAACGTCAAGGCAGTGCAGGGAAAACAGGTTCCTCTGGAATGGACTGACCCATCTGGGGGACTCTTGGAATGGTGGCACGACCCTGGAGTTCCTCTCGCCTTTCCTGTGGAGAGCGCCTCCTCTTGAGATGCGACGGGAACGCCGGGAATTCTTTCCCTACGAAACAGGGAAAGGATCCCTCATCTCGAGCTAGGAGGCGGAAACGGGGCTCCCCTGGATGTGTGCGGGACCCCACGTGCTTCCTCTCGAGTGGAGACTGGTATGTCGGGGAACTTCTTGAGATGCAGCAAGGGTGAGAAGGACCCTTTGGAAGTTCCAGTGGTTAGATGTGATTAGCCTCGAGAAGCCTCAGCGGAAATGGGCCTCATCTCGCCTGGAGGGCAAAACCTCCTGGAATTTCTCGAGTTGCGGCAGGTGCTCTCGACTTACGACGGGGACCTCGGGGACACGCTCTGGAGGCTGCAGGAAAGGCCAGTCCCCATGCGAGTTCCTCGCGGGCCTCTCGGGATTCCTCTCCCGTGGATGCCGGGGACTAAGACCTTGTGTGGAGTCAGGGCCGGAACCTGAGGATTCCTCTCCAGTGCTGACATGGATCTTGGGGTACTCCTGGAGTCTCCCCAGGGGAGTCAGTCCTTGTCTCGAATGCGGGCATGCACTTGCGCTTTCCTCCAGAGCGGTAGCAGCAGTGTCACGCAGTCCGCCGCGTGGATCAAAGGATCTATGGTTTTCCCTCGAGTCTTTCCCACGAGGCTTTCGCACGAGGCTTTCCCACAGGGCTGTCCCACGTGCACACGTGGTGGGAGTCGATCCTCGGCTTGAACGTCAAGGCAGTGCAGGGAAAACAGGTTCCTCTGGAATGGACTGACACAACTGGGGGTCTCTTGGAATGGTGCCACGACCCTGGAGTTCCTCTCGCCTTTCCTGTGGAGAGCGCCTCCTCTTGAGATGCGACGGGAACGCCGGGAATTCTTTCCCTACTAAACAGGGAAAGGATCCCTCATCTCGAGCTAGGAGGCAGAAACGGTGCTCCACTGGATGTTTCCGGAACCCCACGTGCTTCCTCTCGAGTGGAGACGGGTATGTCGCGGAACTGCTTGAGTTGCAGCAAGGGTGTGAAATACCCTTTGGAAGTTCCAGTGGTTAGATGTGATTAGCCTCGAGAAGCCTCAGCGGAAATGGGCCTCATCTCGCCTGGAGGGCAAAACCTCCTGGATTTTCTCGAGTTGCGGCAGGTGCTCTCGACTTATGACGGGGACCTCAGGGACCCGCTCTGGAGGCCTCAGGAAAGGCCAGTCCCCATGCGAGTTCCTCGGGGGCCTCTCGGGATTCCTCTCCCGTGGATGCCGGGGACTAAGACCTTGTGTGGAGTCGCGGCCGGAACCTGAGGATTCCTCTCCAGTGCTGACATGGATCTTGGGGTACTTCTGGAGTCTCCCCAGGGGAGTCAGTCCTCGTCTCGAATGCGGGCATGCACTTGCGCTTTCCTCCAGAGCGGTAGCAGCAGTGTCACGCAGTCCGCCGCGTGGATCAAAGGATCTACGGTTTTCCCTCGAGTCTTTCCCACGAGGCTTTCCCACGAGGCTTTCCCACAGGGCGGTCCCACGTGCACACGTGGTGGGAGTCGATCCTCGGCTTGAAAGTCAAGGCAGTGCAGGGAAAACAGGTTCCTCTGGAATGGACTGACCCATCTCGGGGACTCTTGGAATGGTGGCATGACCCTGGAGTTCCTCTCGCCTTTCCTGTGGAGAGCGCCTCCTCTTGACATGCGACGGGAACGCCGGGAATTCTTTCCCTACGAAACTTGGAAAGGATCCCTCTTCTCGAGCTAGGAGGCGGAAACGGGGCTCCCCTGGATGTGTGCGGGACCCCACGTGCTTCCTCTCGAGTGGAGACGGGTATGTCGCGGAACTGCTTGAGTTGCAGCAAGGGTGTGAAGGACCCTTTGGAAGTTCCAGTGGTTAGATGTGATTAGCCTCGAGAAGCCTCAGCGGAAATGGGCCTCATCTCGCCTGGAGGGCAAAACCTCCTGGATTTTCTCGAGTTGCGGCAGGTGCTCTGGACTTACGACGGGGACCTCAGGGACCCGCTCTGGAGTCCTCAGGAAAGGCCAGTCCCAATGCGAGTTCCTCCAGGGCCTCTCGGGTTCCTCTCCCGTGGATGCCGGGGCCTAAGACCTTGGGTGGAGTCGGGACCGGAACCTGAGGATTCCTCTCCAGTGCTGACATGGATCCTGGGGTAATTCTGGAGTCTCCCCAGGGGAGTCAGTCCTCGTCTCGAATGCGGGCATGCACTTGCGCTTTCCTCCAGAGTGGTAGCAGCGTCACGCAGTCCGCCGCGTGGATCAAAGGATCTATGGTTTTCCCTCGAGTCTTTCCCACGAGGCTTTCCCACGAGGCTTTCCCACAGGGCTGTCCCACGTGCACACGTGGTGGGAGTCGATCCTCGGCTTGAACGTCAAGGCAGTGCAGGGAAAACAGGTTCCTCTGGAATGGACTGACCCATCTGGGGGACTATTGGAATGGTGGCACGACCCTGGAGTTCCTCTCGCCTTTCCTGTGGAGAGCGCCTCCTCTTGAGATGCGACGGGAACGCCGGGAATTCTTTCCCTAAGAAACAGGGAAAGGATCCCTCATCTCGAGCTAGGAGGCGGAAACGGGGCTCCCCTGGATGTGTGCGGGACCCTCGTGCTTCCTCTCTTGTGGAGACGGGTATGTCGGGGAACTTCTTGAGTTGCAGCAAGGGTGTGAAGGACCCTTTGGAAGTTCCAGTGGTTAGATGTGATTAGCCTCGAGAAGCCTCAGCGGAAATGTGCCTCATCTCGCCTGGAGGGAAAAACCTCCTGGATTTTCTCGAGTTGCGGCAGGTGCTCTCGACTTACGACGGGGACCTCAGGGACCCGCTCTGGTGGCCTCAGGAAAGGCCAGTCCCCTTGCGAGTTCCTCGGGTGCCTCTCGGGATTCCTCTCCCGTCGATGCCGGGGACTAAGACCTTGTGTGGAGTCGGGGCCGGAACCTCAGGATTCCTCTCCAGTGCTGACATGGATCTTGGGGTACTTCTGGAGTCTCCCCAGGGGAGTCAGTCCTCGTCTCGAATGCGGGCATGCACTTGCGCTTTCCTCCAGAGCGGTAGCAGCAGTGTCACGCAGTCCGCCGCGTGGATCAAAGGATCTATGTTTTTCCCTCGAGCCTTTCCCACGAGGCTTTCCCACGAGGCTTTCCCCAGGGCTGTCCCACGTGCACACGTGGTGGGAGTCGATCCTCGGCTTGAACGTCAAGGCAGTGCAGGGAAAACAGGTTCCTCTGGAATGGACTGACACATCTGGGGGACTCGTGGAATGGTGGCACGTCCCTGGAGTTCCTCTCGCCTTTCCTGTGGAGAGCGCCTCCTCTTGAGATGCGACGGGAACGCCGGGAATTCTTTCCCTACGAAACAGGGAAAGGATCCCTCATCTCGAGCTAGGAGGCGGAAACGGGGCTCCCCTGGATGTGTGCGGGACCCTCGTGCTTCCTCTCGAGTGGAGACGGGTATGTCGGGGAACTTCTTGAGTTGCAGCAAGGGTGAGAAGGACCCTTTGGATGTTCCAGTGGTTAGATGTGATTAGCCTCGAGAAGCCTCAGCGGAAATGGGCCTCATCTCGCCTGGAGGGCAAAATATCCTGGATTTTCTCGAGTTGCGGCATGTGCTCTCGACTTACGACGGGGACCTCAGGGACCCGCTCTGGTGTCCTCAGGAAAGGCCAGTCCCCATGCGAGTTCCTCGGGGGCCTCTCGGGATTCCTCTCCCGTCGATGCCGGGGCCTAAGTCCTTGTGTGGAGTCGGGGCCGGAACCTGAGGATTCCTCTCCAGTGCTGACATGGATCTTGGGGTAATTCTGGAGTCTCCCCAGGGGAGTCAGTCCTCGTCTCGAATGCGGGCATGCACTTGCGCTTTCCTCCAGAGCGGTAGCAGCAGTGTCACGCAGTCCGCCGCGTGGATCAAAGGATCTATGGTTTTCCCTCCAGTCTTTCCCACGAGGGTTTCCCACGAGGCTTTCCCACAGGGCTGTCCCACGGGCACACCTTGTCAGAGTCGATCCTCGGCTTGAACGTCAAGGCAGTGCAGGGAAAACAGGTTCCTCTGGAATGGACTGACCCATCTGGGGGACTCTTGGAATGGTGGCACGACCCTGGAGTTCCTCTCGCCTTTCCTGTGGAGAGCGCCTCCTCTTGAGATGCGACGGGAACGCCGGGAATTCTTTCCCTACGAAACAGGGAAAGGATCCCTCATCTCGAGCTAGGAGGCGGAAACGGGGCTCCCCTGGATGTGTGCGGGACCCCACGTGCTTCCTCTCGAGTGGAGACTGGTATGTCGGGGAACTTCTTGAGTTGCAGCAAGGGTGAGAAGGACCCTTTGGATGTTCCAGTGGTTAGATGTGATTAGCCTCGAGAAGCCTCAGCGGAAATGGGCCTCATCTCGCCTGGAGGGCAAAACCTCCTGGATTTTCTCGAGTTGCGGCAGGTGCTCTCGACTTACGACGGGGACCTCAGGGACCCGCTCTTGTGGCCTCAGGAAAGGCCAGTCCCCATGCGAGTTCCTCGGGAGCCTCTCGGGATTCCTCTCCCGTCGATGCTGGGGCCTAAGACCTTGTGGGAGTCGGGGCCGGAACCTGAGGATTCCTCTCCAGTGCTGACATGGATCTTGGGGTACTTCTGGAGTCTCCCCAGGGGAGTCAGTCCTCGTCTCGAATGCGGGCATGCACTTGCGCTTTCCTACAGAGCGGTAGCAGCAGTGTCACGCAGTCCGCCGCGTGGATCAAAGGATCTATGGCTTTCCCTCGAGTCTTTCCCACGAGGCTTTCCCACGAGGCTTTCCCACAGGGCTGTCCCACGTGCACACGTGGTGGGAGTCGATCCGCGGCTTTAACGTCAAGGCAGTGCAGGGAAAACAACTTCCTCTGGAATGGACTGACCCATCTGGGGGACTCTTGGAATGGTGGCACGACCCTGGTGTTCCTCTCGCCTTTCCTGTGGAGAGCGCCTCCTCTTGAGATGCGACGGGAACGCCGGGAATTCTTTCCCTACGAAAGAGGGAAAGGATCCCTCATCTCGAGCTAGGAGGCGGAAACGGGGCTCCCCTGGATGTGTGCGAGACCCCACGTGCTTCCTCTCGAGTGGAGACGGTTATGTCGGGGAACTTCTTGAGTTGCAGCAAGGGTGTGAAGGACCCTTTGGAAGTTCCAGTGGTTAGATGTGATTAGCCTCGAGAAGCCTCAGCGGAAATGGGCCTCATCTCGCCTGGAGGGCAAAACCTCCTGGATTTTCTCGAGTTGCGGCAGGTGCTCTCGACTTACGACAGGGACCTCAGAGACCCGCTCTGGTGGCCTCAGGAATGGCCAGGCCCCATGTGAGTTCCTCGGGGGCCTCTCGGGATTCCTCTCCCGTCGATGCCGGGGCCTAAGACCTTGTGTGGAGTCGGGGCCGGAACCTGAGGATTCCTCTCCAGTGCTGACATGGATCTTGGGGTACTTCTGGAGTCTCCCCAGGGGAGTCAGTCCTCGTCTCGAATGTGGGCATGCACTTGCGATTTCCTCCAGAGCGGTAGCAGCAGTGTCACGCAGTCCGCCGCGTGGATCAAAGGATCTATGGTTTTCCCTCGAGTCTTTCCCACGAGGCTTTCCCACGAGGCTTTCCCACAGGGCTGTCCCACGTGCACACGTGGTGGGAGTCGATCCTCGGCTTGAACGTCAAGGCAGTGCAGGGAAAACAGGTTCCTCTGGAATGGACTGACATATCTGGGGGACTCTTGGAATGGTGCCACTATCCTGGAGTTCCTCTCGCCTTTCCTGTGGAGAGCGCCTCCTCTTGACATGCGACGGGAACGCCGGGAATTCTTTCCCTACGAAACAGGGAAAGGATCCCTCATCTCGAGCTAGCAGGCGGAAACGGGGCTCCCCTGGATGTGTGCGGGACACCACGTGCTTCCTCTCGAGTGGAGACGGGTATGTCGGGGAACTTCTTGAGTTGCAGCAAGGGTGTGAAGGACCCTTTGGTAGTTCCAGTGGTTAGACGTGATTAGCCTGGAGAAGCCTCAGCGGAAATGGGCCTCATCTCGCCTGGAGGGCAAAACCTCCTGGATTTTCTCGAGTTGCGGCAGGTGCTCTCGACTTACGACGGGGACCTCAGGGACCCGCTCTGGTGGCCTCAGGAAAGGCCAGTCCCCATGCGAGTTCCTCGGGTGCCTCTCGGGATTCCTCACCCGTCGATGCCGGGGCCTAAGACCTTGTGTGGAGTCGGGGCCGGAACCTGAGGATTCCTCTCCAGTGCTGACATGGATCTTGGGGTAGTTCTGGAGTCTCCCCAGGGGAGTCAGTCCTCGTCTCGAATGCGGGCATGCACTTGCGCTTTCCTCCATAGCGGTAGCAGCATTGTCACGCAGTCCTCCGCATGGATCAAAGGATCTATGTTTTTCCCTCGAGTCTTTCCCACGAGGCTTTCTCACGAGGCTATCCCACAGGGCTGTCCCACGTGCACACGTGGTGGGAGTCGATCCTCGGCTTGAACGTCAAGGCAGTGCAGGGAAAACAGGTTCCTCTGGAATGGACTGACACAACTGGGGGTCTCTTGGAATGGTGCCACGACCCTGGAGTTCCTCTCGCCTTTCCTGTGGAGAGCGCCTCCTCTTGAGATGCGACGGGAACGCCGGGAATTCTTTCCCTACTAAACAGGGAAAGGATCCCTCATCTCGAGCTAGGAGGCAGAAACGGTGCTCCACTGGATGTTTCCGGAACCCCACGTGCTTCCTCTCGAGTGGAGACGGGTATGTCGCGGAACTGCTTGAGTTGCAGCAAGGGTGTGAAATACCCTTTGGAAGTTCCAGTGGTTAGATGTGATTAGCCTCGAGAAGCCTCAGCGGAAATGGGCCTCATCTCGCCTGGAGGGCAAAACCTCCTGGATTTTCTCGAGTTGCGGCAGGTGCTCTCGACTTATGACGGGGACCTCAGGGACCCGCTCTGGAGGCCTCAGGAAAGGCCAGTCCCCATGCGAGTTCCTCGGGTGCCTCTCGGGATTCCTCTCCCGTGGATGCCGGGGACTAAGACCTTGTGTGGAGTCGCGGCCGGAACCTGAGGATTCCTCTCCAGTGCTGACATGGATCTTGGGGTACTTCTGGAGTCTCCCCAGGGGAGTCAGTCCTCGTCTCGAATGCGGGCATGCACTTGCGCTTTCCTCCAGAGCGGTAGCAGCAGTGTCACGCAGTCCGCCGCGTGGATCAAAGGATCTACGGTTTTCCCTCGAGTCTTTCCCACGAGGCTTTCCCACGAGGCTTTCCCACAGGGCGGTCCCACGTGCACACGTGGTGGGAGTCGATCCTCGGCTTGAAAGTCAAGGCAGTGCAGGGAAAACAGGTTCCTCTGGAATGGACTGACATATCTGGGGGTCTCTTGGAATGGTGCCACGATCCTGGAGTTCCTCTCGCCTTTCCTGTGGAGAGCGCCTCCTCTTGAGATGCGACGGGAACGCTGGGAATTCTTTCCCTACTAAACAGGGAAAGGATCCCTCATCTCGAGCTAGGAGGCGGAAACGGGGCTCCCCTGGATGTGTGCGGGACCCCACGTTCTTCCTCTCGAGTGGAGACGGGTATGTCGCGGAACTGCTTGAGTTGCAGCAAGGGTGTGAAGGACCCTTTGGAAGTTCCAGTGGTTAGATGTGATTAGCATCGAGAAGCCTCAGCGGAAATGGTCCTCATCTCGCCTGGAGGGCAAAACCTCCTGGATTTTCTCGAGTTGCGGCAGGTGCTCTCGACTTACGACGGGGACCTCAGGGACCCGCTCTGGAGGCCTCAGGAAAGGCCAGTCCCCATGCGAGTTCCTCGGGGGCCTCTCGGGATTCCTCTCCCGTCGATGCCGGGGCCTAAGACCTTGTGTGGAGTCGGGGCCAGAACCTGAGGATTCCTCTCCAGTGCTGACATGGATCTTTGGGTACTTCTGGAGTCTCCCCAGGGGAGTCAGTCCTCGTCTCGAATGCGGGCATGCACTTGCGCTTTCCTACAGAGCGGTAGCAGCAGGGCCACGCAGTCCGCCGCGTGGATCAAAGGATCTATGTTTTTCCCTCGAGTCTTTCCCACGAGTCTTTCCCACGAGGCTTTCCCACAGGGCTGTCCCACGTGCACACGTGGTGGGAATCGATCCTCGGCTTGAACGTCAAGGCAGTGCAGGGAAAACAGGTTCCTCTGGAATGGACTGACACATCTGGGGGACTCTTGGAATGGTGGCTCGACCCTGGAGTTCCTCTCGGCTTTCCTGTGGAGAGCGCCTCCTCTTGAGATGTGACGGGAACGCCGGGAATTCTTTCCCTACTAAACAGGGAAAGGATCCCTCATCTCGAGCTACGAGGCGGAAACGGGGCTCCCCTGGATGTGTGCGGGACCCCACGTGCTTCCTCTCGAGTGGAGACGGGTATGTCGCGGAACTGCTTGAGTTGCAGCAAGGGTGTGAAGGACCCTTTGGAAGTTCCAGTGGTTAGATGTGATTAGCCTCGAGAAGCCTCAGCGGAATTGGGCCTCATCTCGCCTGGAGGGCAAAACCTCCTGGATTTTCTCGAGTTGCTGCAGGTGCTCTCGACTTACGACGGGGACCTCAGGGACCTGCTCTGGTGGCCTCAGGAAAGGCCAGTCCCCATGTGAGTTCCTTGGGGGCCTCTCGGGATTCCTCTCCTGTCGATGCCGGGGCCTAAGACCTTGTGTGGAGTCGGGGCCGGAACCTGAGGATTCCTCTCCAGTGCTGACATGGATCTTGGGGTACTTCTGGAGTCTCCCCAGGGGAGTCAGTCCTCGTCTCGAATGCGGGCATGAACTTGCGGTTTCCTCCAGAGCGGTAGCAGCAGTGTCACGCAATCCGCCGCGTGGATCAAAGGATCTACGGTTTTCCCTCGAGTCTTTCCCACGAGGCTTTCCCACGAGGCTTTCCCACAGGGCTGTCCCACGCGCACACGTGGTGGGAGTCGATCTTCGGCTTGAACGTCAAGGTAGTGCAGGGAAAACAGGTTCCTCTGGAATGGACTGACCCATCTCGGGGACTCTTGGAATGGTGGCATGACCCTGGAGTTCCTCTCGCCTTTCCTGTGGAGAGCGCCTCCTCTTGACATGCGACGGGAACGCCGGGAATTCTTTCCCTACGAAACTTGGAAAGGATCCCTCTTCTCGAGCTAGGAGGCGGAAACGGGGCTCCCCTGGATGTGTGCGGGACCCCACGTGCTTCCTCTCGAGTGGAGACGGGTATGTCGCGGAACTGCTTGAGTTGCAGCAAGGGTGTGAAGGACCCTTTGGAAGTTCCAGTGGTTAGATGTGATTAGCCTCGAGAAGCCTCAGCAGAAATGGGCCTCATCTCGCCTGGAGGGCAAAACCTCCTGGATTTTCTCGAGTTGCGGCAGGTGCTCTGGACTTACGACGGGGACCTCAGGGACCCGCTCTGGAGTCCTCAGGAAAGGCCAGTCCCAATGCGAGTTCCTCCAGGGCCTCTCGGGTTCCTCTCCCGTGGATGCCGGGGCCTAAGACCTTGGGTGGAGTCGGGACCGGAACCTGAGGATTCCTCTCCAGTGCTGACATGGATCCTGGGGTAATTCTGGAGTCTCCCCAGGGGAGTCAGTCCTCGTCTCGAATGCGGGCATGCACTTGCGCTTTCCTCCAGAGTGGTAGCAGCGTCACGCAGTCCGCCGCGTGGATCAAAGGATCTATGGTTTTCCCTCGAGTCTTTCCCACGAGGCTTTCCCACGAGGCTTTCCCACAGGGCTGTCCCACGTGCACACGTGGTGGGAGTCGATCCTCGGCTTGAACGTCAAGGCAGTGCAGGGAAAACAGGTTCCTCTGGAATGGACTGACCCATCTGGGGGACTATTGGAATGGTGGCACGACCCTGGAGTTCCTCTCGCCTTTCCTGTGGAGAGCGCCTCCTCTTGAGATGCGACGGGAACGCCGGGAATTCTTTCCCTAAGAAACAGGGAAAGGATCCCTCATCTCGAGCTAGGAGGCGGAAACGGGGCTCCCCTGGATGTGTGCGGGACCCTCGTGCTTCCTCTCTTGTGGAGACGGGTATGTCGGGGAACTTCTTGAGTTGCAGCAAGGGTGTGAAGGACCCTTTGGAAGTTCCAGTGGTTAGATGTGATTAGCCTCGAGAAGCCTCAGAGGAAATGTGCCTCATCTCGCCTGGAGGGAAAAACCTCCTGGATTTTCTCGAGTTGCGGCAGGTGCTCTCGACTTACGACGGGGACCTCAGGGACCCGCTCTGGTGGCCTCAGGAAAGGCCAGTCCCCTTGCGAGTTCCTCGGGTGCCTCTCGGGATTCCTCTCCCGTCGATGCCGGGGACTAAGACCTTGTGTGGAGTCGGGGCCGGAACCTCAGGATTCCTCTCCAGTGCTGACATGGATCTTGGGGTACTTCTGGAGTCTCCCCAGGGGAGTCAGTCCTCGTCTCGAATGCGGGCATGCACTTGCGCTTTCCTCCAGAGCGGTAGCAGCAGTGTCACGCAGTCCGCCGCGTGGATCAAAGGATCTATGTTTTTCCCTCGAGCCTTTCCCACGAGGCTTTCCCACGAGGCTTTCCCCAGGGCTGTCCCACGTGCACACGTGGTGGGAGTCGATCCTCGGCTTGAACGTCAAGGCAGTGCAGGGAAAACAGGTTCCTCTGGAATGGACTGACACATCTGGGGGACTCTTGGAATGGTGGCACGTCCCTGGAGTTCCTCTCGCCTTTCCTGTGGAGAGCGCCTCCTCTTGAGATGCGACGGAAACGCCGGGAATTCTTTCCCTACGAAACAGGGAAAGGATCCCTCATCTCGAGCTAGGAGGCGGAAACGGGGCTCCCCTGGATGTGTGCGGGACCCTCGTGCTTCCTCTCGAGTGGAGACGGGTATGTCGGGGAACTTCTTGAGTTGCAGCAAGGGTGAGAAGACCCTTTGGATGTTCCAGTGGTTAGATGTGATTAGCCTCGAGAAGCCTCAGCGGAAATGGGCCTCATCTCGCCTGGAGGGCAAAATATCCTGGATTTTCTCGAGTTGCGGCATGTGCTCTCGACTTACGACGGGGACCTCAGGGACCCGCTCTGGTGTCCTCAGGAAAGGCCAGTCCCCATGCGAGTTCCTCGGGGGCCTCTCGGGATTCCTCTCCCGTCGATGCCGGGGCCTAAGTCCTTGTGTGGAGTCGGGGCCGGAACCTGAGGATTCCTCTCCAGTGCTGACATGGATCTTGGGGTAATTCTGGAGTCTCCCCAGGGGAGTCAGTCCTCGTCTCGAATGCGGGCATGCACTTGCGCTTTCCTCCAGAGCGGTAGCAGCAGTGTCACGCAGTCCGCCGCGTGGATCAAAGGATCTATGGTTTTCCCTCCAGTCTTTCCCACGAGGCTTTCCCACGAGGCTTTCCCACAGGGATGTCCCACGGGCACACCTTGTCAGAGTCGATCCTCGGCTTGAACGTCAAGGCAGTGCAGGGAAAACAGGTTCCTCTGGAATGGACTGACCCATCTGGGGGACTCTTGGAATGGTGGCACGACCCTGGAGTTCCTCTCGCCTTTCCTGTGGAGAGCGCCTCCTCTTGAGATGCGACGGGAACGCCGGGAATTCTTTCCCTACGAAACAGGGAAAGGATCCCTCATCTCGAGCTAGGAGGCGGAAACGGGGCTCCCCTGGATGTGTGCGGGACCCCACGTGCTTCCTCTCGAGTGGAGACTGGTATGTCGGGGAACTTCTTGAGTTGCAGCAAGGGTGAGAAGGACCCTTTGGATGTTCCAGTGGTTAGATGTGATTAGCCTCGAGAAGCCTCAGCGGAAATGGGCCTCATCTCGCCTGGAGGGCAAAACCTCCTGGATTTTCTCGAGTTGCGGCAGGTGCTCTCGACTTACGACGGGGACCTCAGGGACCCGCTCTTGTGGCCTCAGGAAAGGCCAGTCCCCATGCGAGTTCCTCGGGAGCCTCTCGGGATTCCTCTCCCGTCGATGCTGGGGCCTAAGACCTTGTGGGAGTCGGGGCCGGAACCTGAGGATTCCTCTCCCGTGCTGACATGGATCTTGGGGTACTTCTGGAGTCTCCCCAGGGGAGTCAGTCCTCGTCTCGAATGCGGGCATGCACTTGCGCTTTCCTCCAGAGTGGTAGCAGCAGTGTCACGCAGTCCGCCGCGTGGATCAATGGATCTATGGCTTTCCCTCGAGTCTTTCCCACGAGGCTTTCCCACGAGGCTTTCCCACAGGGCTGTCCCACGTGCACACGTGGTGGGAGTCGATCCGCGGCTTGAACGTCAAGGCAGTGCAGGGAAAACAACTTCCTCTGGAATGGACTGACCCATCTGGGGGACTCTTGGAATGGTGGCACGACCCTGGTGTTCCTCTCGCCTTTCCTGTGGAGAGCGCCTCCTCTTGAGATGCGACGGGAACGCCGGGAATTCTTTCCCTACGAAAGAGGGAAAGGATCCCTCATCTCGAGCTAGGAGGCGGAAACGGGGCTCCCCTGGATGTGTGCGAGACCCCACGTGCTTCCTCTCGAGTGGAGACGGTTATGTCGGGGAACTTCTTGAGTTGCAGCAAGGGTGTGAAGGACCCTTTGGAAGTTCCAGTGGTTAGATGTGATTAGCCTCGAGAAGCCTCAGCGGAAATGGGCCTCATCTCGCCTGGAGGGCAAAACCTCCTGGATTTTCTCGAGTTGCGGCAGGTGCTCTCGACTTACGACAGGGACCTCAGAGACCCGCTCTGGTGGCCTCAGGAATGGCCAGGCCCCATGTGAGTTCCTCGGGGGCCTCTCGGGATTCCTCTCCCGTCGATGCCGGGGCCTAAGACCTTGTGTGGAGTCGGGGCCGGAACCTGAGGATTCCTCTCCAGTGCTGACATGGATCTTGGGGTATTTCTGGAGTCTCCCCAGGGGAGTCAGTCCTCGTCTCGAATGTGGGCATGCACTTGCGATTTCCTCCAGAGCGGTAGCAGCAGTGTCACGCAGTCCGCCGCGTGGATCAAAGGATCTATGGTTTTCCCTCGAGTCTTTCCCACGAGGCTTTCCCACGAGGCTTTCCCACAGGGCTGTCCCACGTGCACACGTGGTGGGAGTCGATCCTCGGCTTGAACGTCAAGGCAGTGCAGGGAAAACAGGTTCCTCTGGAATGGACTGACATATCTGGGGGACTCTTGGAATGGTGCCACTATCCTGGAGTTCCTCTCGCCTTTCCTGTGGAGAGCGCCTCCTCTTGACATGCGACGGGAACGCCGGGAATTCTTTCCCTACGAAACAGGGAAAGGATCCCTCATCTCGAGCTAGCAGGCGGAAACGGGGCTCCCCTGGATGTGTGCGGGACACCACGTGCTTCCTCTCGAGTGGAGACGGGTATGTCGGGGACCTTCTTGAGTTGCAGCAAGGGTGTGAAGGACCCTTTGGTAGTTCCAGTTGTTAGACGTGATTAGCCTGGAGAAGCCTCAGCGGAAATGGGCCTCATCTCGCCTGGAGGGCAAAACCTCCTGGATTTTCTCGAGTTGCGGCAGGTGCTCTCGACTTACGACGGGGACCTCAGGGACCCGCTCTGGTGGCCTCAGGAAAGGCCAGTCCCCATGCGAGTTCCTCGTTGGCCTCTCGGGATTCCTCTCCCGTCGATGCCGGGGCCTAAGACCTTGTGTGGAGTCGGGGCCGGAACCTGAGGATTCCTCTCCAGTGGTGACATGGATCTTGGGGTACTTCTGGAGTCTCCGCAGGGGAGTCAGTCCTCGTCTCCAATGGCGGCATGCACGTGCGCTTTCCTCGAGAGTGGTAGCAGCAGTGTCACGCTTTCCATTGCGTGACAGGGAAAGGATCCCTCATCCTGAGCTAGGAGTCGGAAACTGGGCTCCCCTGGATGTGTGCGGGACCCTCGTGCTTCCTCTCGAGTGGAGACGGGTATGTCGGCGAACTTCTTGAGTTGCAGCAAGGTTGTGAAGGACCCTTTGGAGGTTCCAGTGGTTAGATGTGATTAGCCTCGAGAACCTCATCGGAAATGGGCCTCATCTCGCCTGGAGGGCAAAACTTCCTGGATTTTCTCGAGTTGCGCAGGTGCTCTCGACTGACGACAGGGACCTCAGGGACCCGCTCTTGTGGCCTCAGGAAAGGCCCGTCCCCATGCGAGTTCCTCGGGGGCCTCTCGGGATTCCTCTCCCGTCGATGCCGGGGCCTAAGACCTTGTGTGGAGTCGGGGCCGGAACCTGAGGATTCCTCTCCAGTGCTGACATGGATCTTGGGCTACTTCTGGAGTCTCCCCAGGGGAGTCAGTCCTCGTCTTGAATGCGGGCATGCACTTGCGCTTTCCTCCAGAGAGGTAGCAGCAGTGTTTCGCAGTCCGCCGCGTGGATCAAAGGATCTATGGTTTTCCCTCGAGTCTTTCCCATGAGGCTTTCCCACAGGGCTTTCCCACGTGCACACGTGGTGGGAGTCGATCCTCGGCTTGAACGTCAAGGCAGTGCAAGGAAAACAGGTTCCTCTGGAATGGACTGACACATCTGGGGGACTCTTGGAATGGTGGCACGACCCTGGAGTTCCTCTCGCCTTTCCTGTTGAGAGCGCCTCCTCTTGAGATGCGACGGGAACGCCGGGAATTCTCTCCGTACGAAACAGGGAAAGGATCCCTCATCTCGAGCTAGGAGGCGGAAACGGGGCTCCCCTGGATGTGTGCGGGACCCTCGTGCTACCTCTCGAGTGGACACGGGTATGTCGGGGAACTTCTGGACTTGCAGCAAGGGTGTGAAGGACCCTTTGCAAGTTCCAGTGGTTAGATGTGATTAGCCTCGAGAAGCCTCAGCGGAAATGGGCCTCGTCTCGCCTGGAGGGCAAAACCTCCTGGATTTTCTCGAGTTGCGGCAGGTGCTCTCGACTTACGACGGGGACCTCAGGGACCCGCTCTGGTGGCCTCAGGAAAGGCCAGTCCCCGTGCGAGTTCCTCGGGGGCCTCTCGGGATTCCTCTCCCGTCGATGCCGGGGCCTAAGACCTTGTGTGGAGTCGGGGCCGGAACCTGAGGATTCCTCTCCAGTGCTGACATGGATCTTGGGCTACTTCTGGAGTCTCCCCAGGGGAGTCAGTCCTCGTCTCGAATGCGGGCATTCACTTGCTCTTTCCTCCAGAGCGGTAGCAGCAGTGTCACGCAGTCCGCCGCGTGGATCAAAGGATCTATGGTTTTCCCTCGAGTCTTTCCCACGAAGCTTTCCCACAGGGCTGTCCCACGTGCACACGTGGTGGGAGTCGATCCTCGGCTTGAACGTCAAGGCAGTGCAGGGAAAACAGGTTCCTCTGGAATGGACTGACACATCTGGGGGACTCTTGGAATGGTGACACGACCCTGGAGTTCCTCTCGCCTTTCCTGTTGAGAGCGCCTCCTCTTGAGATGCGACGGCAACGCCGGGAATTCTTTCCGTACGAAACAGGGAAAGGATCCCTCATCTCGAGCTAGGAGGCGGAAACGGGGCTCCCCTGGATGTGTGCGGGACCCTCGTGCTACCTCTCGAGTGGACACGGGTATGTCGGGGAACTTCTGGACTTGCAGCAAGGGTGTGAAGGACCCTTTGGAAGTTCCAGTGGTTAGATGTGATTAGCCTCGAGAAGCCTCAGCGGAAATGGGCCTCATCTCTCCTGGAGGGCAAAACCTCCTGGATTTTCTCGAGTTGCGGCAGGTGCTCTCGACTTACGACGGGGACCTCAGGGACCCGCTCTGGTGGCCTCAGGAAAGGCCAGTCCCCATGGGAGTTCCTCGGGGGCCTCTCGGGATTCCTCTCCCGTCGATGCCTTGGCCTAAGACCTTGTGTGGAGTCGGGGCCGGAACCTGAGGATTCCTCTCCAGTGCTGACATGGATCTTGGGCTACTTCTGGAGTCTCCCCACGGGAGTCAGTCCTCGTCTCGAATGCGGGCATGCACTTGTGCTTTCCTCCGGAGCGGTAGCAGCAGTGTCACGCAGTCCGCCGCGTGGATCAAAGGATCTATGGTTTTCCCTCGAGTCTTTCCCACGATGCTTTCCCACGAGGCTTTCCCACAGGGCTGTCCCACGTGCACACGTGGTGGAAGTCTATCCTCGGCTTGAACATCAAGGCAGTGCAGGGAAAACAGGTTCCTCTGGAATGGACTGACACATCTGGGGGACTCTTGGAATGGTGGCACGACCCTGGGGTTCCTCTCGTCTTTCCTGTGGAGAGCGCCTCCTCTTGAGATGCGACGGAATCGCCGGGAATTCTTTCCCTAAGAAACAGGGAAAGGATCCCTCATCTTGAGCTAGGAGGCGGAAACGGGGCTCCCCTGGATGTGTGCGGGACCCTAGTGCTTCCTCTCGAGTGGAGACGGGTATGTCGGGGAACTTCTTGAGTTGCAGCAAGGGTGTGAAGGACCCTTTGGAAGTTCCAGTGGTTAGATGTGATTCGCCTCGAGAAGACTCAGCGGAAATTGGCCTCATCTCACCTGGAGGGCAAAACCTCCTGGATTTTCTCGAGTTGCGGCAGGTGCTCTCGACTTACGACGGGGACCTCAGGGACCCGCTCTGGTGGCCTCAGGAAAGGCCAGTCCCCATGCGAGTTCCTCGTTGGCCTCTCGGGATTCCTCTCCCGTCGATGCCGGGGCCTAAGACCTTGTGTGGAGTCGGGGCCGGAACCTGAGGATTCCTCTCCAGTGGTGACATGGATCTTGGGGTACTTCTGGAGTCTCCGCAGGGGAGTCAGTCCTCGTCTCCAATGGCGGCATGCACGTGCGCTTTCCTCGAGAGTGGTAGCAGCAGTGTCACGCTTTCCATTGCGTGACAGGGAAAGGATCCCTCATCCTGAGCTAGGAGTCGGAAACTGGGCTCCCCTGGATGTGTGCGGGACCCTCGTGCTTCCTCTCGAGTGGAGACGGGTATGTCGGCGAACTTCTTGAGTTGCAGCAAGGTTGTGAAGGACCCTTTGGAGGTTCCAGTGGTTAGATGTGATTAGCCTCGAGAACCTCATCGGAAATGGGCCTCATCTCGCCTGGAGGGCAAAACTTCCTGGATTTTCTCGAGTTGCGCAGGTGCTCTCGACTGACGACAGGGACCTCAGGGACCCGCTCTTGTGGCCTCAGGAAAGGCCCGTCCCCATGCGAGTTCCTCGGGGGCCTCTCGGGATTCCTCTCCCATCGATGCCGGTGTCTAAGACCTTGTGTGGAGTCGGGACCGGAACCCGAGGATTCCTCTCCAGGGATGACATGGTTCTTGGGGTACTTCTGGAGTCTCCCGAGGGGAGTCAGTCCTCGTCTCGAGTGGGGTCATGCACGTGCGCTTTCCTCCCGAGTGGTAGCAGCAGTGTCCCGCTTTCTGTGGTGTCGATCAAGGGATCTGTGGCTTTCCCTCGAGGCTTTCCCACGAGGCTTTCCCACGAGGCTTTCCCACAGGGCTGTCCCACGTGCCACCGTCGTGTGAGTCGATCCTCGACCTGAAAGTCGAGGCAATGCAAGGAAAACAGGTTCCTCTGGATTGGACTGACACATCTGGTGGACTCTTGGAATGGTGGCACGACCCTGGAGTTCCTCTCGCCTTTCCTGTGGAGAGCGCCTCCTCTTGAGATGCGACGGGAACGCCGGAAATTCTTTCCCGACCAAGAAGGGAAAGGATCCCTCATCTCGATCTACCAGGCAGAAACGGGGCTCCTCTGGATGTGGACGTGACCCTCTTACTTCCTCTCGATTGGAGACGGGTATGTCGGGGAACTTCTTGAGTTGCATCAAGGGTGTTAAGGACCCTTTCGAAGTTCCAGAGGTTAGATGTGATTAACCTAGAGACGCCTCAGAGGAAATGGGCCTCATCTCGCCTGGACGGGAGAACCTCCTGGATTTTCTCAAGTTGCAGCAGGTGCTCTCGACTTAGGATGGGGTCATAAGGGACCCGCTCTGGTGGCCTCATGAAAGACCAGTCCCCATGAGAGATCCTTGGGGGCCTCTCGGGATTCCTCTCCCGTCGATGCCGGGGCCTAACCCCTTGTGCGGAGTCAGGGCTGGAATGTGAGGTTTCCACTCCCTGGCTGACATGGATCATGGCTTACTTCTGTAGAATCCACAGGGGAGTCAGTCCTCGTCTCGAGTGGGGCATGCACCTGCTCCTTCCTCCGAGCTGTAGCAGCAGTGTCACGCTTC
The DNA here is from genome assembly GCF_042477335.2 of Ovis canadensis. NCBI lineage: Eukaryota > Metazoa > Chordata > Mammalia > Artiodactyla > Bovidae > Ovis > Ovis canadensis. The sequence continues at coordinate 12,609,488 of NC_091263.1, forward strand.
CCGTCGCATGGATCAGGGGATCTGTTGCTTTCCCGCGAGGCTTTCCCACAGGGCTGTTCCACGTGACACCGTGGTGTGAGTCAATCCTTGGCGTGAAAGTCGAGGCCGTTCAGAGAAAACACGTTCCTCTGGAATGGACTGAGACATCTGGGGGCCTCTTGGAATTGCGGCACGACCCTGGAGTTCCTCTCGCCTTTCCTGTGGAGAGCACCTCCTCTTGAGATGCGACGGGAACGCTGGGAATTCATTCCCGACCCAGCAGGGAAAGGATCCCTCATCTCGAGCTACAAGGCAGAAACGGGACCTCTCTCGATGTGGGCGGGACCATCGTGTTTCCTCTTGAGTGGAGACGGGTATGTCGGGGAACTTCTTGAGTTGCAGCAAGGGTGTACAGGCCCCTTTGCAATTCCCAGAGGGTAGGTGTGATTAGCCTCGATACGCCTCAGCGGAAATGGGTTTCATCTCGCCTTTAGGGGAGAACCTCCTGGATTTTCTCGAGTTGCAACAGGTGCTCTCCACTTAAGACAGGGACTTCAGGGACCCGCTCTGGTGGCCTCAGGAAAGGCCAGTCCCCATGCGAGTTCCTAGGGGACCTCTCGGGATTCCTCTCCCGTCGATGCCGGGGCCTAAGACCTTGTGTGGAGTCGGTTCCGGAACCTGAAGATTCCTCTCCAGTGCTGACATGGATCTTGGGGTACTTCTGGAGTCTCCCCAGTTGAGTCAGTCCTCGTCTCGAGTGGGGGCATGCACGTTAGCTTTCCTCCCGAGCTGTAGTAGCAGTGTCACGCTTCCCATCACGTGGATCAAGGGATCTATGGCTTTCCCTAGAGGCTTTCCCACGAGTCTTTCCCACAGGGCTCACCCACGTGCCACCATGGTGTTAGTCGATCCTCGGCGTGAAAGTCGAGGCAGTGCAGGGAAAACAGGTTCCTCTGGTGCCGGGAGCCAGTGTGAGGAATCCTGCCCGTGACAAGTTTATGAGGAAGGACGCTCACATACGCAAGGCGTGCTCAGACTTCAGGGACCCCTCTGGAAATTCCTATGCATGTACCCCAACAAAAATCTGCCGGTTTTTGTGCTCTGCATTTCTACTCTTCTGACATTTTCTGGAAAAAGTCAAGGCTTTAGTCTTCTGCATTTGAAAGAGTGTTTCAATCCAAAAGACCCTCTGATGGCTTTCTAGCCTGCCTGCAGGACTCATACAGCTGCGTGTGTAATTGTTTGAGGCCTCCTGACTGCAGGAGGCACAGGAAGCTTAAAACATCCAAGGAATGTAGGGGCTTCCGAGGAGTCAAAATCTTTAGAATAGGACTGATTAAAGGTTTCATTTGTTGAGTCAATGCTTGCTGCCAAATTTTCATATCCTATATTTTTAGATATAGTTGGTATATAGAAAAACAAGTAGTAGACCTTGTATTAGCAACATTAGCTCTTTGAGTTAAGTACCTTCTTTGTTATAACCCACTGCACCTTTGTTCTAGAAATGTACCTTTAACGCTTTAAGAAGATGTAGATTAAAGAAAACCACTTCAGGGGAAACAAAATTAACATTCATTAAGGAAGAGAGCCAAAAAGTGTTAACAAGCCTCTTGGCCAGAAGATAATGTAAATCACCTGACCTTTGTATGCAAAATGATGTATAGAAAGAGTCTGAGCTGCGAACGCTACATAATTTTGGGTTACCCATTGATCTTCGTGTTTTATCAAAAGTATAAAAGGCCTTCTGAACAATAAAGGAGGGGGCCAGCTTCTCGGACCAGTTTCTTGAACTAGTCTCTCGGCCTGGTTTATTGGGACTCTGGCTCCCCCCGTGTCTCTCTCTCTCTTCTTCTCTCCCTTTCCCTATCTCTGCTCTTTACTTTAACTTCAGGCTGAATCTCCACCTGGGGCGCGGAGGCTCGCCAGGTCTACTTACTTGCCCTGGCTGTTAAGACCCACACGAAAGGGAACTTAAGGCGAGGCACCCTGAGATTTCAAGGGGGCGCCGGTGGCCCAACGTAGATGGTGCAAATTCCTTGTCTGGAAATTTATTGGCCTTCTGTGTAAACCAAGCTATTCAGCCCTCTTCCTCCAATTAATCTTCTTACTACACTATAGTTTCTTAATCAAATCTTATATTAATAAATAAACAACTCTTTCCATGCCAATCTTTCCATGATTTCCGGGTGGGGCCCACGTGATTTCCGGGTGGGGCCCACGTGATTTCCGGGTGGGGCCCACGTGATTTCCGGGTGGGGCCCACGAGATTTCCGGGTGGGGCCCACGTGATTTACGGGTGGGGCCCACGTGATTTCCGGGTGGGGCCCACGTGATTTCCGGGTGGGGCCCACGAGATTTCCGGGTGTGGCCCACGTGATTTCCGGGTGTGGCCCACGTGATTTCCGGGTGGGGCCCACGTGATTTCCGGGTGGGGCCCACGTGATTTCCGGGTGGGGCCCACGTGATTTCAGGGTGGGGCCCACGTGATTTCCGGGTGGGGCCCACGTGATTTCCCCGTGGGGCCCACGTGATTTCCCCGTGGGGCCCACGTGATTTCCGGGTGGGGCCCACGTGATTTCCGGGTGGGGCCCACGTGATTTCCGGATGGGGCCCACGTGATTTCCCCTGGGGGCCCACGTGATTTCCGGGTGGGGCCCACGTGATTTCCGGGTGGGGACCACGTGATTTCCGGGTGGGGCCCACGTGATATCCAGGTGGGGCCCACGTGATTTCCCCTGGGGGCCCACGTGATTTCCGGGTGGGGCCCACGTGATTTCCGGGTGGGGCCCACGTGATTTCCGGGTGGGGCCCACGTGATTTCCGGGTGGGGCCCACGTGATTTCCCCTGGGGGCCCACGTGATTTCCGGGTAGGGCCCACGTGATTTCCGGGTGGGGCCCACGTGATTTCCGGGTGGGGCCCACGTGATTTCCGGGTGGGGCCCACGTGATTTCCGGGTGGGGCCCACGTGATTTCCGGGTGGGGCCCACGTGATTTCCGGGTGGGGCCCACGTGATTTCCGGGTGGGGCCCACGTGATTTCCCCGTGGGGCCCACGTGATTTCCGGGTGGGGCCCACGTGATTTCCGGGTGGGGCCCACGTGATTTCCGGGTGGGGCCCACGTGATTTCCGGGTGGGGCCCACGTGATTTCCGGGTGGGGCCCACGTGATTTCCGGATGGGGCCCACGTGATTTCCGGGTGGGGCCCACGTGATTTCCGGGTGGGGCCCACGTGATTTCCGGGTGGGGCCCACGTGATTTCCGGGTGGGGCCCACGTGATATCCGGGTGGGGCCCACGTGATTTCCCCTGGGGGCCCACGTGATTTCCGGGTGGGGCCCACGTGATTTCCGGGTGGGGCCCACGTGATTTCCGGGTGGGGCCCACGTGATTTCCGGGTGGGGCCCACGTGATTTCCCCTGGGGGCCCACGTGATTTCCGGGTGGGGCCCACGTGATTTCCGGGTGGGGCCCACGTGATTTCCGGGTGGGGCCCACGTGATTTCCGGGTGGGGCCCACGTGATTTCCGGGTGGGGCCCACGTGATTTCCGGGTGGGGCCCACGTGATTTCCGGGTGGGGCCCACGTGATTTCCCCGTGGGGCCCACGTGATTTCCGGGTGGGCCCCACGTGATTTCCGGGTGGGGCCCACGTGATTTCCGGGTGGGGCCCACGTGATTTCCGGGTGGGGCCCACGTGATTTCCGGGTGGGGCCCACGTGATTTCCGGGTGGGGCCCACGTGATTTCCCGGTGGGGCCCACGTGATTTCCCCGTGGGGCCCACGTGATTTCCGGGTGGGGCCCACGTGATTTCCGGGTGGGGCCCACGTGATTTCCGGGTGGGGCCCACGTGATTTCCGGGTGGGGCCCACGTGATTTCCGGGTGGGGCCCACGTGATTTCCGGGTGGGGCCCACGTGATTTCCGGGTGGGCCCCACGTGGTTTCCGGGTGGGGCCCACGTGATTTCCCCGTGGGGCCCACGTGATTTCCGGGTGGGGCCCACGTGATTTCCGGGTGGGGCCCACGTCATTTCCGGGTGGGGCCCACGTGATTTCCGGGTGGGGCCCACGTGATTTCCGGATCTATGGTTTTCCCTCGAGTCTTTCCCAGGAGGCTTTCCCACAGGGCTGTCCCACGTGCACACGTGGTGGGAGTCGATCCTCGGCTTGAACGTCAAGGCAGTGCAAGGAAAACAGGTTCCTCTGGAATGGACTGACACATCTGGGGGACTCTTGGAATGGTGGCATGACCCTGGAGTTCCTCTCGCCTTTCCTGTTGAGAGCGCCTCCTCTTGAGATGCGACGGGAACGCCGGGAATTCTTTCCGTACGAAACAGGGAAAGGATCCCTCATCTCGAGCTAGGAGGCGGAAACGGGGCTCCCCTGGATGTGTGCGGGACCCTCGTGCTACCTCTCGAGTGGACACGGGTATGTCGGGGAACTTCTGGACTTGCAGCAAGGGTGTGAAGGACCCTTTGCAAGTTCCAGTGGTTAGATGTGATTAGCCTCGAGAAGCCTCAGCGGAAATGGGCCTCATCTCGCCTGGAGGGCAAAACCTCCTGGATTTTCTCGAGTTGCGGCAGGTGCTCTCGACTTACGACGGGGACCTCAGGGACCCGCTCTGGTGGCCTCAGGAAAGGCCAGTCCCCATGCGAGTTCCTCGGGGGCCTCTCGGGATTCCTCTCCCGTCGATGCCGGGGCCTAAGACCTTGTGTGGAGTCGGGGCCGGAACCTGAGGATTCCTCTCCAGTGCTGACATGGATCTTGGGCTACTTCTGGAGTCTCCCCAGGGGAGTCAGTCCTCGTCTCGAATGCGGGCATTCACTTGCTCTTTCCTCCAGAGCGGTAGCAGCAGTGTCACGCAGTCCGCCGCGTGGATCAAAGGATCTATGGTTTTCCCTCGAGTCTTTCCCACGAAGCTTTCCCACAGGGCTGTCCCACGTGCACACGTGGTGGGAGTCGATCCTCGGCTTGAACGTCAAGGCAGTGCAGGGAAAACAGGTTCCTCTGGAATGGACTGACACATCTGGGGGACTCTTGGAATGGTGACACGACCCTGGAGTTCCTCTCGCCTTTCCTGTTGAGAGCGCCTCCTCTTGAGATGCGACGGCAACGCCGGGAATTCTTTCCGTACGAAACAGGGAAAGGATCCCTCATCTCGAGCTAGGAGGCGGAAACGGGGCTCCCCTGGATGTGTGCGGGACCCTGGTGCTACCTCTCGAGTGGACACGGGTATGTCGGGGAACTTCTGGACTTGCAGCAAGGGTGTGAAGGACCCTTTGGAAGTTCCAGTGGTTAGATGTGATTAGCCTCGAGAAGCCTCAGCGGAAATGGGCCTCATCTCGCCTGGAGGGCAAAACCTCCTGGATTTTCTCGAGTTGCGGCAGGTGCTCTCGACTTACGACGGGGACCTCAGGGACCCGCTCTGGTGGCCTCAGGAAAGGCCAGTCCCCATGGGAGTTCCTCGGGGGCCTCTCGGGATTCCTCTCCCGTCGATGCCGTGGCCTAAGACCTTGTGTGGAGTCGGGGCCGGAACCTGAGGATTCCTCTCCAGTGCTGACATGGATCTTGGGCTACTTCTGGAGTCTCCCCACGGGAGTCAGTCCTCGTCTCGAATGCGGGCATGCACTTGTGCTTTCCTCCGGAGCGGTAGCAGCAGTGTCACGCAGTCCGCCGCGTGGATCAAAGGATCTATGGTTTTCCCTCGAGTCTTTCCCACGATGCTTTCCCACGAGGCTTTCCCACAGGGCTGTCCCACGTGCACACGTGGTGGGAGTCGATCCTCGGCTTGAACATCAAGGCAGTGCAGGGAAAACAGGTTCCTCTGGAATGGACTGACACATCTGGGGGACTCTTGGAATGGTGGCACGACCCTGGGGTTCCTCTCGTCTTTCCTGTGGAGAGCGCCTCCTCTTGAGATGCGACGGAATCGCCGGGAATTCTTTCCCTAAGAAACAGGGAAAGGATCCCTCATCTTGAGCTAGGAGGCGGAAACGGGGCTCCCCTGGATGTGTGCGGGACCCTAGTGCTTCCTCTCGAGTGGAGACGGGTATGTCGGGGAACTTCTTGAGTTGCAGCAAGGGTGTGAAGGACCCTTTGGAAGTTCCAGTGGTTAGATGTGATTCGCCTCGAGAAGACTCAGCGGAAATTGGCCTCATCTCACCTGGAGGGCAAAACCTCCTGGATTTTCTCGAGTTGCGGCAGGTGCTCTCGACTTACGACGGGGACCTCAGGGACCCGCTCTGGTGGCCTCAGGAAAGGCCAGTCCCCATGCGAGTTCCTCGTTGGCCTCTCGGGATTCCTCTCCCGTCGATGCCGGGGCCTAAGACCTTGTGTGGAGTCGGGGCCGGAACCTGAGGATTCCTCTCCAGTGGTGACATGGATCTTGGGGTACTTCTGGAGTCTCCGCAGGGGAGTCAGTCCTCGTCTCCAATGGCGGCATGCACGTGCGCTTTCCTCGAGAGTGGTAGCAGCAGTGTCACGCTTTCCATTGCGTGACAGGGAAAGGATCCCTCATCCTGAGCTAGGAGTCGGAAACTGGGCTCCCCTGGATGTGTGCGGGACCCTCGTGCTTCCTCTCGAGTGGAGACGGGTATGTCGGCGAACTTCTTGAGTTGCAGCAAGGTTGTGAAGGACCCTTTGGAGGTTCCAGTGGTTAGATGTGATTAGCCTCGAGAACCTCATCGGAAATGGGCCTCATCTCGCCTGGAGGGCAAAACTTCCTGGATTTTCTCGAGTTGCGCAGGTGCTCTCGACTGACGACAGGGACCTCAGGGACCCGCTCTTGTGGCCTCAGGAAAGGCCCGTCCCCATGCGAGTTCCTCGGGGGCCTCTCGGGATTTCTCTCTCATCGATGCCGGTGTCTAAGACCTTGTGTGGAGTCGGGACCGGAACCCGAGGATTCCTCTCCAGGGATGACATGGTTCTTGGGGTACTTCTGGAGTCTCCCGAGGGGAGTCAGTCCTCGTCTCGAGTGGGGTCATGCACGTGCGCTTTCCTCCCGAGTGGTAGCAGCAGTGTCCCGCTTTCTGTGGTGTCGATCAAGGGATCTGTGGCTTTCCCTCGAGGCTTTCCCACGAGGCTTTCCCACGAGGCTTTCCCACAGGGCTGTCCCACGTGCCACCGTCGTGTGAGTCGATCCTCGACCTGAAAGTCGAGGCAATGCAAGGAAAACAGGTTCCTCTGGATTGGACTGACACATCTGGTGGACTCTTGGAATGGTGGCACGACCCTGGAGTTCCTCTCGCCTTTCCTGTGGAGAGCGCCTCCTCTTGAGATGCGACGGGAACGCCGGAAATTCTTTCCCGACCAAGAAGGGAAAGGATCCCTCATCTCGATCTACCAGGCAGAAACGGGGCTCCTCTGGATGTGGACGTGACCCTCTTACTTCCTCTCGATTGGAGACGGGTATGTCGGGGAACTTCTTGAGTTGCATCAAGGGTGTTAAGGACCCTTTCGAAGTTCCAGAGGTTAGATGTGATTAACCTAGAGACGCCTCAGAGGAAATGGGCCTCATCTCGCCTGGACGGGAGAACCTCCTGGATTTTCTCAAGTTGCAGCAGGTGCTCTCGACTTAGGATGGGGTCATAAGGGACCCGCTCTGGTGGCCTCATGAAAGACCAGTCCCCATGAGAGATCCTTGGGGGCCTCTCGGGATTCCTCTCCCGTCGATGCCGGGGCCTAACCCCTTGTGCGGAGTCAGGGCTGGAATGTGAGGTTTCCACTCCCTGGCTGACATGGATCATGGCTTACTTCTGTAGAATCCACAGGGGAGTCAGTCCTCGTCTCGAGTGGGGCATGCACCTGCTCCTTCCTCCGAGCTGTAGCAGCAGTGTCACGCTTCCCGTCGCATGGATCAGGGGATCTGTTGCTTTCCCGCGAGGCTTTCCCACAGGGCTGTTCCACGTGACACCGTGGTGTGAGTCAATCCTTGGCGTGAAAGTCGAGGCCGTTCAGAGAAAACACGTTCCTCTGGAATGGACTGAGACATCTGGGGGCCTCTTGGAATTGCGGCACGACCCTGGAGTTCCTCTCGCCTTTCCTGTGGAGAGCACCTCCTCTTGAGATGCGACGGGAACGCTGGGAATTCATTCCCGACCCAGCAGGGAAAGGATCCCTCATCTCGAGCTACAAGGCAGAAACGGGACCTCTCTCGATGTGGGCGGGACCATCGTGTTTCCTCTTGAGTGGAGACGGGTATGTCGGGGAACTTCTTGAGTTGCAGCAAGGGTGTACAGGCCCCTTTGCAATTCCCAGAGGGTAGGTGTGATTAGCCTCGATACGCCTCAGCAGAAATGGGTTTCATCTCGCCTTTAGGGGAGAACCTCCTGGATTTTCTCGAGTTGCAACAGGTGCTCTCCACTTAAGACAGGGACTTCAGGGACCCGCTCTGGTGGCCTCAGGAAAGGCCAGTCCCCATGCGAGTTCCTAGGGGACCTCTCGGGATTCCTCTCCCGTCGATGCCGGGGCCTAAGACCTTGTGTGGAGTCGGTTCCGGAACCTGAAGATTCCTCTCCAGTGCTGACATGGATCTTGGGGTACTTCTGGAGTCTCCCCAGTTGAGTCAGTCCTCGTCTCGAGTGGGGGCATGCACGTTAGCTTTCCTCCCGAGCTGTAGTAGCAGTGTCACGCTTCCCATCACGTGGATCAAGGGATCTATGGCTTTCCCTAGAGGCTTTCCCACGAGTCTTTCCCACAGGGCTCACCCACGTGCCACCATGGTGTTAGTCGATCCTCGGCGTGAAAGTCGAGGCAGTGCAGGGAAAACAGGTTCCTCTGGTGCCGGGAGCCAGTGTGAGGAATCCTGCCCGTGACAAGTTTATGAGGAAGGACGCTCACATACGCAAGGCGTGCTCAGACTTCAGGGACCCCTCTGGAAATTCCTATGCATGTACCCCAACAAAAATCTGCCGGTTTTTGTGCTCTGCATTTCTACTCTTCTGACATTTTCTGGAAAAAGTCAAGGCTTTAGTCTTCTGCATTTGAAAGAGTGTTTCAATCCAAAAGACCCTCTGATGGCTTTCTAGCCTGCCTGCAGGACTCATACAGCTGCGTGTGTAATTGTTTGAGGCCTCCTGACTGCAGGAGGCACAGGAAGCTTAAAACATCCAAGGAATGTAGGGGCTTCCGAGGAGTCAAAATCTTTAGAATAGGACTGATTAAAGGTTTCATTTGTTGAGTCAATGCTTGCTGCCAAATTTTCATATCCTATATTTTTAGATATAGTTGGTATATAGAAAAACAAGTAGTAGACCTTGTATTAGCAACATTAGCTCTTTGAGTTAAGTACCTTCTTTGTTATAACCCACTGCACCTTTGTTCTAGAAATGTACCTTTAACGCTTTAAGAAGATGTAGATTAAAGAAAACCACTTCAGGGGAAACAAAATTAACATTCATTAAGGAAGAGAGCCAAAAAGTGTTAACAAGCCTCTTGGCCAGAAGATAATGTAAATCACCTGACCTTTGTATGCAAAATGATGTATAGAAAGAGTCTGAGCTGCGAACGCTACATAATTTTGGGTTACCCATTGATCTTCGTGTTTTATCAAAAGTATAAAAGGCCTTCTGAACAATAAAGGAGGGGGCCAGCTTCTCGGACCAGTTTCTTGAACTAGTCTTTCGGCCTGGTTTATTGGGACTCTGGCTCCCCCCGTGTCTCTCTCTCTCTTCTTCTCTCCCTTTCCCTATCTCTGCTCTTTACTTTAACTTCAGGCTGAATCTCCACCTGGGGCGCGGAGGCTCGCCAGGTCTACTTACTTGCCCTGGCTGTTAAGACCCACACGAAAGGGAACTTAAGGCGAGGCACCCTGAGATTTCAAGGGGGCGCCGGTGGCCCAACGTAGATGGTGCAAATTCCTTGTCTGGAAATTTATTGGCCTTCTGTGTAAACCAAGCTATTCAGCCCTCTTCCTCCAATTAATCTTCTTACTACACTATAGTTTCTTAATCAAATCTTATATTAATAAATAAACAACTCTTTCCATGCCAATCTTTCCATGATTTCCGGGTGGGGCCCACGTGATTTCCGGGTGGGGCCCACGTGATTTCCGGGTGGGGCCCACGTGATTTCCGGGTGGGGCCCACGTGATTTCCGGGTGGGGCCCACGTGATTTCCGGGTGGGGCCCACGTGATTTCCCCTGGGGGCCCACGTGATTTCCGGGTGGGGCCCACGTGATTTCCGGGTGGGGCCCACGTGATTTCCGGGTGGGGCCCACGTGATTTCCGGGTGGGGCCCACGTGATTTCCCCTTGGGGCCCACGTGATTTCCGGGTGGGCCCCACGTGATTTCCGGGTGGGGCCCACGTGATTTCCGGGTGGGGCCCACGTGATTTCCGGGTGGGGCCCACGTGATTTCCCCTGGGGGCCCACGTGATTTCCGGGTGGGGCCCACGTGATTTCCGGGTGGGGCCCACGTGATTTCCGGGTGGGGCCAACGTGATTTCCGGGTGGGGCCCACGTGATTTCCGGGTGGGGCCCACGTGATTTCCGGGTGGGGCCCACGTGATTTCAGGGTGGGGCCCACGTGATTTCCGGGTGGGGCCCACGTGATTTCCGGGTGGGGCCCACGTGATTTCCGGGTGGGGCCCACGTGATTTCCGGGTGGGGCCCACGTGATTTCCCCGTGGGGCCCACGTGATTTCCGGGTGGGCCCCACGTGATTTCCGGGTGGGGCCCACGTGATTTCCGGGTGGGGCCCACGTGATTTCCGGGTGGGGCCCACGTGATTTCCGGGTGGGGCCCACGTGATTTCCCCGTGGGGCCCACGTGATTTCCGGGTGGGGCCCACGTGATTTCCCCTGGGGGCCCACGTGATTTCCGGGTAGGGCCCAAGTGATTTCCGGGTGGGGCCCACGTGATTTCCGGGTGGGGCCCACGTGATTTCCTGGTGGGGCCCACGTGATTTCCGGGTGGAGCCCACGTAATTTCCGGGTGGGGCCCACGTGATTTCCAGGTGGGGCCCACGTGATTTCCGGGTGGGGCCCACGTGATTTCCGGGTGGGGCCCACGTGATTTCCGGGTGGGGCCCACGTGATTTCCCCTGGGGGCCCACGTGATTTCCGGGTGGGGCCCACGTGATTTCCGGCTGGGGCCCACGTGATTTCCGGGTGGGGCCCACGTGATTTCCGGGTGGGGCCCACGTGATTTCCGGGTGGGGCCCACGTGATTTCCGGGTGAGGCCCACGTGATTTCCGGGTGGGGCCCACGTGATTTCCGGGTGGGGCCCACGTGATTTCCGGGTGGGGCCCACGTGATTTCCGGATCTATGGTTTTCCCTCGAGTCTTTCCCAGGAGGCTTTCCCACAGGGCTGTCCCACGTGCACACGTGGTGGGAGTCGATCCTCGGCTTGAACGTCAAGGCAGTGCAAGGAAAACAGGTTCCTCTGGAATGGACTGACACATCTGGGGGACTCTTGGAATGGTGGCACGACCCTGGAGTTCCTCTCGCCTTTCCTGTTGAGAGCGCCTCCTCTTGAGATGCGACGGGAACGCCGGGAATTCTTTCCGTACGAAACAGGGAAAGGATCCCTCATCTCGAGCTAGGAGGCGGAAACGGGGCTCCCCTGGATGTGTGCGGGACCCTCGTGCTACCTCTCGAGTGGACACGGGTATGTCGGGGAACTTCTGGACTTGCAGCAAGGGTGTGAAGGACCCTTTGCAAGTTCCAGTGGTTAGATGTGATTAGCCTCGAGAAGCCTCAGCGGAAATGGGCCTCATCTCGCCTGGAGGGCAAAACCTGTGGATTTTCTCGAGTTGCGGCAGGTGCTCTCGACTTACGACGGGGACCTCAGGGACCCGCTCTGGTGGCCTCAGGAAAGGCCAGTCCCCATGCGAGTTCCTCGGGGGCCTCTCGGGATTCCTCTCCCGTCGATGCCGGGGCCTAAGACCTTGTGTGGAGTCGGGGCCGGAACCTGAGGATTCCTCTCCAGTGCTGACATGGATCTTGGGCTACTTCTGGAGTCTCCCCAGGGGAGTCAGTCCTCGTCTCGAATGCGGGCATTCACTTGCTCTTTCCTCCAGAGCGGTAGCAGCAGTGTCACGCAGTCCGCCGCGTGGATCAAAGGATCTATGGTTTTCCCTCGAGTCTTTCCCACGAAGCTTTCCCACAGGGCTGTCCCACGTGCACACGTGGTGGGAGTCGATCCTCGGCTTGAACGTCAAGGCAGTGCAGGGAAAACAGGTTCCTCTGGAATGGACTGACACATCTGGGGGACTCTTGGAATGGTGACACGACCCTGGAGTTCCTCTCGCCTTTCCTGTTGAGAGCGCCTCCTCTTGAGATGCGACGGCAACGCCGGGAATTCTTTCCGTATGAAACAGGGAAAGGATCCCTCATCTCGAGCTAGGAGGCGGAAACGGGGCTCCCCTGGATGTGTGCGGGACCCTCGTGCTACCTCTCGAGTGGACACGGGTATGTCGGGGAACTTCTGGACTTGCAGCAAGGGTGTGAAGGACCCTTTGCAAGTTCCAGTGGTTAGATGTGATTAGCCTCGAGAAGCCTCAGCGGAAATGGGCCTCATCTCGCCTGGAGGGCAAAACCTCCTGGATTTTCTCGAGTTGCGGCAGGTGCTCTCGACTTACGACGGGGACCTCAGGGACCCGCTCTGGTGGCCTCAGGAAAGGCCAGTCCCCATGCGAGTTCCTCAGGGGCCTCTCGGGATTCCTCTCCCGTCGATGCCGGGGCCTAAGACCTTGTGTGGAGTCGGGGCCGGAACCTGAGGATTCCTCTCCAGTGCTGACATGGATCTTGGGCTACTTCTGGAGTCTCCCCAGGGGAGTCAGTCCTCGTCTCGAATGTGGGCATTCACTTGCTCTTTCCTCCAGAGCGGTAGCAGCAGTGTCACGCAGTCCGCCGCGTGGATCAAAGGATCTATGGTTTTCCCTCGAGTCTTTCCCAAGAAGCTTTCCCACAGGGCTGTCCCACGTGCACACGTGGTGGGAGTCGATCCTCGGCTTGAACGTCAAGGCAGTGCAGGGAAAACAGGTTCCTCTGGAATGGACTGACACATCTGGGGGACTCTTGGAATGGTGACACGACCCTGGAGTTCCTCTCGCCTTTCCTGTTGAGAGCGCCTCCTCTTGAGATGCGACGGCAACGCCGGGAATTCTTTCCGTATGAAACAGGGAAAGGATCCCTCATCTCGAGCTAGGAGGCGGAAACGGGGCTCCCCTGGATGTGTGCGGGACCCTCGTGCTACCTCTCGAGTGGACACGGGTATGTCGGGGAACTTCTGGACTTGCAGCAAGGGTGTGAAGGACCCTTTGGAAGTTCCAGTGGTTAGATGTGATTAGCCTCGAGAAGCCTCAGCGGAAATGGGCCTCATCTCGCCTGGAGGGCAAAACCTCCTGGATTTTCTTGAGTTGCGGCAGGTGCTCTCGACTTACGACGGGGACCTCAGGGACCCGCTCTGGTGGCCTCAGGAAAGGCCAGTCCCCATGGGAGTTCCTCGGGGGCCTCTCGGGATTCCTCTCCCGTCGATGCCGTGGCCTAAGACCTTGTGTGGAGTCGGGGCCGGAACCTGAGGATTCCTCTCCAGTGCTGACATGGATCTTGGGCTACTTCTGGAGTCTCCCCACGGGAGTCAGTCCTCGTCTCGAATGCGGGCATGCACTTGTGCTTTCCTCCGGAGCGGTAGCAGCAGTGTCACGCAGTCCGCCGCGTGGATCAAAGGATCTATGGTTTTCCCTCGAGTCTTTCCCACGATGCTTTCCCACGAGGCTTTCCCACAGGGCTGTCCCACGTGCACACGTGGTGGGAGTCGATCCTCGGCTTGAACATCAAGGCAGTGCAGGGAAAACAGGTTCCTCTGGAATGGACTGACACATCTGGGGGACTCTTGGAATGGTGGCACGACCCTGGGGTTCCTCTCGTCTTTCCTGTGGAGAGCGCCTCCTCTTGAGATGCGACGGAATCACCGGGAATTCTTTCGCTAAGAAACAGGGAAAGGATCCCTCATCTTGAGCTAGGAGGCGGAAACGGGGCTCCCCTGGATGTGTGCGGGACCCTAGTGCTTCCTCTCGAGTGGAGACGGGTATGTCGGGGAACTTCTTGAGTTGCAGCAAGGGTGTGAAGGACCCTTTGGAAGTTCCAGTGGTTAGATGTGATTCGCCTCGAGAAGACTCAGCGGAAATTGGCCTCATCTCACCTGGAGGGCAAAACCTCCTGGATTTTCTCGAGTTGCGGCAGGTGCTCTCGACTTACGACGGGGACCTCAGGGACCCGCTCTGGTGGCCTCAGGAAAGGCCAGTCCCCATGCGAGTTCCTCGTTGGCCTCTCGGGATTCCTCTCCCGTCGATGCCGGGGCCTAAGACCTTGTGTGGAGTCGGGGCCGGAACCTGAGGATTCCTCTCCAGTGGTGACATGGATCTTGGGGTACTTCTGGAGTCTCCGCAGGGGAGTCAGTCCTCGTCTCCAATGGCGGCATGCACGTGCGCTTTCCTCGAGAGTGGTAGCAGCAGTGTCACGCTTTCCATTGCGTGACAGGGAAAGGATCCCTCATCCTGAGCTAGGAGTCGGAAACTGGGCTCCCCTGGATGTGTGCGGGACCCTCGTGCTTCCTCTCGAGTGGAGACGGGTATGTCGGCGAACTTCTTGAGTTGCAGCAAGGTTGTGAAGGACCCTTTGGAGGTTCCAGTGGTTAGATGTGATTAGCCTCGAGAACCTCATCGGAAATGGGCCTCATCTCGCCTGGAGGGCAAAACTTCCTGGATTTTCTCGAGTTGCGCAGGTGCTCTCGACTGACGACAGGGACCTCAGGGACCCGCTCTTGTGGCCTCAGGAAAGGCCCGTCCCCATGCGAGTTCCTCGGGGGCCTCTCGGGATTCCTCTCCCATCGATGCCGGTGTCTAAGACCTTGTGTGGAGTCGGGACCGGAACCCGAGGATTCCTCTCCAGGGATGACATGGTTCTTGGGGTACTTCTGGAGTCTCCCGAGGGGAGTCAGTCCTCGTCTCGAGTGGGGTCATGCACGTGCGCTTTCCTCCCGAGTGGTAGCAGCAGTGTCCCGCTTTCTGTGGTGTCGATCAAGGGATCTGTGGCTTTCCCTCGAGGCTTTCCCACGAGGCTTTCCCACGAGGCTTTCCCACAGGGCTGTCCCACGTGCCACCGTCGTGTGAGTCGATCCTCGACCTGAAAGTCGAGGCAATGCAAGGAAAACAGGTTCCTCTGGATTGGACTGACACATCTGGTGGACTCTTGGAATGGTGGCACGACCCTGGAGTTCCTCTCGCCTTTCCTGTGGAGAGCGCCTCCTCTTGAGATGCGACGGGAACGCCGGAAATTCTTTCCCGACCAAGAAGGGAAAGGATCCCTCATCTCGATCTACCAGGCAGAAACGGGGCTCCTCTGGATGTGGACGTGACCCTCTTACTTCCTCTCGATTGGAGACGGGTATGTCGGGGAACTTCTTGAGTTGCATCAAGGGTGTTAAGGACCCTTTCGAAGTTCCAGAGGTTAGATGTGATTAACCTAGAGACGCCTCAGAGGAAATGGGCCTCATCTCGCCTGGACGGGAGAACCTCCTGGATTTTCTCAAGTTGCAGCAGGTGCTCTCGACTTAGGATGGGGTCATAAGGGACCCGCTCTGGTGGCCTCATGAAAGACCAGTCCCCATGAGAGATCCTTGGGGGCCTCTCGGGATTCCTCTCCCGTCGATGCCGGGGCCTAACCCCTTGTGCGGAGTCAGGGCTGGAATGTGAGGTTTCCACTCCCTGGCTGACATGGATCATGGCTTACTTCTGTAGAATCCACAGGGGAGTCAGTCCTCGTCTCGAGTGGGGCATGCACCTGCTCCTTCCTCCGAGCTGTAGCAGCAGTGTCACGCTTCCCGTCGCATGGATCAGGGGATCTGTTGCTTTCCCGCGAGGCTTTCCCACAGGGCTGTTCCACGTGACACCGTGGTGTGAGTCAATCCTTGGCGTGAAAGTCGAGGCCGTTCAGAGAAAACACGTTCCTCTGGAATGGACTGAGACATCTGGGGGCCTCTTGGAATTGCGGCACGACCCTGGAGTTCCTCTCGCCTTTCCTGTGGAGAGCACCTCCTCTTGAGATGCGACGGGAACGCTGGGAATTCATTCCCGACCCAGCAGGGAAAGGATCCCTCATCTCGAGCTACAAGGCAGAAACGGGACCTCTCTCGATGTGGGCGGGACCATCGTGTTTCCTCTTGAGTGGAGACGGGTATGTCGGGGAACTTCTTGAGTTGCAGCAAGGGTGTACAGGCCCCTTTGCAATTCCCAGAGGGTAGGTGTGATTAGCCTCGATACGCCTCAGCGGAAATGGGTTTCATCTCGCCTTTAGGGGAGAACCTCCTGGATTTTCTCGAGTTGCAACAGGTGCTCTCCACTTAAGACAGGGACTTCAGGGACCCGCTCTGGTGGCCTCAGGAAAGGCCAGTCCCCATGCGAGTTCCTAGGGGACCTCTCGGGATTCCTCTCCCGTCGATGCCGGGGCCTAAGACCTTGTGTGGAGTCGGTTCCGGAACCTGAAGATTCCTCTCCAGTGCTGACATGGATCTTGGGGTACTTCTGGAGTCTCCCCAGTTGAGTCAGTCCTCGTCTCGAGTGGGGGCATGCACGTTAGCTTTCCTCCCGAGCTGTAGTAGCAGTGTCACGCTTCCCATCACGTGGATCAAGGGATCTATGGCTTTCCCTAGAGGCTTTCCCACGAGTCTTTCCCACAGGGCTCACCCACGTGCCACCATGGTGTTAGTCGATCCTCGGCGTGAAAGTCGAGGCAGTGCAGGGAAAACAGGTTCCTCTGGTGCCGGGAGCCAGTGTGAGGAATCCTGCCCGTGACAAGTTTATGAGGAAGGACGCTCACATACGCAAGGCGTGCTCAGACTTCAGGGACCCCTCTGGAAATTCCTATGCATGTACCCCAACAAAAATCTGCCGGTTTTTGTGCTCTGCATTTCTACTCTTCTGACATTTTCTGGAAAAAGTCAAGGCTTTAGTCTTCTGCATTTGAAAGAGTGTTTCAATCCAAAAGACCCTCTGATGGCTTTCTAGCCTGCCTGCAGGACTCATACAGCTGCGTGTGTAATTGTTTGAGGCCTCCTGACTGCAGGAGGCACAGGAAGCTTAAAACATCCAAGGAATGTAGGGGCTTCCGAGGAGTCAAAATCTTTAGAATAGGACTGATTAAAGGTTTCATTTGTTGAGTCAATGCTTGCTGCCAAATTTTCATATCCTATATTTTTAGATATAGTTGGTATATAGAAAAACAAGTAGTAGACCTTGTATTAGCAACATTAGCTCTTTGAGTTAAGTACCTTCTTTGTTATAACCCACTGCACCTTTGTTCTAGAAATGTACCTTTAACGCTTTAAGAAGATGTAGATTAAAGAAAACCACTTCAGGGGAAACAAAATTAACATTCATTAAGGAAGAGAGCCAAAAAGTGTTAACAAGCCTCTTGGCCAGAAGATAATGTAAATCACCTGACCTTTGTATGCAAAATGATGTATAGAAAGAGTCTGAGCTGCGAACGCTACATAATTTTGGGTTACCCATTGATCTTCGTGTTTTATCAAAAGTATAAAAGGCCTTCTGAACAATAAAGGAGGGGGCCAGCTTCTCGGACCAGTTTCTTGAACTAGTCTCTCGGCCTGGTTTATTGGGACTCTGGCTCCCCCCGTGTCTCTCTCTCTCTTCTTCTCTCCCTTTCCCTATCTCTGCTCTTTACTTTAACTTCAGGCTGAATCTCCACCTGGGGCGCGGAGGCTCGCCAGGTCTACTTACTTGCCCTGGCTGTTAAGACCCACACGAAAGGGAACTTAAGGCGAGGCACCCTGAGATTTCAAGGGGGCGCCGGTGGCCCAACGTAGATGGTGCAAATTCCTTGTCTGGAAATTTATTGGCCTTCTGTGTAAACCAAGCTATTCAGCCCTCTTCCTCCAATTAATCTTCTTACTACACTATAGTTTCTTAATCAAATCTTATATTAATAAATAAACAACTCTTTCCATGCCAATCTTTCCATGATTTCCGGGTGGGGCCCACGTGATTTCCGGGTGGGGCCCACGTGATTTCCGGGTGGGGCCCACGTGATTTCCGGGTGGGGCCCACGTGAGATCCGTGTGGGGCCCACGTGATTTCCCCTGGGGGCCCACGTGATTTCCGGGTGGGGCCCACGTGATTTCCGGGTGGGGCCCACGTGATTTCCGGGTGGGGCCCACGTGATTTCCGGGTGGGGCCCACGTGATTTCCCCGTGGGGCCCACGTGATTTCCGGGTGGGCCCCACGTGATTTCCGGGTGGGGCCCACGTGATTTCCGGGTGGGGCCCACGTGATTTCCGGGTGGGGCCCACGTGATTTCCGGGTGGGGCCCACGTGATTTCCGGGTGGGGCCCACGTGATTTCCGGGTGGGGCCCACGTGATTTCCGGGTGGGGCCCACGTGATTTCCGGGTGGGACCCACGTGATTTCCCCGTGGGGCCCACGTGATTTCCGGGTGGGGCCCACGTGATTTCCGGGTGGGGCCCACGTGATTTCCGGGTGGGGCCCACGTGATTTCCGGGTGGGGCCCACGTGATTTCCGGGTGGGGCCCACGTGATTTCCGGGTGGGACCCACGTGATTTCCCCGTGGGGCCCACGTGATTTCCGGGTGGGGCCCACGTGATTTCCGGGTGGGGCCCACGTGATATCCGGGTGGGGCCCACGTGATTTCCCCTGGGGGCCCACGTGATTTCCGGGTGGGGCCCACGTGATTTCCCCTGGGGGCCCACGTGATTTCCGGGTAGGGCCCACGTGATTTCAGGGTGGGGCCCACGTGATTTCCGGGTGGGGCCCACGTGATTTCCGGGTGGGGCCCACGTGATTTCCGGGTGGGGCCCACGTGATTTCCCCGTGGGGCCCACGTGATTTCCGGGTGGGGCCCACGTGATTTCCGGGTGGGGCCCACGTGATTTCCGGGTGGGGCCCACGTGATTTCCGGGTGGGGCCCACGTGATTTCCGGGTGGGGCCCACGTGATTTCCCCGTGGGGCCCACGTGATTTCCGGGTGGGGCCCACGTGATTTCCGGGTGGGGCCCACGTGATTTCCGGGTGGGGCCCACGTGATTTCCCCTGGGGTCCCACGTGATTTCCGGGTGGGGCCCACGTGATTTCCGGGTGGGGCCCACGTGATTTCCGGGTGGGGCCCACGTGATTTCCCCGTGGGGCCCACGTGATTTCCGGGTGGGGCCCACGTGATTTCTGGGTGGGTCCCACGTGATTTCCGGGTGGGGCCCACGTGATTTCCGGGTGGGGCCCACGTGATTTCCGTGTGGGGCCTACGTGATTTCCGGGTGGGGCCCACGTGATTTCCGTGTGGGGCCCACGTGATTTCCGGGTGGGGCCCACGTGATTTCCGGGTGGGGCCCACGTGATTTCCCCGTGGGGCCCACGTGATTTCCGGGTGGGGCCCACGTGATTTCCGGTTGGGCCCCACGTGATTTCCGGGTGGGGCCCACGTGATTTCCGGGTGGGGCCCACGTGATTTCCGGGTGGGGCCCACGTGATTTCCCCGTGGTGCCAACGTGATTTCCGGGTGGGGCCCACGTGATTTCCGGGAGGGGCCCACGTGATTTCAGGGTGGGGCCCACGTGATTTCCGGGTGGGGCCCACGTGATTTCCGGGTGGGGCCCACGTGATTTCCGGGTGGGGCCCACGTGACTTCCGGGTGGGGCCCACGTGACTTCCGGGTGGGGCCCACGTGATTTCCGGGTGGGGCCCACGTGATTTCCGGGTGGGGCCCACGTGATTTCCGGGTGGGGCCCACGTGATTTCCGGGTGGGGCCCACGAGATTTCCGGGTGGGGCCCACGTGATTTCCGGGTGGGGCCCACGTGATTTCCGGGTGGGGCCCACGTGATTTCCCCGTGGGGCCCACGTGATTTCCGGGTGGGGCCCACGTGATTTCCGGGTGGGGCCCACGTGATTTCCGGGTGGGGCCCACTTGATTTCCCCTGGGGGCCCACGTGATTTCCGGGTGGGGCCCTCGTGATTTCCGGGTGGGGCCCACGTGATTTCCGGGTGGGGCCCACGTGATTTCCGGGTGGGGCCCACGTGATTTCCGGGTGGGGCCCACGTGATTTCCGGGTGGGGCCCACGTGATTTCCCCGTGGGGACCACGTGATTTCCCCGTGGGGCCCACGTGATTTCCGGGTGGGGCCCACGTGATTTCCGGGTGGGGCCCACGTGATTTCCGAGTGGGGCCCACGTGATTTCCAGGTGGGGCCCACGTGATTTCCGGGTGGGGCCCACGTGATTTCCGGGTGGGGCCCACGTGATTTCCGGGTGGGGCCCACGTGATTTCCGGGTGGGGCCCACGTGATTTCCGGGTGGGGCCCACGTGATTTCCGGGTGGGGCCCACGTGATTTCCGGGTGGGGCCCACGTGATTTCCTTGTGGGGCCCACGTGATTTCCCCTGGGGGCCCACGTGATTTCCGGGTGGGGCCCACGTGATTTCCGGGTGGGGCCCACGTGATTTCCCCGTGGGGCCCACGTGATATCCGGGTGGGGCCCACGTGATTTCCGGGTGGGGCCCACGTGATTTCCGGGTGGGGCCCACGTGATTTCCGGGTGGGGCCCACGTGATTTCCTTGTGGGGCCCACGTGATTTCCCCTGGGGGCCCACGTGATTTCCGGGTGGGGCCCACGTGATTTCCGGGTGGGGCCCACGTGATTTCCGGGTGGGGCCCACGTGATTTCCGGGTGGGGCCCACGTGAATTCCGGGTGGGGCCCACGTGATTTCCGGGTGGGGCCCACGTGATTTCCGGGTGGGGCCCACGTGATTTCCGGGTGGGGCCCACGTGATTTCCGGGTGGGGCCCACGTGATTTCCCCGTGGGGCCCACGTGATTTCCGGGTGGGGCCCACGTGATTTCCGGGTGGGGCCCACGTGATTTCCGGGTGGGGCCCACGTGATTTCCCCGTGGGGCCCACGTGATTTCCGGGTGGGCCCCACGTGATTTCCGGGTGGGGCCCACGTGATTTCCGGGTGGGGCCCACGTGATTTCCGGGTGGGGCCCACGTGATTTCCCCTGGGGGCCCACGTGATTTCCGGGTGGGGCCCACGTGATTTCCGGGAGGGGCCCACGTGATTTCCGGGTGGGGCCCACGTGATATCCGGGTGGGGCCCACGTGATTTCCCCTGGGGGCCCACGTGATTTCCGGGTGGGGCCCACGTGATTTCCGGGTGGGGCCCACGTGATTTCCGGGTGGGGCCCACGTGATTTCCCCGTGGGGCCCACGTGATTTCCGGGTGGGCCCCACGTGATTTCCGGGTGGGGCCCACGTGATTTCCCCGTGGGGCCCACGTGATTTCCGGGTGGGGCCCACGTGATTTCCGGGTGGGGCCCACGTGATTTAGGGGTGGGGCCCACGTGATTTCCGGGTGGGGCCCACTTGATTTCCGGGTGGGGCCCACGTGATTTCCCCTGGGGGCCCACGTGATTTCCGGGTGGGGCCCACGTGATTTCCGGGTGGGGCCCACGTGATTTCCGGGTGGGGCCCACGTGATTTCCGGGTGGGGCCCACGTGATTTCCGGGTGGGGCCCACGTGATTTCCGGGTGTGGCCCACGTGATTTCCGGGTGGGGCCCACGTGATTTCCGGGTGGGGCCCACGTGATTTCCGGGTGGGGCCCACGTGATTTCCGGGTGGGGCCCACGTGATTTCCGGGTGTGGCCCACGTGATTTCCGGGTGGGGCCCACGTGATTTCCGGGTGGGGCCCACGTGATTTCCGGGTGGGGCCCACGTGATTTCCCCGTGGGGCCCACGTGATTTCCGGGTGGGCCCCACGTGATTTCCGGGTGGGGCCCACGTGATTTCCGGGTGGGGCCCACGTGATTTCCGGGTGGGGCCCACGTGATTTCCGGGTGGGGCCCACGTGATTTCCGGGTGGGGCCCACGTGATTTCCGGGTGGGGCCCACGTGACTTCCGGGTGGGGCCCACGTGATTTCCGGGTGGGACCCACGTGACTTCCGGGTGGGGCCCACGTGACTTCCGGGTGGGGCCCACGTGATTTCCGGGTGGGGCCCACGTGATTTCCGGGTGGGGCCCACGTGATTTCCGGGTGGGGCCCACGTGATTTCCGGGTGGGGCCCACGTGATTTCCGGGTGGGGCCCACGTGATTTCCGGGTGGGGCCCACGTGATTTCCCCGTGGGGCCCACGTGATTTCCGGGTGGGGCCCACGTGATTTCCCCGTGGGGCCCACGTGATTTCCGGGTGGGCCCCACGTGATTTCCGGGTGGGGCCCACGTGATTTCCGGGTGGGGCCCACGTGATTTCCGGGTGGGTCCCACGTGATTTCCCCTGGGGGCCCACGTGATTTCCGGGTGGGGCCCACGTGATTTCCGGGTGGGGCCCACGTGATTTCCGGGTGGGGCCCACGTGATTTCCGGGTGGGGCCCACGTGATTTCCGGGTGGGGCCCACGTGATTTCCGGGTGGGGCCCACGTGATTTCCGGGTGGGGCCCACGTGATTTCCGGGTGGGGCCCGCGTGATTTCCTTGTGGGGCCCACGTGATTTCCGGGTGGGGCCCACGTGATTTCCGGGTGGGGCCCACGTGATTTCCGGGTGGGGCCCACGTGATTTCCGGGTGGGGCCCACGTGATTTCCGGGTGGGGCCCACGTGATTTCCGGGTGGGGCCCACGTGATTTCCGGGTGGGGCCCACGTGATTTCCGGGTGGGGCCCACGTGATTTCCGGGTGGGGCCCACGTGATTTCCGGGTGGGGCCCACGTGATTTCCCCGTGGGGCCCACGTGATTTCCGGGTGGGCCCCACGTGATTTCCGGGTGGGGCCCACGTGATTTCCGGGTGGGGCCCACGTGATTTCCCCGTGGGGCCCACGTAATTTCCGGGTGGGGCCCACGTGATTTCCGGGTGGGGCCCACGTGATTTCCGGGTGGGGCCCACGTGATTTCCGGGTGGGGCCCACGTGATTTCCGGGTGGGGCCCACGTGATTTCCGGGTGGGGCCCACGTGATTTCCCCGTGGGGCCCACGTGATTTCCGGGGGGCCCCACGTGATTTCCGGGTGGGGCCCACGTGATTTCCGGGTGGGGCCCACGTGATTTCCGGGTGGGGCCCACGTGATTTCCGGGTGGGGCCCACGTGATTTCCGGGTGGGGCCCACGTGATTTCCCCGTGGGGCCCACGTGATTTCCGGGTGGGGCCCACGTGATTTCCGGGTGGGGCCCACGTGATTTCCGGGTGGGGCCCCACGTGATTTCCGGGTGGGGCCCACGTGATTTCCCCTGGGGGCCCACGTGATTTCCGGGTGGGGCCCACGTGATTTCCGGGTGGGGCCCACGTGATTTCCGGGTGGGGCCCACGTGATATCCGGGTGGGGCCCACGTGATTTCCCCTGGGGGCCCACTTGATTTCCGGGTGGGGCCCACGTGATTTCCGGGTGGGGCCCACGTGATTTCCGGGTGGGGCCCACGTGATTTCCGGGTGGGGCCCACGTGATTTCCGGGTGGGGCCCACGTGATTTCCCCGTGGGGCCCACGTGATTTCCGGGTGGGCCCCACGTGATTTCCGGGTGGGGCCCACGTGATTTCCCCGTGGGGCCCACGTGATTTCCGGGTGGGGCCCACGTGATTTCCGGGTGGGGCCCACGTGATTTCCACGTGGGGCCCACGTGATTTCCGGGTGGGCCCCACGTAATTTCCGGGTGGGGCCCACGTGATTTCCGGGTGGGGCCCACGTGATTTCCGGGTGGGGCCCACCTGATTTCCGGGTGGGGCCCACGTGATTTCCGGGTGGGGCCCACGTGATTTCCGGGTGGGGCCCACGTGATTTCCGGGTGGGGCCCACGTGATTTCCGGGTGGGGCCCACGTGATTTCCGGGTGTGGCCCACGTGATTTCCGGGTGGGGCCCACGTGATTTCCGGGTGGGGCCCACGTGATTTCCCCTGGGGGCCCACGTGATTTCCGGGTGGGGCCCACGTGATTTCCGGGTGGGGCCCACGTGATTTCCGGGTGGGGCCCACGTGATTTCCGGGTGGGGCCCACGTGATTTCCCCGTGGGGCCCACGTGATTTCCGGGTGGGGCCCACGTGATTTCCGGGTGGGGCCCACGTGATTTCCGGGTGGGGCCCACGTGATTTCCGGGTGGGGCCCACGTGATTTCCGGGTGGGGCCCACGTGATTTCCCCTGGGGGCCCACGTGATTTCCGGGTGGGGCCCACGTGATTTCCGGGTGGGGCCCACGTGATTTCCGGGTGGGGCCCACGTGATTTCCGGGTGGGGCCCACGTGATTTCCCCGTGGGGCCCACGTGATTTCCGGGTGGGGCCCACGTGATTTCCCCGTGGGGCCCACGTGATTTCCGGGTGGGGCCCACGTGATTTCCGGGTGGGGCCCACGTGATTTCCGGGTGGGGCCCACGTGATTTCCGGGTGGGGCCCACGTGATTTAGGGGTGGGGCCCACGTGATTTCCGGGTGGGGCCCACGTGATTTCCGGGTGGGGCCCACGTGATTTCCGGGTGGGGCCCACGTGATTTCCGGTTGGGGCCCACGTGATTTCCGGGTGGGCCCCACGTGATTTCCGGGTGGGGCCCACGTGATTTCTGGGTGGGGCCCACGTGATTTCCGGGTGGGGCCCACGTGATTTCCGGGTGGGGCCCACGTGATTTCCGGGTGGGGCCCACGTGATTTCCGGGTGGGGCCCACGTGATTTCCGGGTGGCGCCCACGTGATTTCCCCGTGGGGCCCACGTGATTTCCGGGTGGGGCCCACGTGATTTCCGGGTGGGGCCCACGTGATTTCCGGGTGGGGCCCACGTGATTTCCCCTGGGGGCCCACGTGATTTCCGGGTGGGGCCCACGTGATTTCCGGGTGGGGCCCACGTGATTTCCGGGTGGGGCCCACGTGATTTCCGGGTGGGGCCCACGTGATTTCCGGGTGGGGCCCACGTGATTTCCGGGTGGGGCCCACGTGATTTCCCCGTGGGGCCCACCTGATTTCCGGGTGGGCCCCACGTGATTTCCGGGTGGGGCCCACGTGATTTCCCCGTGGGGCCCACCTGATTTCCGGGTGGGCCCCACGTGATTTCCCCGTGGGGCCCACGTGATTTCCCCGTGGGGCCCACGTGATTTCCAGGTGGGGCCAGCGTGATTTCCGGGTGGGGCCCGCGTGATTTCCGGGTGGGGCCCACGTGATTTCCGGGTGGGGCCCACGTGATTTCCGGGTGGGGCCCACGTGATTTCTGGGTGGGGCCCACGTGATTTCCCCGTGGGGCTCACGTGATTTCCGGGTGGGCCCCACGTGATTTCCGAGTGGGGCCCACGTGATTTCCCCGTGGGGCCCACGTGATTTCCCCGTGGGGCCCACGTGATTTCCGGGTGGGGCCCACGTGATTTCCGGGTGGGGCCCACGTGATTTCCCCTGGGGGCCCACGTGATTTCCGGGTGGGGCCCACGTGAATTCCGGGTGGGGCCCACGTGATTTCCGGGTGGGGCCCACGTGATTTCCGGGTGGGGCCCACGTGATTTCCGGGTGGGGCCCACGTGATTTCCGGGTGGGGCCCACGTGATTTCCGGGTGGGGCCCACGTGATTTCCGGGTGGGGCCCACGTGATTTCCGGGTGGGGCCCACGTGATTTCCCCGTGGGGCCCACGTGATTTCCGGGTGGGCCCCACGTGATTTCCGGGTGGGGCCCACGTGATTTCTGGGTGCGGTCCACGTGATTTCCGGGTGGGGCCCACGTGATTTCCGGGTGGGGCCCACGTGATTTCCGGGTGGGGCCCACGTGATTTCCGGGTGGGGCCCACGTGATTTCCGGGTGGGGCCCACGTGATTTCCCCGTGGGGCCCACGTGATTTCCGGGTGGGGCCCACGTGATTTCCGGGTGGGGCCCACGTGATTTCCGGGTGGGGCCCACGTGATTTCCCCTGGGGGCCCACCTGATTTCCGGGTGGGGCCCACGTGATTTCCGGGTGGGGCCCACGTGATTTCCGGGTGGGGCCCACGTGATTTCTGGGTGCGGTCCACGTGATTTCCGGGTGGGGCCCACGTGATTTCCGGGTGGGGCCCACGTGATTTCCGGGTGGGGCCCACGTGATTTCCGGGTGGGGCCCACGTGATTTCCGGGTGGGGCCCACGTGATTTCCCCGTGGTGCCCACGTGATTTCCGGGTGGGGCCCACGTGATTTCCGGGTGGGGCCCACGTGATTTCAGGGTGGGGCCCACGTGATTTCCGGGTGGGGCCCACGTGATTTCCGGGTGGGGCCCACGTGATTTCCGGGTGGGGCCCACGTGACTTCCGGGTGGGGCCCACGTGATTTCCGGGTGGGGCCCACGTGATTTCCGGGTGGGGCCCACGTGATTTCAGGGTGGGGCCCACGTGATTTCCGGGTGGGGCCCACGTGATTTCCGGGTGGGGCCCACGTGATTTCCGGGTGGGGCCCACGTGATTTCCGGGTGGGGCCCACATGCTTTCCGGGTGGGGCCCACGTGACTTCCGGGTGGGGCCCACGTGATTTCCGGGTGGGGCCCACGTGATTTCCGGGTGGGGCCCACGTGATTTCCCCGTGGTGCCCACGTGATTTCCGGGTGGGGCCCACGTGATTTCCGGGTGGGGCCCACGTGATTTCCGGGTGGGGCCCACGTGATTTCAGGGTGGGGCCCACGTGATTTCCGGGTGGGGCCCACGTGATTTCCGGGTGGGGCCCACGTGACTTCCGGGTGGGGCCCACGTGACTTCCGGGTGGGGCCCACGTGATTTCCCCGTGGGGCCCACGTGATTTCCCCGTGGGGCCCACATGATTTCCGGGTGGGGCCCACGTGATTTCCAGGTGGGGCCCACGTGATTTCCCCGTGGGGCCCACGTGATTTCCGGGTGGGGCCCACGTGATTTCCGGGTGGGGCCCACGTGATTTCCCCGTGGGGCCCACGTGATTTCCGGGTGGGGCCCACGTGATTTCCGGGTGGGGCCCACGTGATTTCCGGGTGGGGCCCACGTGATTTCCGGGTGGGGCCCACGTGATTTCCCCGTGGGGCCCACGTGATTTCCCCGTGGGGCCCACGTGATTTCCGGGTGGGGCCCACGTGATTTCCGGGTGGGGCCCACGTGATTTCCGGGTGGGGCCCACGTGA
This sequence comes from Ovis canadensis, assembly GCF_042477335.2. Taxonomy (NCBI): domain Eukaryota; kingdom Metazoa; phylum Chordata; class Mammalia; order Artiodactyla; family Bovidae; genus Ovis; species Ovis canadensis. The sequence continues at coordinate 12,636,557 of NC_091263.1, forward strand.
TTTCCTCGTGAGGCCCACGTGATTTCCCCTGGGGGCCCACGTGATTTCCGGGTGGGGCCCACGTGATTTCCGGGTGGGGCCCACGTGATTTCCGGGTGGGGCCCACGTGATTTCCGGGTGGGGCCCACGTGATTTCCGGGTGGGGCCCACGTGATTTCCGGGTGGGGCCCACGTGATTTCCGGGTGGGGCCCACGTGATTTCCGGGTGGGGCCCACGTGATTTCCGGTTGGGGCCAACGTGATTTCCGGGTGGGGCCCACGTGATTTCCCCTGGGGGCCCACGTGATTTCCGGGTGGGGCCCACGTGATTTCCGGGTGGGGCCCACGTGATTTCCGGGTGGGGCCCACGTGATATCCGGGTGGGGCCCACGTGATTTCCCCTGGGGGCCCACGTGATTTCCGGGTGGGGCCCACGTGATTTCCGGGTGGGGCCCACGTGATTTCCCCTGGGGGCCCACGTGATTTCCGGGTGGGGCCCACGTGATTTCCGGGTGGGGCCCACGTGATTTCCGGGTGGGGCCCACGTGATTTCCGGGTGGGGCCCACGTGATTTCCGGGTGGGGCCCACGTGATTTCCGGGTGGGGCCCACGTGATTTCCCCGTGGGGCCCACGTGATTTCCGGGTGGGGCCCACGTGATTTCCGGGTGGGGCCCACGTGATTTCCGGGTGGGGCCCACGTGATTTCCGGGTGGGGCCCACGTGATTTCCGGGTGGGGCCCACGTGATTTCCGGGTGGGGCCCACGTGATTTCCGGGTGGGGCCCACGTGATTTCAGGGTGGGGCCCACGTGATTTCCGGGTGGGGCCCACGTGATTTCCGGGTGGGGTCCACGTGATTTCCCCGTGGGGCCCACGTGATTTCCGGGTGGGGCCCACGTGATTTCCCCGTGGGGCCCACGTGATTTCCGGGTGGGGCCCACGTGATTTCCCCGTGGGGCCCACGTGATTTCCGGATGGGGCCCACGTGATTTCCCCGTGGGGCCCACGTGATTTCCGGGTGGGCCCCACGTGATTTCCGAGTAGGGCCCACGTGATTTCCCCGTGGGGCCCACGTGATTTCCCCGTGGGGCCCACGTGATTTCCGGGTGGGGCCCACGTGATTTCCGGGTGAGGCCCACGTGATTTCCCCGGGGGGCCCACGTGATTTCCGGGTGGGGCCCACGTGAATTCCGGGTGCGGCCCACGTGATTTCCGGGTGGGGCCCACGTGATTTCCGGGTGGGGCCCACGTGATTTCCGGGTGGGGCCCACGTGATTTCCGGGTGGGGCCCACGTGATTTCCGGGTGGGGCCCACGTGATTTCCCCGTGGGGCCCACGTGATTTCCGGGTGGGGCCCACGTGATTTCCGGGTGGGGCCCACGTGATTTCCCCTGGGGGCCCACGTGATTTCCGGTTGGGGCCCACGTGATTTCCCCGTGGGGCCCACGTGATTTCCGGTTGGGGCCCACGTGATTTCTGGGTGCGGTCCACGTGATTTCCGGGTGGGGCCCACGTGATTTCCGGGTGGGGCCCACGTGATTTCCGGGTGGGGCCCACGTGATTTCCGGGTGGGGCCCACGTGATTTCCCCGTGGGGGCACGTGATTTCCGGGTGGGACCCACGTGATTTCCCCGTGGGGCCCACGTGATTTCCCCGTGGGGCCCACGTGATTTCCGGGTGGGGCCCGCGTGATTTCCGGGTGGGGCCCGCGTGATTTCCGGGTGGGGCCCGCGTGATTTCCGGGTGGGGCCCGCGTGATTTCCGGGTGGGGCCCGCGTGATTTCCGGGTGGGGCCCGCGTGATTTCCGGGTGGGGCCCGCGTGATTTCCGGGTGGGGCCCGCGTGATTTCCGGGTGGGGCCCACGTGATTTCCGGGTGGGGCCCACGTGATTTCCGGGTGGGGCCCACGTGATTTCCGGATGGGGCCCACGTGATTTCCCCGTGGGGCCCACGTGATTTCCGGGTGGGCCCCACGTGATTTCCGAGTAGGGCCCACGTGATTTCCCCGTGGGGCCCACGTGATTTCCCCGTGGGGCCCACGTGATTTCCGGGTGGGGCCCACGTGATTTCCGGGTGAGGCCAACGTGATTTCCCCTGGGGGCCCACGTGATTTCCGGGTGGGGCCCACGTGAATTCCGGGTGCGGCCCACGTGATTTCCGGGTGGGGCCCACGTGATTTCCGGGTGGGGCCCACGTGATTTCCGGGTGGGGCCCACGTGATTTCCGGGTGGGGCCCACGTGATTTCCGGGTGGGGCCCACGTGATTTCCCCGTGGGGCCCACGTGATTTCCGGGTGGGGCCCACGTGATTTCCGGGTGGGGCCCACGTGATTTCCCCTGGGGGCCCACGTGATTTCCGGTTGGGGCCCACGTGATTTCCCCGTGGGGCCCACGTGATTTCCGGTTGGGGCCCACGTGATTTCTGGGTGCGGTCCACGTGATTTCCGGGTGGGGCCCACGTGATTTCCGGGTGGGGCCCACGTGATTTCCGGGTGGGGCCCACGTGATTTCCGGGTGGGGCCCACGTGATTTCCGGGTGGGGCCCACGTGATTTCCGGGTGGGGCCCACGTGATTTCCCCGTGGTGCCCACGTGATTTCCAGGTGGGGCCCACGTGATTTCCGGATGGGGCCCACGTGATTTCCGGGTGGGGCCCACGTGATTTCCGGGTGGGGCCCACGTGATTTCCGGGTGGGGCCCACGTGATTTCCGGGTGGGGCCCACGTGATTTCCGGGTGGGGCCCACGTGATTTCCGGGTGGGGCCCACGTGATTTCCGGGTGGGGCCCACGTGATTTCCGGGTGGGGCCCACGTGATTTCCGGGTGGGGCCCACGTGATTTCCGGGTGGGGCCCACGTGATTTCCGGGTGGGGCCCACGTGATTTCCCGGTGGGGCCCACGTGATTTCCGGGTGGGGCCCACGTGATTTCCCCGTGGGGCCCACGTGATTTCCGGGTGGGCCCCACGTGATTTCCGGGTGGGGCCCACGTGATTTCCGGGTGGGGCCCACGTGATTTCCGGGTGGGGCCCACGTGATTTCCGGGTGGGGCCCACGTGATTTCCGGGTGGGGCCCACGTGATTTCCGGGTGGGGCCCACGTGATTTCCCCGTGGGGCCCACGTGATTTCCGGGTGGGGCCCACGTGATTTCCGGGTGGGGCCCACGTGATTTCCCGGTGGGGCCCACGTGATTTCCCCTGGGGGCCCACGTGATTTCCGGGTGGGGCCCACGTGATTTCCGGGTGGGGCCCACGTGATTTCCGGGTGGGGCCCACGTGATTTCCGGGTGGGGCCCACGTGATTTCCGGGTGGGGCCCACGTGATTTCCGGGTGGGGCCCACGTGATTTCCCCGTGGGGCCCACGTGATTTCCGGGTGGGGCCCACGTGATTTCCCCGTGGGGCCCACGTGATTTCCGGGTGGGGCCCACGTGATTTCCGGGTGGGGCCCACGTGATTTCCGGGTGGGGCCCACGTGATTTCCGGGTGGGGCCCACCCACGTGATTTCCGGGTGGGGCCCACGTGATTTCCGGGTGGGGCCCACGTGATTTCCGGGTGGGGCCCACGTGATTTCCGGGTGGGGCCCACGTGATTTCCGGGTGGGGCCCACGTGATTTCCGGGTGGGGCCCACGTGATTTCCGGGTGGGGCCCACGTGATTTCCGGGTGGGGCCCACGTGATTTCCGGGTGGGGCCCACGTGATTTCCCCGTGGGGCCCACGTGATTTCCGGGTGTGCCCCACGTGATTTCCGGGTGGGGCCCACGTGATTTCCGGGTGAGGCCCACGTGATTTCCGGTGGGGCCCACATGATTTCCGGGTGGGGCCCACGTGATTTCCCCGTGGGGCCCACGTGATTTCCGGGTGGGCCCCATGTGATTTCCGGGTGGGGCCCACGTGATTTCTGGGTGGGGCCCACGTGATTTCCGGGTGGGGCCCACGTGATTTCCGGGTGGGGCCCACGTGATTTCCAGGTGGGGCCCACGTGATTTCCGGGTGGGGCCCACGTGATTTCCAGGTGGGGCCCACGTGATTTCCCCGTGGGGCCCACGTGATTTCCGGGTGGGGCCCACGTGATTTCCGGGTGGGGCCCACGTGATTTCCGGGTGGGGCCCACGTGATTTCCGGGTGGGGCCCACGTGATTTCCCCTGGGGGCCCACGTGATTTCCGGGTAGGGCCCACGTGATTTCCGGGTGGGGCCCACGTGATTTCCGGGTGGGGCCCACGTGATTTCCGGGTGGGGCCCACGTGATTTCCGGGTGGGGCCCACGTGATTTCTGGGTGGGGCCCACGTGATTTCCGGGTGGGGCCCACGTGATTTCCGGGTGGGGCCCACGTGATTTCCCCGTGGGGCCCACGTGATTTCCGGGTGGGCCCCACGTGATTTCCGGGTGGGCCCCACGTGATTTCCGGGTGGGGCCCACGTGATTTCCGGGTGGGGCCCACGTGATTTCCGGGTGGGGCCCAGGTGATTTCCGGGTGGGGCCCACGTGATTTCCGGGTGGGGCCCACGTGATTTCCGGGTGGGGCCCACGTGATTTCCGGGTGGGGCCCACGTGATTTCCGGGTGGGGCCCACGTGATTTCCGGGTGGGGCCCACGTGATTTCCGGGTGGGGCCCACGTGATTTCGGGGTGGGGCCCACGTGATTTCCGGGTGGGGCCCACGTGATTTCCCGGTGGGGCCCACGTGATTTCCGGGTGGGGCCCACGTGATTTCCGGGTGGGGCCCACGTGATTTCCGGGTGGGGCCCACGTGATTTCCGGGTGGGGCCCACGTGATTTCCGGGTGGGGCCCACGTGATTTCCGGGTGGGGCCCACGTGATTTCCGGGTGGGGCCCACGTGATTTCCCCGTGGGGCCCACGTGATTTCCGGGTGGGGCCCACGTGATTTCCGGGTGGGGCCCACGTGATTTCCGGGTGGGGCCCACGTGATTTCCGGGTGGGGCCCACGTGATTTCCGGGTGGGGCCCACGTGATTTCCGGGTGGGGCCCACGTGATTTCCCCGTGGGGCCCACGTGATTTCCCCGTGGGGCCCACGTGATTTCCGGGTGTGCCCCACGTGATTTCCGGGTGGGGCCCACGTGATTTCCGGGTGAGGCCCACGTGATTTCCGGTGGGGCCCACATGATTTCCGGGTGGGGCCCACGTGATTTCCGGGTGGGGCCCACGTGATTTCCGGTGGGGCCCACGTGATTTCCGGGTGGGGCCCACGTGATTTCCGGGTGGGGCCCACGTGATTTCCGGGTGGGGCCCACGTGATTTCCGGGTGGGGCCCACGTGATTTCCCCTGGGGGCCCACGTGATTTCCGGGTAGGGCCCACGTGATTTCCGGGTGGGGCCCACGTGATTTCCGGGTGGGGCCCACGTGATTTCCGGGTGGGGCCCACGTGATTTCCGGGTGGGGCCCACGTGATTTCCGGGTGGGGCCCACGTGATTTCCGGGTGGGGCCCACGTGATTTCCGGGTGGGGCCCACGTGATTTCCGGGTGGTGCCCACGTGATTTCCCCGTGGGGCCCACGTGATTTCCGGGTGGGCCCCACGTGATTTCCGGGTGGGGCCCACGTGATTTCCGGGTGGGGCCCACGTGATTTCCGGGTGGGGCCCAGGTGATTTCCGGGTGGGGCCCACGTGATTTCCGGGTGGGGCCCACGTGATTTCCGGGTGGGGCCCACGTGATTTCCGGGTGGGGCCCACGTGATTTCCGGGTGGGGCCCACGTGATTTCCGGGTGGGGCCCACGTGATTTCCGGGTGGGGCCCACGTGATTTCCGGGTGGGGCCCACGTGATTTCCCGGTGGGGCCCACGTGATTTCCGGGTGGGGCCCACGTGATTTCCCCGTGGGGCCCACGTGATTTCCGGGTAGGCCCCACGTGATTTCCGGGTGGGGCCCACGTGATTTCCGGGTGGGGCCCACGTGATTTCCGGGTGGGGCCCACGTGATTTCCGGGTGGGGCCCACGTGATTTCCGGGTGGGGCCCACGTGATTTCCGGGTGGGGCCCACGTGATTTCCCCGTGGGGCCCACGTGATTTCCGGGTGGGGCCCACGTGATTTCCGGGTGGGGCCCACGTGATTTCCCGGTGGGGCCCACGTGATTTCCCCTGGGGGCCCACGTGATTTCCGGGTGGGGCCCACGTGATTTCCGGGTGGGGCCCACGTGATTTCCGGGTGGGGCCCACGTGATTTCCGGGTGGGGCCCACGTGATTTCCGGGTGGGGCCCACGTGATTTCCGGGTGGGGCCCACGTGATTTCCGGGTGGGGCCCACGTGATTTCCGGGTGGGGCCCACGTGATTTCCGGGTGGGGCCCACGTGATTTCCGGGTGGGGCCCGCGTGATTTCCTTGTGGGGCCCACGTGATTTCCGGGTGGGGCCCACGTGATTTCCGGGTGGGGCCCACGTGATTTCCGGGTGGGGCCCACGTGATTTCCGGGTGGGGCCCACGTGATTTCCGGGTGGGGCCCACGTGATTTCCGGGTGGGGCCCACGTGATTTCCGGGTGGGGCCCACGTGATTTCCGGGTGGGGCCCACGTGATTTCCGGGTGGGGCCCACGTGATTTCCGGGTGGGGCCCACGTGATTTCCCCGTGGGGCCCACGTGATTTCCGGGTGGGCCCCACGTGATTTCCGGGTGGGGCCCACGTGATTTCCGGGTGGGGCCCACGTGATTTCCCCGTGGGGCCCACGTAATTTCCGGGTGGGGCCCACGTGATTTCCGGGTGGGGCCCACGTGATTTCCGGGTGGGGCCCACGTGATTTCCGGGTGGGGCCCACGTGATTTCCGGGTGGGGCCCACGTGATTTCCGGGTGGGGCCCACGTGATTTCCCCGTGGGGCCCACGTGATTTCCGGGGGGCCCCACGTGATTTCCGGGTGGGGCCCACGTGATTTCCGGGTGGGGCCCACGTGATTTCCGGGTGGGGCCCACGTGATTTCCGGGTGGGGCCCACGTGATTTCCGGGTGGGGCCCACGTGATTTCCCCGTGGGGCCCACGTGATTTCCGGGTGGGGCCCACGTGATTTCCGGGTGGGGCCCACGTGATTTCCGGGTGGGGCCCCACGTGATTTCCGGGTGGGGCCCACGTGATTTCCCCTGGGGGCCCACGTGATTTCCGGGTGGGGCCCACGTGATTTCCGGGTGGGGCCCACGTGATTTCCGGGTGGGGCCCACGTGATATCCGGGTGGGGCCCACGTGATTTCCCCTGGGGGCCCACTTGATTTCCGGGTGGGGCCCACGTGATTTCCGGGTGGGGCCCACGTGATTTCCGGGTGGGGCCCACGTGATTTCCGGGTGGGGCCCACGTGATTTCCGGGTGGGGCCCACGTGATTTCCCCGTGGGGCCCACGTGATTTCCGGGTGGGCCCCACGTGATTTCCGGGTGGGGCCCACGTGATTTCCCCGTGGGGCCCACGTGATTTCCGGGTGGGGCCCACGTGATTTCCGGGTGGGGCCCACGTGATTTCCACGTGGGGCCCACGTGATTTCCGGGTGGGCCCCACGTAATTTCCGGGTGGGGCCCACGTGATTTCCGGGTGGGGCCCACGTGATTTCCGGGTGGGGCCCACCTGATTTCCGGGTGGGGCCCACGTGATTTCCGGGTGGGGCCCACGTGATTTCCGGGTGGGGCCCACGTGATTTCCGGGTGGGGCCCACGTGATTTCCGGGTGGGGCCCACGTGATTTCCGGGTGTGGCCCACGTGATTTCCGGGTGGGGCCCACGTGATTTCCGGGTGGGGCCCACGTGATTTCCCCTGGGGGCCCACGTGATTTCCGGGTGGGGCCCACGTGATTTCCGGGTGGGGCCCACGTGATTTCCGGGTGGGGCCCACGTGATTTCCGGGTGGGGCCCACGTGATTTCCCCGTGGGGCCCACGTGATTTCCGGGTGGGGCCCACGTGATTTCCGGGTGGGGCCCACGTGATTTCCGGGTGGGGCCCACGTGATTTCCGGGTGGGGCCCACGTGATTTCCGGGTGGGGCCCACGTGATTTCCCCTGGGGGCCCACGTGATTTCCGGGTGGGGCCCACGTGATTTCCGGGTGGGGCCCACGTGATTTCCGGGTGGGGCCCACGTGATTTCCGGGTGGGGCCCACGTGATTTCCCCGTGGGGCCCACGTGATTTCCGGGTGGGGCCCACGTGATTTCCCCGTGGGGCCCACGTGATTTCCGGGTGGGGCCCACGTGATTTCCGGGTGGGGCCCACGTGATTTCCGGGTGGGGCCCACGTGATTTCCGGGTGGGGCCCACGTGATTTAGGGGTGGGGCCCACGTGATTTCCGGGTGGGGCCCACGTGATTTCCGGGTGGGGCCCACGTGATTTCCGGGTGGGGCCCACGTGATTTCCGGTTGGGGCCCACGTGATTTCCGGGTGGGCCCCACGTGATTTCCGGGTGGGGCCCACGTGATTTCTGGGTGGGGCCCACGTGATTTCCGGGTGGGGCCCACGTGATTTCCGGGTGGGGCCCACGTGATTTCCGGGTGGGGCCCACGTGATTTCCGGGTGGGGCCCACGTGATTTCCGGGTGGCGCCCACGTGATTTCCCCGTGGGGCCCACGTGATTTCCGGGTGGGGCCCACGTGATTTCCGGGTGGGGCCCACGTGATTTCCGGGTGGGGCCCACGTGATTTCCCCTGGGGGCCCACGTGATTTCCGGGTGGGGCCCACGTGATTTCCGGGTGGGGCCCACGTGATTTCCGGGTGGGGCCCACGTGATTTCCGGGTGGGGCCCACGTGATTTCCGGGTGGGGCCCACGTGATTTCCGGGTGGGGCCCACGTGATTTCCCCGTGGGGCCCACCTGATTTCCGGGTGGGCCCCACGTGATTTCCGGGTGGGGCCCACGTGATTTCCCCGTGGGGCCCACCTGATTTCCGGGTGGGCCCCACGTGATTTCCCCGTGGGGCCCACGTGATTTCCCCGTGGGGCCCACGTGATTTCCAGGTGGGGCCAGCGTGATTTCCGGGTGGGGCCCGCGTGATTTCCGGGTGGGGCCCACGTGATTTCCGGGTGGGGCCCACGTGATTTCCGGGTGGGGCCCACGTGATTTCTGGGTGGGGCCCACGTGATTTCCCCGTGGGGCTCACGTGATTTCCGGGTGGGCCCCACGTGATTTCCGAGTGGGGCCCACGTGATTTCCCCGTGGGGCCCACGTGATTTCCCCGTGGGGCCCACGTGATTTCCGGGTGGGGCCCACGTGATTTCCGGGTGGGGCCCACGTGATTTCCCCTGGGGGCCCACGTGATTTCCGGGTGGGGCCCACGTGAATTCCGGGTGGGGCCCACGTGATTTCCGGGTGGGGCCCACGTGATTTCCGGGTGGGGCCCACGTGATTTCCGGGTGGGGCCCACGTGATTTCCGGGTGGGGCCCACGTGATTTCCGGGTGGGGCCCACGTGATTTCCGGGTGGGGCCCACGTGATTTCCGGGTGGGGCCCACGTGATTTCCCCGTGGGGCCCACGTGATTTCCGGGTGGGCCCCACGTGATTTCCGGGTGGGGCCCACGTGATTTCTGGGTGCGGTCCACGTGATTTCCGGGTGGGGCCCACGTGATTTCCGGGTGGGGCCCACGTGATTTCCGGGTGGGGCCCACGTGATTTCCGGGTGGGGCCCACGTGATTTCCGGGTGGGGCCCACGTGATTTCCCCGTGGGGCCCACGTGATTTCCGGGTGGGGCCCACGTGATTTCCGGGTGGGGCCCACGTGATTTCCGGGTGGGGCCCACGTGATTTCCCCTGGGGGCCCACCTGATTTCCGGGTGGGGCCCACGTGATTTCCGGGTGGGGCCCACGTGATTTCCGGGTGGGGCCCACGTGATTTCTGGGTGCGGTCCACGTGATTTCCGGGTGGGGCCCACGTGATTTCCGGGTGGGGCCCACGTGATTTCCGGGTGGGGCCCACGTGATTTCCGGGTGGGGCCCACGTGATTTCCGGGTGGGGCCCACGTGATTTCCCCGTGGTGCCCACGTGATTTCCGGGTGGGGCCCACGTGATTTCCGGGTGGGGCCCACGTGATTTCAGGGTGGGGCCCACGTGATTTCCGGGTGGGGCCCACGTGATTTCCGGGTGGGGCCCACGTGATTTCCGGGTGGGGCCCACGTGACTTCCGGGTGGGGCCCACGTGATTTCCGGGTGGGGCCCACGTGATTTCCGGGTGGGGCCCACGTGATTTCAGGGTGGGGCCCACGTGATTTCCGGGTGGGGCCCACGTGATTTCCGGGTGGGGCCCACGTGATTTCCGGGTGGGGCCCACGTGATTTCCGGGTGGGTCCCACATGCTTTCCGGGTGGGGCCCACGTGACTTCCGGGTGGGGCCCACGTGATTTCCGGGTGGGGCCCACGTGATTTCCGGGTGGGGCCCACGTGATTTCCCCGTGGTGCCCACGTGATTTCCGGGTGGGGCCCACGTGATTTCCGGGTGGGGCCCACGTGATTTCCGGGTGGGGCCCACGTGATTTCAGGGTGGGGCCCACGTGATTTCCGGGTGGGGCCCACGTGATTTCCGGGTGGGGCCCACGTGACTTCCGGGTGGGGCCCACGTGACTTCCGGGTGGGGCCCACGTGATTTCCCCGTGGGGCCCACGTGATTTCCCCGTGGGGCCCACATGATTTCCGGGTGGGGCCCACGTGATTTCCAGGTGGGGCCCACGTGATTTCCCCGTGGGGCCCACGTGATTTCCGGGTGGGGCCCACGTGATTTCCGGGTGGGGCCCACGTGATTTCCCCGTGGGGCCCACGTGATTTCCGGGTGGGGCCCACGTGATTTCCGGGTGGGGCCCACGTGATTTCCGGGTGGGGCCCACGTGATTTCCGGGTGGGGCCCACGTGATTTCCCCGTGGGGCCCACGTGATTTCCCCGTGGGGCCCACGTGATTTCCGGGTGGGGCCCACGTGATTTCCGGGTGGGGCCCACGTGATTTCCGGGTGGGGCCCACGTGATTTCCTCGTGAGGCCCACGTGATTTCCCCTGGGGGCCCACGTGATTTCCGGGTGGGGCCCACGTGATTTCCGGGTGGGGCCCACGTGATTTCCGGGTGGGGCCCACGTGATTTCCGGGTGGGGCCCACGTGATTTCCGGGTGGGGCCCACGTGATTTCCGGGTGGGGCCCACGTGATTTCCGGGTGGGGCCCACGTGATTTCCGGTTGGGGCCAACGTGATTTCCGGGTGGGGCCCACGTGATTTCCCCTGGGGGCCCACGTGATTTCCGGGTGGGGCCCACGTGATTTCCGGGTGGGGCCCACGTGATTTCCGGGTGGGGCCCACGTGATATCCGGGTGGGGCCCACGTGATTTCCCCTGGGGGCCCACGTGATTTCCGGGTGGGGCCCACGTGATTTCCGGGTGGGGCCCACGTGATTTCCCCTGGGGGCCCACGTGATTTCCGGGTGGGGCCCACGTGATTTCCGGGTGGGGCCCACGTGATTTCCGGGTGGGGCCCACGTGATTTCCGGGTGGGGCCCACGTGATTTCCGGGTGGGGCCCACGTGATTTCCGGGTGGGGCCCACGTGATTTCCCCGTGGGGCCCACGTGATTTCCGGGTGGGGCCCACGTGATTTCCGGGTGGGGCCCACGTGATTTCCGGGTGGGGCCCACGTGATTTCCGGGTGGGGCCCACGTGATTTCCGGGTGGGGCCCACGTGATTTCCGGGTGGGGCCCACGTGATTTCCGGGTGGGGCCCACGTGATTTCAGGGTGGGGCCCACGTGATTTCCGGGTGGGGCCCACGTGATTTCCGGGTGGGGTCCACGTGATTTCCCCGTGGGGCCCACGTGATTTCCGGGTGGGGCCCACGTGATTTCCCCGTGGGGCCCACGTGATTTCCGGGTGGGGCCCACGTGATTTCCCCGTGGGGCCCACGTGATTTCCGGATGGGGCCCACGTGATTTCCCCGTGGGGCCCACGTGATTTCCGGGTGGGCCCCACGTGATTTCCGAGTAGGGCCCACGTGATTTCCCCGTGGGGCCCACGTGATTTCCCCGTGGGGCCCACGTGATTTCCGGGTGGGGCCCACGTGATTTCCGGGTGAGGCCCACGTGATTTCCCCTGGGGGCCCACGTGATTTCCGGGTGGGGCCCACGTGAATTCCGGGTGCGGCCCACGTGATTTCCGGGTGGGGCCCACGTGATTTCCGGGTGGGGCCCACGTGATTTCCGGGTGGGGCCCACGTGATTTCCGGGTGGGGCCCACGTGATTTCCGGGTGGGGCCCACGTGATTTCCCCGTGGGGCCCACGTGATTTCCGGGTGGGGCCCACGTGATTTCCGGGTGGGGCCCACGTGATTTCCCCTGGGGGCCCACGTGATTTCCGGTTGGGGCCCACGTGATTTCCCCGTGGGGCCCACGTGATTTCCGGTTGGGGCCCACGTGATTTCTGGGTGCGGTCCACGTGATTTCCGGGTGGGGCCCACGTGATTTCCGGGTGGGGCCCACGTGATTTCCGGGTGGGGCCCACGTGATTTCCGGGTGGGGCCCACGTGATTTCCCCGTGGGGGCACGTGATTTCCGGGTGGGACCCACGTGATTTCCCCGTGGGGCCCACGTGATTTCCCCGTGGGGCCCACGTGATTTCCGGGTGGGGCCCGCGTGATTTCCGGGTGGGGCCCGCGTGATTTCCGGGTGGGGCCCGCGTGATTTCCGGGTGGGGCCCGCGTGATTTCCGGGTGGGGCCCGCGTGATTTCCGGGTGGGGCCCGCGTGATTTCCGGGTGGGGCCCGCGTGATTTCCGGGTGGGGCCCGCGTGATTTCCGGGTGGGGCCCACGTGATTTCCGGGTGGGGCCCACGTGATTTCCGGGTGGGGCCCACGTGATTTCCGGATGGGGCCCACGTGATTTCCCCGTGGGGCCCACGTGATTTCCGGGTGGGCCCCACGTGATTTCCGAGTAGGGCCCACGTGATTTCCCCGTGGGGCCCACGTGATTTCCCCGTGGGGCCCACGTGATTTCCGGGTGGGGCCCACGTGATTTCCGGGTGAGGCCCACGTGATTTCCGGGTGGGGCCCACGTGATTTCCGGGTGGGGCCCACGTGAATTCCGGGTGCGGCCCACGTGATTTCCGGGTGGGGCCCACGTGATTTCCGGGTGGGGCCCACGTGATTTCCGGGTGGGGCCCACGTGATTTCCGGGTGGGGCCCACGTGATTTCCGGGTGGGGCCCACGTGATTTCCCCGTGGGGCCCACGTGATTTCCGGGTGGGGCCCACGTGATTTCCGGGTGGGGCCCACGTGATTTCCCCTGGGGGCCCACGTGATTTCCGGTTGGGGCCCACGTGATTTCCCCGTGGGGCCCACGTGATTTCCGGTTGGGGCCCACGTGATTTCTGGGTGCGGTCCACGTGATTTCCGGGTGGGGCCCACGTGATTTCCGGGTGGGGCCCACGTGATTTCCGGGTGGGGCCCACGTGATTTCCGGGTGGGGCCCACGTGATTTCCGGGTGGGGCCCACGTGATTTCCCCGTGGTGCCCACGTGATTTCCAGGTGGGGCCCACGTGATTTCCGGATGGGGCCCACGTGATTTCCGGGTGGGGCCCACGTGATTTCCGGGTGGGGCCCACGTGATTTCCGGGTGGGGCCCACGTGATTTCCGGGTGGGGCCCACGTGATTTCCGGGTGGGGCCCACGTGATTTCCGGGTGGGGCCCACGTGATTTCCGGGTGGGGCCCACGTGATTTCCGGGTGGGGCCCACGTGATTTCCGGGTGGGGCCCACGTGATTTCCGGGTGGGGCCCACGTGATTTCCGGGTGGGGCCCACGTGATTTCCCGGTGGGGCCCACGTGATTTCCGGGTGGGGCCCACGTGATTTCCCCGTGGGGCCCACGTGATTTCCGGGTGGGCCCCACGTGATTTCCGGGTGGGGCCCACGTGATTTCCGGGTGGGGCCCACGTGATTTCCGGGTGGGGCCCACGTGATTTCCGGGTGGGGCCCACGTGATTTCCGGGTGGGGCCCACGTGATTTCCGGGTGGGGCCCACGTGATTTCCCCGTGGGGCCCACGTGATTTCCGGGTGGGGCCCACGTGATTTCCGGGTGGGGCCCACGTGATTTCCCGGTGGGGCCCACGTGATTTCCCCTGGGGGCCCACGTGATTTCCGGGTGGGGCCCACGTGATTTCCGGGTGGGGCCCACGTGATTTCCGGGTGGGGCCCACGTGATTTCCGGGTGGGGCCCACGTGATTTCCGGGTGGGGCCCACGTGATTTCCGGGTGGGGCCCACGTGATTTCCCCGTGGGGCCCACGTGATTTCCGGGTGGGGCCCACGTGATTTCCCCGTGGGGCCCACGTGATTTCCGGGTGGGGCCCACGTGATTTCCGGGTGGGGCCCACGTGATTTCCGGGTGGGGCCCACGTGATTTCCGGGTGGGGCCCACCCACGTGATTTCCGGGTGGGGCCCACGTGATTTCCGGGTGGGGCCCACGTGATTTCCGGGTGGGGCCCACGTGATTTCCGGGTGGGGCCCACGTGATTTCCGGGTGGGGCCCACGTGATTTCCGGGTGGGGCCCACGTGATTTCCGGGTGGGGCCCACGTGATTTCCGGGTGGGGCCCACGTGATTTCCGGGTGGGGCCCACGTGATTTCCCCGTGGGGCCCACGTGATTTCCGGGTGTGCCCCACGTGATTTCCGGGTGGGGCCCACGTGATTTCCGGGTGAGGCCCACGTGATTTCCGGTGGGGCCCACATGATTTCCGGGTGGGGCCCACGTGATTTCCCCGTGGGGCCCACGTGATTTCCGGGTGGGCCCCATGTGATTTCCGGGTGGGGCCCACGTGATTTCTGGGTGGGGCCCACGTGATTTCCGGGTGGGGCCCACGTGATTTCCGGGTGGGGCCCACGTGATTTCCAGGTGGGGCCCACGTGATTTCCGGGTGGGGCCCACGTGATTTCCAGGTGGGGCCCACGTGATTTCCCCGTGGGGCCCACGTGATTTCCGGGTGGGGCCCACGTGATTTCCGGGTGGGGCCCACGTGATTTCCGGGTGGGGCCCACGTGATTTCCGGGTGGGGCCCACGTGATTTCCCCTGGGGGCCCACGTGATTTCCGGGTAGGGCCCACGTGATTTCCGGGTGGGGCCCACGTGATTTCCGGGTGGGGCCCACGTGATTTCCGGGTGGGGCCCACGTGATTTCCGGGTGGGGCCCACGTGATTTCTGGGTGGGGCCCACGTGATTTCCGGGTGGGGCCCACGTGATTTCCGGGTGGGGCCCACGTGATTTCCCCGTGGGGCCCACGTGATTTCCGGGTGGGCCCCACGTGATTTCCGGGTGGGCCCCACGTGATTTCCGGGTGGGGCCCACGTGATTTCCGGGTGGGGCCCACGTGATTTCCGGGTGGGGCCCAGGTGATTTCCGGGTGGGGCCCACGTGATTTCCGGGTGGGGCCCACGTGATTTCCGGGTGGGGCCCACGTGATTTCCGGGTGGGGCCCACGTGATTTCCGGGTGGGGCCCACGTGATTTCCGGGTGGGGCCCACGTGATTTCCGGGTGGGGCCCACGTGATTTCGGGGTGGGGCCCACGTGATTTCCGGGTGGGGCCCACGTGATTTCCCGGTGGGGCCCACGTGATTTCCGGGTGGGGCCCACGTGATTTCCGGGTGGGGCCCACGTGATTTCCGGGTGGGGCCCACGTGATTTCCGGGTGGGGCCCACGTGATTTCCGGGTGGGGCCCACGTGATTTCCGGGTGGGGCCCACGTGATTTCCGGGTGGGGCCCACGTGATTTCCCCGTGGGGCCCACGTGATTTCCGGGTGGGGCCCACGTGATTTCCGGGTGGGGCCCACGTGATTTCCGGGTGGGGCCCACGTGATTTCCGGGTGGGGCCCACGTGATTTCCGGGTGGGGCCCACGTGATTTCCGGGTGGGGCCCACGTGATTTCCCCGTGGGGCCCACGTGATTTCCCCGTGGGGCCCACGTGATTTCCGGGTGTGCCCCACGTGATTTCCGGGTGGGGCCCACGTGATTTCCGGGTGAGGCCCACGTGATTTCCGGTGGGGCCCACATGATTTCCGGGTGGGGCCCACGTGATTTCCGGGTGGGGCCCACGTGATTTCCGGTGGGGCCCACGTGATTTCCGGGTGGGGCCCACGTGATTTCCGGGTGGGGCCCACGTGATTTCCGGGTGGGGCCCACGTGATTTCCGGGTGGGGCCCACGTGATTTCCCCTGGGGGCCCACGTGATTTCCGGGTAGGGCCCACGTGATTTCCGGGTGGGGCCCACGTGATTTCCGGGTGGGGCCCACGTGATTTCCGGGTGGGGCCCACGTGATTTCCGGGTGGGGCCCACGTGATTTCCGGGTGGGGCCCACGTGATTTCCGGGTGGGGCCCACGTGATTTCCGGGTGGGGCCCACGTGATTTCCGGGTGGTGCCCACGTGATTTCCCCGTGGGGCCCACGTGATTTCCGGGTGGGCCCCACGTGATTTCCGGGTGGGGCCCACGTGATTTCCGGGTGGGGCCCACGTGATTTCCGGGTGGGGCCCAGGTGATTTCCGGGTGGGGCCCACGTGATTTCCGGGTGGGGCCCACGTGATTTCCGGGTGGGGCCCACGTGATTTCCGGGTGGGGCCCACGTGATTTCCGGGTGGGGCCCACGTGATTTCCGGGTGGGGCCCACGTGATTTCCGGGTGGGGCCCACGTGATTTCCGGGTGGGGCCCACGTGATTTCCCGGTGGGGCCCACGTGATTTCCGGGTGGGGCCCACGTGATTTCCCCGTGGGGCCCACGTGATTTCCGGGTAGGCCCCACGTGATTTCCGGGTGGGGCCCACGTGATTTCCGGGTGGGGCCCACGTGATTTCCGGGTGGGGCCCACGTGATTTCCGGGTGGGGCCCACGTGATTTCCGGGTGGGGCCCACGTGATTTCCGGGTGGGGCCCACGTGATTTCCCCGTGGGGCCCACGTGATTTCCGGGTGGGGCCCACGTGATTTCCGGGTGGGGCCCACGTGATTTCCCGGTGGGGCCCACGTGATTTCCCCTGGGGGCCCACGTGATTTCCGGGTGGGGCCCACGTGATTTCCGGGTGGGGCCCACGTGATTTCCGGGTGGGGCCCACGTGATTTCCGGGTGGGGCCCACGTGATTTCCGGGTGGGGCCCACGTGATTTCCGGGTGGGGCCCACGTGATTTCCGGGTGGGGCCCACGTGATTTCCGGGTGGGGCCCACGTGATTTCCGGGTGGGGCCCACGTGATTTCCCCGTGGGGCCCACGTGATTTCCGGGTGGGGCCCACGTGATTTCCGGGTGGGGCCCACGTGATTTCCGGGTGGGGCCCACGTGATTTCCGGGTGGGGCCCACGTGATTTCCGGGTGGGGCCCACGTGATTTCCGGGTGGGGCCCACGTGATTTCCGGGTGGGGCCCACGTGATTTCCGGGTGGGGCCCACGTGATTTCCAGGTGGGGCCCACGTGATTTCCCCGTGGGGCCCACGTGATTTCCGGGTGGGGCCCACGTGATTTCCGGGTGGGGCCCACGTGATTTCCGGGTGGGGCCCACGTGATTTCCGGGTGGGGCCCACGTGATTTCCGGGTGGGGCCCACGTGATTTCCGGGTGGGGCCCACGTGATTTCCGGGTGGGGCCCACGTGATTTCCCCTGGGGGCCCACGTGATTTCCGGGTAGGGCCCACGTGATTTCCGGGTGGGGCCCACGTGATTTCCGGGTGGGGCCCACGTGATTTCCGGGTGGGGCCCACGTGATTTCCGGGTGGGGCCCACGTGATTTCTGGGTGGGGCCCACGTGATTTCCGGGTGGGGCCCACGTGATTTCCGGGTGGGGCCCACGTGATTACCGGGTGGGGCCCACGTGATTTCCCCGTGGGGCCCACGTGATTTCCGGGTGGGCCCCACGTGATTTCCGGGTGGGGCCCACGTGATTTCCGGGTGGGGCCCACGTGATTTCCGGGTGGGGCCCACGTGATTTCCGGGTGGGGCCCACGTGATTTCCGGGTGGGGCCCACGTGATTTCCCCGTGGGGCCCACGTGATTTCCGGGTGGGGCCCACGTGATTTCCGGGTGGGGCCCACGTGATTTCCGGGTGGGGCCCACGTGATTTCCCCTGGGGGCCCACGTGATTTCCGGGTGGGGCCCACGTGATTTCCGGGTGGGGCCCACGTGATTTCCGGGTGGGGCCCACGTGATTTCCGGGTGGGGCCCACGTGATTTCCGGGTGGGGCCCACGTGATTTCCGGGTGGGGCCCACGTGATTTCCGGGTGGGGCCCACGTGATTTCCCCGTGGGGCCCACGTGATTTCCGGGTGGGGCCCACGTGATTTCCGGGTGGGGCCCACGTGATTTCCGGGTGGGGCCCACGTGATTTCCAGGTGGGGCCCACGTGATTTCCCCGTGGGGCCCACGTGATTTCCGGGTGGGGCCCACGTGATTTCCGGGTGGGGCCCACGTGATTTCCGGGTGGGGCCTACGTGATTTCCGGGTGGGGCCCACGTGATTTCCCCGTGGGGCCCACGTGATTTCCGGGTGGGGCCCACGTGATTTCCGGGTGGGGCCCACGTGATTTCCGGGTGGGGCCCACGTGATTTCCCCTGGGGGCCCACGTGATTTCCGGGTAGGGCCCACGTGATTTCCGGGTGGGGCCCACGTGATTTCCGGGTGGGGCCCACGTGATTTCCGGGTGGGGCCCACGTGATTTCCGGGTGGGGCCCACGTGATTTCCGGGTGGGGCCCACGTGATTTCCCCGTGGGGCCCACGTGATTTCCCCGTGGGGCCCACGTGATTTCCGGGTGGGGCCCACGTGATTTCCGGGTGGGGCCCACCTGATTTCCGGGTGGGGCCCACGTGATTTCCGGGTGGGGCCCACGTGATTTCCCCGTGGGGCCCACGTGATTTCCGGGTGGGGCCCACGTGATTTCCGGGTGGGGCCCACGTGATTTCCGGGTGGGGCCCACGTGATTTCCGGGTGGGGCCCACGTGATTTCCGGGTGGGGCCCACGTGATTTCCGGGTGGGGCCCACGTGATTTCCGGGTGGGGCCCACGTGATTTCCGGGTGGGGCCCACGTGATTTCCGGGTGGGGCCCACGTGATTTCCGGGTGGGGCCCACGTGATTTCCGGGTGGGGCCCACGTGATTTCCGGGTGGGGCCCACGTGATTTCCGGGTGGGGCAAACGTGATTTCCGGGTGGGGCCCACGTGATTTCCGGGTGGGGCCCACGTGATTTCCGGGTGGGGCCCACGTGATTTCCGGGTGGGGCCCACGTGATTTCCGGGTGGGGCCCACGTGATTTCCGGGTGGGGCCCACGTGATTTCCGGGTGGGGCCCACGTGATTTCCGGGTGGGGCCCACGTGATTTCCCCTGGGGGCCCACGTGATTTCCGGGTGGGGCCCACGTGATTTCCGGGTGGGGCCCACGTGATTTCCGGGTGGGGCCCACGTGATTTCCGGGTGGGGCCCACGTGATTTCCGGGTGGGGCCCACGTGATTTCCGGGTGGGGCCCACGTGATTTCCGGGTGGGGCCCACGTGATTTCCGGGTGGGGCCCACGTGATTTCCCCGTGGGGCCCACGTGATTTCCGGGTGGGGCCCACGTGATTTCCGGGTGGGGCCCACGTGATTTCCCCTGGGGGCCCACGTGATTTCCGGGTGGGGCCCACGTGATTTCCGGGTGGGGCCCACGTGATTTCCCCGTGGGGCCCACGTGATTTCCGGGTGGGGCCCACGTGATTTCCGGGTGGGGCCCACGTGATTTCCGGGTGGGGCCCACTTGATTTCCCCGTGGGGCACACGTGATTTCCGGGTGGGGCCCACGTGATTTCCGGGTGGGGCCCACGTGATTTCCGGGTGTGGCCCACGTGATTTCCGGGTGGGGCCCACGTGATTTCCCCGTGGGGCCCTCATGATTTCCGGGTGGGCCCCACGTGATTTCCGGGTGGGCCCACGTGATTTCCGGGTGGGGCCCACGTGATTTCCGGGTTGGGCCCACGTGATTTCCGGGTGGGGCCCACGTGATTTCCGGGTTGGGCCCACGTGATTTCCGGGTGGGGCCCACGTGATTTCCCCGTGGCTCCCACGTGATTTCCGGGTGGGGCCCACGTGATTTCCCCGTGGGGCCCACGTGATTTCCGGGTGGGGCCCACGTGATTTCCGGGTGGGGCCCACGTGATTTCCGGGTGGGGCCCACGTGATTTCCGGGTGGGGCCCACGTGATTTCCCCGTGGGGCCCACGTGATTTCCGGGTGGGGCCCACGTGATTTCCGGGTGGGGCCCACGTGATTTCCGGGTGGGGCCCACGTGATTTCACCGTGGGGCCCACGTGATTTCCGGGTGGGGCCCACGTGATTTCCGGGTGGGGCCCACGTGATTTCCGGGTGGGGCCCACGTGATTTCCGGGTGGGGCCCACGTGATTTCCGGGTGGGGCCCACGTGATTTCCGGGTGGGGCCCACGTGATTTCCCCGTGGGGCCCACGTGATTTCCGGGTGGGGCCCACGTGATTTCCGGGTGGGGCCCACGTGATTTCCGGGTGGGGCCCACGTGATTTCCGGGTGGGGCCCACGTGATTTCCGGGTGGGGCCCACGTGATTTCCGGGTGGGGCCCACGTGATTTCCCCGTGGGGCCCACGTGATTTCCGGGTGGGGCCCACGTGATTTCCGGTGGGGCCCACGTGATTCCGGGTGGGGCCCACGTGATTTCCGGGTGGGGCCCACGTGATTTCCGGGTGGGGCCCACGTGATTTCCGGGTGGGGCACACGTGATTTCCCCGTGGGGCCCACGTGATTTCCGGGTGGGGCCCACGTGATTTCCGGGTGGGGCCCACGTGATTTCCGGGTGGGGCCCACGTGATTTCCGGGTGGGGCCCACGTGATTTCCGGGTGGGGCCCACGTGATTTCCCCGTGGGGCCCACGTGATTTCCGGGTGGGGCCCACGTGATTTCCGGGTGGGGCCCACGTGATTTCCGGGTGGGGCCCACGTGATTTCCGGGTGGGGCCCACGTGATTTCCCCGGTGGGGCCCACGTGATTTCCGGGTGGGGCCCACGTGATTTCCGGGTGGGGCCCACGTGATTTCCGGGTGGGGCCCACGTGATTTCCGGGTGGGGCCCACGTGATTTCCGGGTGGGGCCCACGTGATTTCCGGGTGGGGCCCACGTGATTTCCGGGTGGGGCCCACGTGATTTCCGGGTGGGGCCCACGTGATTTCCGGGTGGGGCCCACGTGATTTCCGGGTGGGGCCCACGTGATTTCCGGGTGGGGCCCACGTGATTTCCGGGTGGGGCCCACGTGATTTCCGGGTGGGGCCCACGTGATTTCCGGGTGGGGCCCACGTGATTTCCGGGTGGGGCCCACGTGATTTCCGGGTGGGGCCCACGTGATTTCCCCGTGGGGCCCACGTGATTTCCGGGTGGAGCCCACGTGATTTCCCCGTGGGGCCCACGTGATTTCCGGGTGGTGCCCACGTGATTTCCGGGTGGGGCCCACGTGATTTCCGGGTGGGGCCCACGTGATTTCCGGGTGGGGCCCACGTGATTTCCGGGTGGGGCCCACGTGATTTCCGGGTGGGGCCCACGTGATTTCCGGGTGGGGCCCACGTGATTTCCGGGTGGGGCCCACGTGATTTCCCCGTGGTGATTTCCGGGTGGGGCCCACGTGATTTCCGGGTGGGGCCCACGTGATTTCCGGGTGGGGCCCACGTGATTTCCGGGTGGGGCCCACGTGATTTCCGGGTGGGGCCCCCGTGATTTCCGGGTGGGGCCCACGTGATTTCCGGGTGGGGCCCACGTGATTTCCGGGTGGGGCCCACGTGATTTCCGGGTGGGGCCCACGTGATTTCCGGGTGGGGCCCACGTGATTTCCGGGTGGGGCCCACGTGATTTCCCCGTGGGGCCCACGTGATTTCCGGGTGGGGCCCACGTGAATTCCGGGTGGGGCCCACGTGATTTCCCCGTGGGGCCCACGTGATTTCCGGGTGGGGCCCACGTGATTTCCCCGTGGGGCCCACGTGATTTCCGGGTGGGGCCCACGTGATTTCCGGGTGGGGCCCACGTGATTTCCCCGTGGGGCCCACGTGATTTCCCCGTGGGGCCCACGTGATTTCCGGGCCCACGTGATTTCCGGGTGGGGCCCACGTGATTTCCGGGTGGGGCCCACGTGATTTCCCCGTGGGGCCCACGTGATTTCCGGGTGTGGCCCACGTGATTTCCCCGTGGGGCCCACGTGGTGGGGCCCACGTGATTTCCGGGTGGGGCCCACGTGATTTCCGGGTGGGGCCCACGTGATTTCCGGGTGGGGCCCACGTGATTTCCCCGTGGGGCCCACGTGATTTCCCCGCCCACGTGATTTCCGGGTGGGGCCCACGTGATTTCCGGGTGGGGCCCACGTGATTTCCGGGTGGGGCCCCACGTGATTTCCGGGTGGGGCCCACGTGATTTCCCCGTGGGGCCCACGTGATTTCCCCGTGGGGCCCACGTGATTTCCGGGTGGGGCCCACGTGATTTCCGGGTGGGGCCCACGTGATTTCCGGGTGGGGCCCACGTGATTTCCGGGTGGGGCCCACGTGATTTCCCCGTGGGGCCCACGTGATTTCCGGGTGGGGCCCACGTGATTTCCGGGTGGGGCCCACGTGATTTCCGGGTGGGGCACACGTGATTTCCCCGTGGGGCCCACGTGATTTCCGGGTGGGGCCCACGTGATTTCCGGGTGGGGCCCACGTGATTTCCGGGTGGGGCCCACGTGATTTCCGGGTGGGGCCCACGTGATTTCCGGGTGGGGCCCACGTGATTTCCCCGTGGGGCCCACGTGATTTCCGGGTGGGGCCCACGTGATTTCCGGGTGGGGCCCACGTGATTTCCGGGTGGGGCCCACGTGATTTCCGGGTGGGGCCCACGTGATTTCCCCGTGGGGCCCACGTGATTTCCGGGTGGGGCCCACGTGATTTCCGGGTGGGGCCCACGTGATTTCCGGGTGGGGCCCACGTGATTTCCCCGTGGGGCCCACGTGATTTCCGGGTGGGGCCCACGTGATTTCCGGGTGGGGCCCACGTGATTTCCGGGTGGGGCCCACGTGATTTCCCCGTGGGGCCCACGTGATTTCCGGGTGGGGCCCACGTGATTTCCCCGTGGGGCCCACGTGATTTCCGGGTGGGGCCCACGTGATTTCCGGGTGGGGCCCACGTGATTTCCGGGTGGGGCCCACGTGATTTCCCCGTGGGGCCCACGTGATTTCCCCGTGGGGCCCACGTGATTTCCGGGTGGGGCCCACGTGATTTCCGGGTGGGGCCCACGTGATTTCCGGGTGGGGCCCACGTGATTTCCGGGTGGGGCCCACGTGATTTCCCCGTGGGGCCCACGTGATTTCCCCGTGGGGCCCACGTGATTTCCCCGTGGGGCCCACGTGATTTCCGGGTGGGGCCCACGTGATTTCCGGGTGGGGCCCACGTGATTTCCCCGTGGGGCCCACGTGATTTCCCCGTGGGGCCCACGTGATTTCCCCGTGGGGCCCACGTGATTTCCGGGTGGGGCCCACGTGATTTCCGGGTGGGGCCCACGTGATTTCCGGGTGGGGCCCACGTGATTTCCCCGTGGGGCCCACGTGATTTCCCCGTGGGGCCCACGTGATTTCCGGGTGGGGCCCACGTGATTTCCGGGTGGGGCCCACGTGATTTCCGGGTGGGGCCCACGTGATTTCCGGGTGGGGCCCACGTGATTTCCGGGTGGGGCCCACGTGATTTCCGGGTGGGGCCCACGTGATTTCCGGGTGGGGCCCACGTGATTTCCCCGTGGCTCCCACGTGATTTCCGGGTGGGGCCCACGTGATTTCCCCTTGGGGCCCACGTGATTTCCGGGTGGGGCCCAGGTGATTTCCGGGTGGGGCCCACGTGATTTCCGGGTGGGGCCCACGTGATTTCCGGGTGGGGCCCACGTGATTTCCCCGTGGGGCCCACGGGATTTCCGGGTCGGGCCCACGTGATTTCCGGGTGGGGCCCACGTGATTTCCGGGTGGGGCCCACGTGATTTCCCCGTGGGGCCCACGTGATTTCCGGGTGGGGCCCACGTGATTTCCGGGTGGGGCCCACGTGATTTCCGGGTGGGGCCCACGTGATTTCCGGGTGGGGCCCACGTGATTTCCGGGTGGGGCCCACGTGATTTCCGGGTGGGGCCCACGTGATTTCCCCGTGGGGCCCACGTGATTTCCGGGTGGGGCCCACGTGATTTCCGGGTGGGGCCCACGTGATTTCCGGGTGGGCCCACGTGATTTCCGGGTGGGGCCCACGTGATTTCCGGGTGGGGCCCACGTGATTTCCGGGTGGGGCCCACGTGATTTCCCCGTGGGGCCCACGTGATTTCCGGGTGGGGCCCACGTGATTTCCGGGTGGGGCCCACGTGATTTCCGGGTGGGGCCCACGTGATTTCCGGGTGGGGCCCACGTGATTTCCCCGTGGGGCCCACGTGATTTCCCCGTGGGGCCCACGTGATTTCCGGGTGGGGCCCACGTGATTTCCGGGTGGGGCCCACGTGATTTCCGGGTGGGGCCCACGTGATTTCCCCGTGGGGCCCACGTGATTTCCCCGTGGGGCCCACGTGATTTCCCCGTGGGGCCCACGTGATTTCCGGGTGGGGCCCACGTGATTTCCGGGTGGGGCCCACGTGATTTCCGGGTGGGGCCCACGTGATTTCCGGGTGGGGCCCACGTGATTTCCCCGTGGGGCCCACGTGATTTCCCCGTGGGGCCCACGTGATTTCCCCGTGGGGCCCACGTGATTTCCGGGTGGGGCCCACGTGATTTCCGGGTGGGGCCCACGTGATTTCCGGGTGGGGCCCACGTGATTTCCCCGTGGGGCCCACGTGATTTCCCCGTGGGGCCCACGTGATTTCCGGGTGGGGCCCACGTGATTTCCGGGTGGGGCCCACGTGATTTCCGGGTGGGGCCCACGAGATTTCCGGGTGGGGCCCACGTGATTTCCGGGTGGGGCACACGTGATTTCCGGGTGGGGCCCACGTGATTTCCCCGTGGGGCCCACGTGATTTCCGGGTGGGGCCCACGTGATTTCCGGGTGGGGCCCACGTGATTTCCGGGTGGGGCCCACGTGATTTCCCCGTGGGGCCCACGTGATTTCCGGGTGGGGCCCACGTGATTTCCGGGTGGGGCCCACGTGATTTCCGGGTGGGGCCCACGTGATTTCCGGGTGGGGCCCACGTGATTTCCGGGTGGGGCCCACGTGATTTCCCCGTGGGGCCCATGTGATTTCCGGGTGGGGCCCACGTGATTTCCGGGTGGGGCCCACGTGATTTCCGGGTGGGGCCCACGTGATTTCCGGGTGGGGCCCACGTGATTTCCGGGTGGGGCCCACGTGATTTCCGGGTGGGGCCCACGTGATTTCCGGTGGGGCCCACGTGATTTCCGGGTGGGGCCCAAGTGATTTCCCCGTGGCTCCCACGTGATTTCCGGGTGGGGCCCACGTGATTTCCCCGTGGGGCCCAAGTGATTTCCGGGTGGGGCCCACGTGATTTCCGGGTGGGGCCCACGTGATTTCCGGGTGGGGCCCACGTGATTTCCGGGTGGGGCCCAAGTGATTTCCAGGTGGGGCCCACGTGATTTCCGGGTGGGGCCCAAGTGATTTCCCCGTGGCTCCCACGTGATTTCCGGGTGGGGCCCACGTGATTTCCCCGTGGGGCCCACGTGATTTCCGGGTGGGGCCCACGTGATTTCCGGGTGGGGCCCACGTGATTTCCGGGTGGGGCCCACGTGATTTCCGGGTGGGGCCCACGTGATTTCCGGGTGGGACCCACGTGATTTCCGGGTGGGGCCCACGTGATTTCCGGGTGGGGCCCACGTGATTTCCGGGTGGGGCCCACGTGATTTCCGGGTGGGGCCCACGTGATTTCCGGGTGGGGCCCTCGTGATTTCCCCGTGGGGCCCACGTGATTTCCCCGTGGGGCCCACGTGATTTCCGGGTGGGGCCCACGTGATTTCCGGGTGGGGCCCACGTGATTTCCGGGTGGGGCCCAAGTGATTTCCAGGTGGGGCCCACGTGATTTCCGGGTGGGGCCCACGTGATTTCCCCGTGGCTACCACGTGATTTCCGGGTGGGGCCCACGTGATTTCCCCGTGGGGCCCACGTGATTTCCGGGTGGGGCCCACGTGATTTCCGGGTGGGGCCCACGTGATTTCCGGGTGGGGCCCACGTGATTTCCGGGTGGGGCCCACGTGATTTCCGGGTGGGGCCCACGTGATTTCCGGGTGAGGCCCACGTGATTTCCGGGTGGGGCCCACGTGATTTCCCCGTGGGGCCCACGTGATTTCCGGGTGGGCCCCACGTGATTTCCGGGTGGGGCCCACGTGATTTCCCCGTGGCTCCCACGTGATTTCCGGGTGGGGCCCACGTGATTTCCCCGTGGGGCCCACGTGATTTCCGGGTGGGGCCCACGTGATTTCCGGGTGGGGCCCACGTGATTTCCGGGTGGGGCCCACGTGATTTCCCCGTGGGGCCCACGTGATTTCCGGGTGGGGCCCACGTGATTTCCGGGTGGGGCCCACGTGATTTCCGGGTGAGTCCCACGTGATTTCCGGGTGGGGCCCACGTGATTTCCCCGTGGGGCCCACGTGATTTCCGGGTGGGCCCCACGTGATTTCCGGGTGGGGCCCACGTGATTTCCCCGTGGAGCCCACGTGATTTCCGGGTGGGGCCCACGTGATTTCCGGGTGGGGCCCACGTGATTTCCGGGTGGGGCCCACGTGATTTCCGGGTGGGGCCCACGTGATTTCCGGGTGTGGCCCACGTGATTTCCGGGTGGGGCCCACGTGATTTCCCCGTGGGGCCCTCATGATTTCAGGGTGGGCCCCACGTGATTTCCGGGTGGGCCCACGTGATTTCCGCGTGGGGCCCACGTGATTTCCGGGTTGGGCCCACGTGATTTCCGGGTGGGGCCCACGTGATTTCCGGGTGGGGCCCACGTGATTTCCGGGTGGGGCCCACGTGATTTCCGGGTGGGGCCCACGTGATTTCCGGGTGGGGCCCAAGTGATTTCCGGGTGGGGCCCACGTGATTTCCGGGTGGGGCCCACGTGATTTCCCCGTGGCTCCCACGTGATTTCCGGGTGGGGCCCACGTGATTTCCCCGTGGGGCCCACGTGATTTCCGGGTGGGGCCCACGTGATTTCCGGGTGGGGCCCACGTGATTTCCGGGTGGGGCCCACGTGATTTCCGGGTGGGGCCGATGTGATTTCCCCGTGGGGCCCACGTGATTTCCGGGTCGGGCCCACGTGATTTCCGGGTGTGGCCCACGTGATTTCGGGGTGGGGCCCACGTGATTTCCCCGTGGGGCCCACGTGATTTCCGGGTGGGGCCCACGTGATTTCCGGGTGGGGCCCACGTGATTTCCGGGTGGGGCCCACGTGATTTCCGGGTGGGGCCCACGTGATTTCCGGGTGGGGCCCACGTGATTTCCGGGTGGGGCCCACGTGATTTCCGGGTGGGGCCCACGTGATTTCCAGGTGGGGCCCACGTGATTTCCGGATGGGGCCCACGTGTTTTCCGGGTGGGGCCCACGTGATTTCCCCGTGGGGCCCACGTGATTTCCGGGTGGGGCCCACGTGATTTCCGGGTGGGGCCCACGTGATTTCCGGGTGGGGCCCACGTGATTTCCCCGTGGGGCCCACGTGATTTCCGGGTGGGGCCCACGTGATTTCCGGGTGGGGCCCACGTGATTTCCGGGTGGGGCCCACGTGATTTCCCCGTGGGGCCCACGTGATTTCCGGGTGGGGCCCACGTGATTTCCCCGTGGGGCCCACGTGATTTCCGGGTGGGGCCCACGTGATTTCCGGGTGGGGCCCACGTGATTTCCCCGTGGGGCCCACGTGATTTCCGGGTGGGGCCCACGTGATTTCCGGGTGGGGCCCACGTGATTTCCGGGTGGGGCCCACGTGATTTCCGGGTGGGGCCCACGTGATTTCCCCGTGGGGCCCACGTGATTTCTGGGTGGGGCCCACGTGATTTCCGGGTGGGGCCCACGTGATTTCCGGGTGGGGCCCACGTGATTTCCGGGTGGGGCCCACGTGATTTCCGGGTGGGGCCCACGTGATTTCCCCGTGGGGCCCACGTGATTTCCGGGTGGGGCCCACGTGATTTCCGGGTGGGGCCCACGTGATTTCCGGGTGGGGCCCACGTGATTTCCGGGTGGGGCCCACGTGATTTCCGGGTGGGGCCCACGTGATTTCCCCGTGGGGCCCACGTGATTTCAGGGTGGGGCCCACGTGATTTCCGGGTGGGGCCCACGTGATTTCCGGGTGGGGCCCACGTGATTTCCCCGTGGGGCCCACGTGATTTCCGGGTGGGGCCCACGTGATTTCCGGGTGGGGCCCACGTGATTTCCGGGTGGGGCCCACGTGATTTCCGGGTGGGGCCCACGTGATTTCCGGGTGGGGCCCACGTGATTTCCCCGTGGGGCCCACGTGATTTCCGGGTGGGGCCCACGTGATTTCCGGGTGGGGCCCACGTGATTTCCCCGTGGCTCCCACGTGATTTCCGGGTGGAGCCCACGTGATTTCCGGGTGGGGCCCACGTGATTTCCGGGTGGGGCCCACGTGATTTCCGGGTGGGGCCCACGTGATTTCCGGGTGGGGCCCACGTGATTTCCGGGTGGGGCCCACGTGATTTCCGGGTGGGGCCCACGTGATTTCCGGGTGGGGCCCACGTGATTTCCGGGTGGGGCCCACGTGATTTCCGGGTGGGGCCCACGTGATTTCCCCGTGGGGCCCACGTGATTTCCGGGTGGGGCCCACGTGAATTCCGGGTGGGGCCCACGTGATTTCCCCGTGGGGCCCACGTGATTTCCGGGTGGGGCCCACGTGATTTCCCCGTGGGGCCCACGTGATTTCCGGGTGGGGCCCACGTGATTTCCGGGTGGGGCCCACGTGATTTCCCCGTGGATCCCACGTGATTTCCCCGTGGGGCCCACGTGATTTCCGGGTGGGGCCCACGTGATTTCCGGGTGGGGCCCACGTGATTTCCGGGTGGGGCCCACGTGATTTCCGGGTGGGGCCCACGTGATTTCCCCGTGGGGCCCACGTGATTTCCCCGTGGGGCCCACGTGATTTCCGGGTGGGGCCCACGTGATTTCCGGGTGGGGCCCACCTGATTTCCGGGTGGGGCCCACGTGATTTCCGGGTGGGGCCCACGTGATTTCCCCGTGGGGCCCACGTGATTTCCCCGTGGGGCCCACGTGATTTCCGGGTGGGGCCCACGTGATTTCCGGGTGGGGCCCACGTGATTTCCGGGTGGGGCCCACGTGATTTCCCCGTGGGGCCCACGTGATTTCCCCGTGGGGCCCACGTGATTTCCGGGTGGGGCCCACGTGATTTCCGGGTGGGGCCCACGTGATTTCCGGGTGGGGCCCACGTGATTTCCGGGTGGGGCCCACGTGATTTCCGGGTGGGGCCCACGTGATTTCCGGGTGGGGCCCAAGTGATTTCCGGGTGGGGCCCACGTGATTTCCGGGTGGGGCCCACGTGATTTCCCCGTGGCTCCCACGTGATTTCCGGGTGGGGCCCACGTGATTTCCCCGTGGGGCCCACGTGATTTCCGGGTGGGGCCCACGTGATTTCCGGGTGGGGCCCACGTGATTTCCGGGTGGGGCCCACGTGATTTCCGGGTGGGGCCCACGTGATTTCCCCGTGGGGCCCACGGGATTTCCGGGTGGGGCCCACGTGATTTCCGGGTGGAGCCCACGTGATTTCCCCGTGGGGCCCACGTGATTTCCGGGTGGGGCCCACGTGATTTCCGGGTGGGGCCCACGTGATTTCCGGGTGGGGCCCACGTGATTTCCGGGTGGGGCCCACGTGATTTCCGGGTGGGGCTCACGTGATTTCCGGGTGGGGCCTACGTGATTTCCCCGTGGGGCCCACGTGATTTCCGGGTGGGGCCCACGTGATTTCCGGGTGGGGCCCACGTGATTTCCGGGTGGGGCCCACGTGATTTCCGGGTGGGGCCCACGTGATTTCCCCGTGGGGCCCACGTGATTTCCGGGTGGGGCCCACGTGATTTCCCCGTGGGGCCCATGTGATTTCCGGGTGGGGCCCACGTGATTTCCGGGTGGGGCCCACGTGATTTCCGGGTGGGGCCCACGTGATTTCCCCGTGGGGCCCACGGGATTTCCGGGTGGGGCCCACGTGATTTCCGGGTGGGGCCCACGTGATTTCAGGGTGGGGCCCACGTGATTTCCCCGTGGGGCCCACGTGATTTCCGGGTGGGGCCCACGTGATTTCCGGGTGGGGCCCACGTGATTTCCGGGTGGGGCCCACGTGATTTCCGGGTGGGGCCCACGTGATTTCCGGGTGGGGCCCACGTGATTTCCGGGTGGGGCCCACGTGATTTCCCCGTGGGGCCCACGTGATTTCCCCGTGGGGCCCACGTGATTTCCGGGTGGGGCCCACGTGATTTCCGGGTGGGGCCCACGTGATTTCCAGGTGGGGCCCAAGTGATTTCCAGGTGGGGCCCACGTGATTTCCGGGTGGGGCCCACGTGATTTCCCCGTGGCTCCCACGTGATTTCCGGGTGGGGCCCACGTGATTTCCCCGTGGGGCCCACGTGATTTCCGGGTGGGGCCCACGTGATTTCCGGGTGGGGCCCACGTGATTTCCGGGTGGGGCCCACGTGATTTCCGGGTGGGGCCCTCGTGATTTCCGGGTGGGGCCCACGTGATTTCCGGGTGGGGCCCACGTGATTTCCCCGTGGGGCCCACGTGATTTCCGGGTGGGGCCCACTTGATTTCCCCGTGGGGCCCACGTGATTTCCGGGTGGGGCCCACGTGATTTCCGGGTGGGGCCCACGTGATTTCCGGGTGGGGCCCACGTGATTTCCGGGTGGGGCCCACGTGATTTCCCCGTGGGGCCCACGGGATTTCCGGGTCGGGCCCACGTGATTTCCGGGTGGGGCCCACGTGATTTCCGGGTGGAGCCCACGTGATTTCCCCGTGGGGCCCACGTGATTTCCGGGTGGGGCCCACGTGATTTCCGGGTGGGGCCCACGTGATTTCCGGGTGGGGCCCACGTGATTTCCGGGTGGGGCCCACGTGATTTCCGGGTGGGGCCCACGTGATTTCCGGGTGGGGCCCACGTGATTTCCCCGTGGGGCCCACGTGATTTCCGGGTGGGGCCCACGTGATTTCCGGGTGTGGCCCACGTGATTTCCGGGTGGGGCCCACGTGATTTCCCCGTGGGGCCCACGTGATTTCCGGGTGGGGCCCACGTGATTTCCGGGTGGGGCCCACGTGATTTCCGGGTGGGGCCCACGTGATTTCCGGGTGGGGCCCACGTGATTTCCGGGTGGGGCCCACGTGATTTCCGGGTGGGGCCCACGTGATTTCCGGGTGGGACCCACGTGATTTCCGGGTGGGGCCCACGTGATTTCCGGGTGGGGCCCACGTGATTTCCGGGTGGGGCCCACGTGATTTTCCCGTGGGGCCCACGTGATTTCCCCGTGGGGCCCACGTGATTTCCGGGTGGGGCCCACGTGATTTCCGGGTGAGGCCCACGTGATTTCCCCTGGGGGCCCACGTGATTTCCGGGTGGGGCCCACGTGAATTCCGGGTGCGGCCCACGTGATTTCCGGGTGGGGCCCACGTGATTTCCGGGTGGGGCCCACGTGATTTCCGGGTGGGGCCCACGTGATTTCCGGGTGGGGCCCACGTGATTTCCGGGTGGGGCCCACGTGATTTCCCCGTGGGGCCCACGTGATTTCCGGGTGGGGCCCACGTGATTTCCGGGTGGGGCCCACGTGATTTCCCCTGGGGGCCCACGTGATTTCCGGTTGGGGCCCACGTGATTTCCCCGTGGGGCCCACGTGATTTCCGGTTGGGGCCCACGTGATTTCTGGGTGCGGTCCACGTGATTTCCGGGTGGGGCCCACGTGATTTCCGGGTGGGGCCCACGTGATTTCCGGGTGGGGCCCACGTGATTTCCGGGTGGGGCCCACGTGATTTCCCCGTGGGGGCACGTGATTTCCGGGTGGGACCCACGTGATTTCCCCGAGGGGCCCACGTGATTTCCCCGTGGGGCCCACGTGATTTCCGGGTGGGGCCCGCGTGATTTCCGGGTGGGGCCCGCGTGATTTCCGGGTGGGGCCCACGTGATTTCCGGGTGGGGCCCACGTGATTTCCGGGTGGGGCCCACGTGATTTCCGGATGGGGCCCACGTGATTTCCCCGTGGGGCCCACGTGATTTCCGGGTGGGCCCCACGTGATTTCCGAGTAGGGCCCACGTGATTTCCCCGTGGGGCCCACGTGATTTCCCCGAGGGGCCCACGTGATTTCCGGGTGGGGCCCACGTGATTTCCGGGTGAGGCCAACGTGATTTCCCCTGGGGGCCCACGTGATTTCCGGGTGGGGCCCACGTGAATTCCGGGTGCGGCCCACGTGATTTCCGGGTGTGGCCCACTTGATTTCCGGGTGGGGCCCACGTGATTGCCGGGGGGGGCCCACGTGAGTTCCGGGTGGGGCCCACGTGATTTCCGGGTGGGGCCCACGTGATTTCCCCGTGGGGCCCACGTGATTTCCGGGTGGGGCCCACGTGATTTCCGGGTGGGGCCCACGTGATTTCCCCTGGGGGCCCACGTGATTTCCGGTTGGGGCCCACGTGATTTCCCCGTGGGGCCCACGTGATTTCCGGTTGGGGCCCACGTGATTTCTGGGTGCGGTCCACGTGATTTCCGGGTGGGGCCCACGTGATTTCCGGGTGGGGCCCACGTGATTTCCGGGTGGGGCCCACGTGATTTCCGGGTGGGGCCCACGTGATTTCCGGGTGGGGCCCACGTGATTTCCGGGTGGGGCCCACGTGATTTCCCCGTGGTGCCCACGTGATTTCCAGGTGGGGCCCACGTGATTTCCGGATGGGGCCCACGTGATTTCCGGGTGGGGCCCACGTGATTTCCGGGTGGGGCCCACGTGATTTCCGGGTGGGGCCCACGTGATTTCCGGGTGGGGCCCACGTGATTTCCGGGTGGGGCCCACGTGATTTCCGGGTGGGGCCCACGTGATTTCCGGGTGGGGCCCACGTGATTTCCGGGTGGGGCCCACGTGATTTCCGGGTGGGGCCCACGTGATTTCCGGGTGGGGCCCACGTGATTTCCGGGTGGGGCCCACGTGATTTCCGGGTGGGGCCCACGTGATTTCCCCGTGGGGCCCACGTGATTTCCGGGTGGGCCCCACGTGATTTCCGGGTGGGGCCCACGTGATTTCCGGGTGGGGCCCACGTGATTTCCGGGTGGGGCCCACGTGATTTCCGGGTGGGGCCCACGTGATTTCCGGGTGGGGCCCACGTGATTTCCGGGTGGGGCCCACGTGATTTCCCCGTGGGGCCCACGTGATTTCCGGGTGGGGCCCACGTGATTTCCGGGTGGGGCCCACGTGATTTCCCGGTGGGGCCCACGTGATTTCCCCTGGGGGCCCACGTGATTTCCGGGTGGGGCCCACGTGATTTCCGGGTGGGGCCCACGTGATTTCCGGGTGGGGCCCACGTGATTTCCGGGTGGGGCCCACGTGATTTCCGGGTGGGGCCCACGTGATTTCCGGGTGGGGCCCACGTGATTTCCCCGTGGGGCCCACGTGATTTCCGGGTGGGGCCCACGTGATTTCCCCGTGGGGCCCACGTGATTTCCGGGTGGGGCCCACGTGATTTCCGGGTGGGGCCCACGTGATTTCCGGGTGGGGCCCACGTGATTTCCGGGTGGGGCCCACCCACGTGATTTCCGGGTGGGGCCCACGTGATTTCCGGGTGGGGCCCACGTGATTTCCGGGTGGGGCCCACGTGATTTCCGGGTGGGGCCCACGTGATTTCCGGGTGGGGCCCACGTGATTTCCGGGTGGGGCCCACGTGATGTCCGGGTGGGGCCCACGTGATTTCCGGGTGGGGCCCACGTGAGTTCCCCGTGGGGCCCACGTGAGTTCCGGGTGTGCCCCACGTGATTTCCGGGTGGGGCCCACGTGATTTCCGGGTGAGGCCCACGTGATTTCCGGTGGGGCCCACATGATTTCCGGGTGGGGCCCACGTGATTTCCCCGTGGGGCCCACGTGATTTCCGGGTGGGCCCCATGTGATTTCCGGGTGGGGCCCACGTGATTTCTGGGTGGGGCCCACGTGATTTCCGGGTGGGGCCCACGTGATTTCCGGGTGGGGCCCACGTGATTTCCAGGTGGGGCCCACGTGATTTCCGGGTGGGGCCCACGTGATTTCCAGGTGGGGCCCACGTGATTTCCCCGTGGGGCCCACGTGATTTCCGGGTGGGGCCCACGTGATTTCCGGGTGGGGCCCACGTGATTTCCGGGTGGGGCCCACGTGATTTCCGGGTGGGGCCCACGTGATTTCCCCTGGGGGCCCACGTGATTTCCGGGTAGGGCCCACGTGATTTCCGGGTGGGGCCCACGTGATTTCCGGGTGGGGCCCACGTGATTTCCGGGTGGGGCCCACGTGATTTCCGGGTGGGGCCCACGTGATTTCTGGGTGGGGCCCACGTGATTTCCGGGTGGGGCCCACGTGATTTCCGGGTGGGGCCCACGTGATTTCCCCGTGGGGCCCACGTGATTTCCGGGTGGGCCCCACGTGATTTCCGGGTGGGCCCCACGTGATTTCCGGGTGGGGCCCACGTGATTTCCGGGTGGGGCCCACGTGATTTCCGGGTGGGGCCCAGGTGATTTCCGGGTGGGGCCCACGTGATTTCCGGGTGGGGCCCACGTGATTTCCGGGTGGGGCCCACGTGATTTCCGGGTGGGGCCCACGTGATTTCCGGGTGGGGCCCACGTGATTTCCGGGTGGGGCCCACGTGATTTCCGGGTGGGGCCCACGTGATTTCGGGGTGGGGCCCACGTGATTTCCGGGTGGGGCCCACGTGATTTCCCGGTGGGGCCCACGTGATTTCCGGGTGGGGCCCACGTGATTTCCGGGTGGGGCCCACGTGATTTCCGGGTGGGGCCCACGTGATTTCCGGGTGGGGCCCACGTGATTTCCGGGTGGGGCCCACGTGATTTCCGGGTGGGGCCCACGTGATTTCCGGGTGGGGCCCACGTGATTTCCGGGTGGGGCCCACGTGATTTCCCCGTGGGGCCCACGTGATTTCCGGGTGGGGCCCACGTGATTTCCGGGTGGGGCCCACGTGATTTCCGGGTGGGGCCCACGTGATTTCCGGGTGGGGCCCACGTGATTTCCGGGTGGGGCCCACGTGATTTCCGGGTGGGGCCCACGTGATTTCCCCGTGGGGCCCACGTGATTTCCCCGTGGGGCCCACGTGATTTCCGGGTGTGCCCCACGTGATTTCCGGGTGGGGCCCACGTGATTTCCGGGTGAGGCCCACGTGATTTCCGGTGGGGCCCACATGATTTCCGGGTGGGGCCCACGTGATTTCCGGGTGGGGCCCACGTGATTTCCGGTGGGGCCCACGTGATTTCCGGGTGGGGCCCACGTGATTTCCGGGTGGGGCCCACGTGATTTCCGGGTGGGGCCCACGTGATTTCCGGGTGGGGCCCACGTGATTTCCCCTGGGGGCCCACGTGATTTCCGGGTAGGGCCCACGTGATTTCCGGGTGGGGCCCACGTGATTTCCGGGTGGGGCCCACGTGATTTCCGGGTGGGGCCCACGTGATTTCCGGGTGGGGCCCACGTGATTTCCGGGTGGGGCCCACGTGATTTCCGGGTGGGGCCCACGTGATTTCCGGGTGGGGCCCACGTGATTTCCGGGTGGGGCCCACGTGATTTCCCCGTGGGGCCCACGTGATTTCCGGGTGGGCCCCACGTGATTTCCGGGTGGGGCCCACGTGATTTCCGGGTGGGGCCCACGTGATTTCCGGGTGGGGCCCAGGTGATTTCCGGGTGGGGCCCACGTGATTTCCGGGTGGGGCCCACGTGATTTCCGGGTGGGGCCCACGTGATTTCCGGGTGGGGCCCACGTGATTTCCGGGTGGGGCCCACGTGATTTCCGGGTGGGGCCCACGTGATTTCCGGGTGGGGCCCACGTGATTTCCGGGTGGGGCCCACGTGATTTCCCGGTGGGGCCCACGTGATTTCCGGGTGGGGCCCACGTGATTTCCCCGTGGGGCCCACGTGATTTCCGGGTGGGCCCCACGTGATTTCCGGGTGGGGCCCACGTGATTTCCGGGTGGGGCCCACGTGATTTCCGGGTGGGGCCCACGTGATTTCCGGGTGGGGCCCACGTGATTTCCGGGTGGGGCCCACGTGATTTCCGGGTGGGGCCCACGTGATTTCCCCGTGGGGCCCACGTGATTTCCGGGTGGGGCCCACGTGATTTCCGGGTGGGGCCCACGTGATTTCCCGGTGGGGCCCACGTGATTTCCCCTGGGGGCCCACGTGATTTCCGGGTGGGGCCCACGTGATTTCCGGGTGGGGCCCACGTGATTTCCGGGTGGGGCCCACGTGATTTCCGGGTGGGGCCCACGTGATTTCCGGGTGGGGCCCACGTGATTTCCGGGTGGGGCCCACGTGATTTCCGGGTGGGGCCCACGTGATTTCCGGGTGGGGCCCACGTGATTTCCGGGTGGGGCCCACGTGATTTCCCCGTGGGGCCCACGTGATTTCCGGGTGGGGCCCACGTGATTTCCGGGTGGGGCCCACGTGATTTCCGGGTGGGGCCCACGTGATTTCCGGGTGGGGCCCACGTGATTTCCGGGTGGGGCCCACGTGATTTCCGGGTGGGGCCCACGTGATTTCCGGGTGGGGCCCACGTGATTTCCGGGTGGGGCCCACGTGATTTCCGGGTGGGGCCCACGTGATTTCCGGGTGGGGCCCACGTGATTTCCCCTGGGGGCCCACGTGATTTCCGGGTAGGGCCCACGTGATTTCCGGGTGGGGCCCACGTGATTTCCGGGTGGGGCCCACGTGATTTCCGGGTGGGGCCCACGTGATTTCCGGGTGGGGCCCACGTGATTTCTGGGTGGGGCCCACGTGATTTCCGGGTGGGGCCCACGTGATTTCCGGGTGGGGCCCACGTGATTACCGGGTGGGGCCCACGTGATTTCCCCGTGGGGCCCACGTGATTTCCGGGTGGGCCCCACGTGATTTCCGGGTGGGGCCCACGTGATTTCCGGGTGGGGCCCACGTGATTTCCGGGTGGGGCCCACGTGATTTCCGGGTGGGGCCCACGTGATTTCCGGGTGGGGCCCACGTGATTTCCGGGTGGGGCCCACGTGATTTCCGGGTGGGGCCCACGTGATTTCCCCGTGGGGCCCACGTGATTTCCGGGTGGGGCCCACGTGATTTCCGGGTGGGGCCCACGTGATTTCCGGGTGGGGCCCACGTGATTTCCCCTGGGGGCCCACGTGATTTCCGGGTGGGGCCCACGTGATTTCCGGGTGGGGCCCACGTGATTTCCGGGTGGGGCCCACGTGATTTCCGGGTGGGGCCCACGTGATTTCCGG
Organism: Ovis canadensis; assembly: GCF_042477335.2. Lineage (NCBI taxonomy): Eukaryota > Metazoa > Chordata > Mammalia > Artiodactyla > Bovidae > Ovis > Ovis canadensis. The sequence continues at coordinate 12,673,890 of NC_091263.1, forward strand.
GTGGGGCCCACGTGATTTCCGGGTGGGGCCCACGTGATTTCCGGGTGGGGCCCACGTGATTTCCCCGTGGGGCCCACGTGATTTCCGGGTGGGGCCCACGTGATTTCCGGGTGGGGCCCACGTGATTTCCGGGTGGGGCCCACGTGATTTCCAGGTGGGGCCCACGTGATTTCCCCGTGGGGCCCACGTGATTTCCGGGTGGGGCCCACGTGATTTCCGGGTGGGGCCCACGTGATTTCCGGGTGGGGCCCACGTGATTTCCGGGTGGGGCCCACGTGATTTCCCCGTGGGGCCCACGTGATTTCCGGGTGGGGCCCACGTGATTTCCGGGTGGGGCCCACGTGATTTCCGGGTGGGGCCCACGTGATTTCCCCTGGGGGCCCACGTGATTTCCGGGTAGGGCCCACGTGATTTCCGGGTGGGGCCCACGTGATTTCCGGGTGGGGCCCACGTGATTTCCGGGTGGGGCCCACGTGATTTCCGGGTGGGGCCCACGTGATTTCCGGGTGGGGCCCACGTGATTTCCCCGTGGGGCCCACGTGATTTCCCCGTGGGGCCCACGTGATTTCCGGGTGGGGCCCACGTGATTTCCGGGTGGGGCCCACGTGATTTCCGGGTGGGGCCCACGTGATTTCCCGGTGGGGCCCACGTGATTTCCCCGTGGGGCCCACGTGATTTCCGGGTGGGGCCCACGTGATTTCCGGGTGGGGCCCACGTGATTTCCGGGTGGGGCCCACGTGATTTCCGGGTGGGGCCCACGTGATTTCCGGGTGGGGCCCACGTGATTTCCGGGTGGGGCCCACGTGATTTCCGGGTGGGGCCCACGTGATTTCCGGGTGGGGCCCACGTGATTTCCGGGTGGGGCCCACGTGATTTCCGGGTGGGGCCCACGTGATTTCCGGGTGGGGCCCACGTGATTTCCGGGTGGGGCCCACGTGATTTCCGGGTGGGGCCCACGTGATTTCCGGGTGGGGCCCACGTGATTTCCGGGTGGGGCCCACGTGATTTCCGGGTGGGGCCCACGTGATTTCCGGGTGGGGCCCACGTGATTTCCGGGTGGGGCCCACGTGATTTCCCCGTGGGGCCCACGTGATTTCCGGGTGGGCCCCACGTGATTTCCGGGTGGGGCCCACGTGATTTCCGGGTGGGGCCCACGTGATTTCCGGGTGGGGCCCACGTGATTTCCGGGTGGGGCCCACGTGATTTCCGGGTGGGGCCCACGTGATTTCCCCGTGGGGCCAACGTGATTTCCGGGTGGGGCCCACGTGATTTCCCCGTGGGGCCCACGTGATTTCCGGGTGGGGCCCACGTGATTTCCGGGTGGGGCCCACGTGATTTCCGGGTGGGGCCCACGTGATTTCCGGGTGGGGCCCACGTGATTTCCGGGTGGGGCCCACGTGATTTCCGGGTGGGGCCCACGTGATTTCCGGGTGGGGCCCACGTGATTTCCGGGTGGGGCCCACGTGATTTCCGGGTGGGGCCCACGTGATTTCCCCTGGGGGCCCACGTGATTTCCGGGTAGGGCCCACGTGATTTCCGGGTGGGGCCCACGTGATTTCCGGGTGGGGCCCACGTGATTTCCGGGTGGGGCCCACGTGATTTCCGGGTGGGGCCCACGTGATTTCCAGGTGGGGCCCACGTGATTTCCCCGTGGGGCCCACGTGATTTCCGGGTGGGGCCCACGTGATTTCCGGGTGGGGCCCACGTGATTTCCGGATGGGGCCCACGTGATTTCCGGGTGGGGCCCACGTGATTTCCGGGTGGGGCCCACGTGATTTCCGGGTGGGGCCCACGTGATTTCCGGGTGGGGCCCACGTGATTTCCGGGTGGGGCCCACGTGATTTCCCCTGGGGGCCCACGTGATTTCCGGGTGGGGCCCACGTGATTTCCGGGTGGGGCCCACGTGATTTCCGGGTGGGGCCCACGTGATTTCCGGGTGGGGCCCACGTGATTTCCGGGTGGGGCCCACGTGATTTCCGGGTGGGGCCCACGTGATTTCCGGGTGGGGCCCACGTGATTTCCGGGTGGGGCCCACGTGATTTCCCCGTGGGGCCCACGTGATTTCCGGGTGGGGCCCACGTGATTTCCGGGTGGGGCCCACGTGATTTCCGGGTGGGGCCCACGTGATTTCCGGGTGGGGCCCACGTGATTTCCGGGTGGGGCCCACGTGATTTCCCCGTGGGGCCCACGTGATTTCCCCGTGGGGCCCACGTGATTTCCCCGTGGGGCCCACGTGATTTCCGGGTGGGGCCCACGTGATTTCCGGGTGGGGCCCACGTGATTTCCGGGTGGGGCCCACGTGATTTCCGGGTGGGGCCCACGTGATTTCCGGGTGGGGCCCACGTGATTTCCGGGTGGGGCCCACGTGATTTCCGGGTGGGGCCCACGTGATTTCCCCGTGGGGCCCACGTGATTTCCGGGTGGGGCCCACGTGATTTCCGGGTGGGGCCCACGTGATTTCCGGGTGGGGCCCACGTGATTTCCCCTGGGGGCCCACGTGATTTCCGGGTGGGGCCCACGTGATTTCCGGGTGGGGCCCACGTGATTTCCCCGTGGGGCCCACGTGATTTCCGGGTGGGGCCCACGTGATTTCCGGGTGGGGCCCACGTGATTTCCGGGTGGGGCCCACTTGATTTCCCCGTGGGGCACACGTGATTTCCGGGTGGGGCCCACGTGATTTCCGGGTGGGGCCCACGTGATTTCCGGGTGTGGCCCACGTGATTTCCGGGTGGGGCCCACGTGATTTCCCCGTGGGGCCCTCATGATTTCCGGGTGGGCCCCACGTGATTTCCGGGTGGGCCCACGTGATTTCCGGGTGGGGCCCACGTGATTTCCGGGTTGGGCCCACGTGATTTCCGGGTGGGGCCCACGTGATTTCCGGGTTGGGCCCACGTGATTTCCGGGTGGGGCCCACGTGATTTCCCCGTGGCTCCCACGTGATTTCCGGGTGGGGCCCACGTGATTTCCCCGTGGGGCCCACGTGATTTCCGGGTGGGGCCCACGTGATTTCCGGGTGGGGCCCACGTGATTTCCGGGTGGGGCCCACGTGATTTCCGGGTGGGGCCCACGTGATTTCCCCGTGGGGCCCACGTGATTTCCGGGTGGGGCCCACGTGATTTCCGGGTGGGGCCCACGTGATTTCCGGGTGGGGCCCACGTGATTTCACCGTGGGGCCCACGTGATTTCCGGGTGGGGCCCACGTGATTTCCGGGTGGGGCCCACGTGATTTCCGGGTGGGGCCCACGTGATTTCCGGGTGGGGCCCACGTGATTTCCGGGTGGGGCCCACGTGATTTCCGGGTGGGGCCCACGTGATTTTCGGATGGGGCCCACGTGATTTCCGGGTGGGGCCCACGTGATTTCCCCGTGGGGCCCACGTGATTTCCGGGTGGGGCCCACGTGATTTCCGGGTGGGGCCCACGTGATTTCCGGGTGGGGCCCACGTGATTTCCCCGTGGGGCCCACGTGATTTCCGGGTGGGGCCCACGTGATTTCCGGGTGGGGCCCACGTGATTTCCGGGTGGGGCCCACGTGATTTCCCCGTGGGGCCCACGTGATTTCCGGGTGGGGCCCACGTGATTTCCCCGTGGGGCCCACGTCATTTCCGGGTGGGGCCCACGTGATTTCCGGGTGGGGCCCACGTGATTTCCGGGTGGGGCCCACGTGATTTCCGGGTGGGGCCAACGTGATTTCCCCGTGGGGCCCACATGATTTCCCCGTGGGGCCCACGTGATTTCCGGGTGGGGCCCACGTGATTTCCGGGTGGGGCCCACGTGATTTCCGGGTGGGGCCCACGTGATTTCCGGGTGGGGCCCACGTGATTTCCCCGTGGGGCCCACGTGATTTCCGGGTGGGGCCCACGTGATTTCCGGGTGGGGCCCACGTGATTTCCGGGTGGGGCCCACGTGATTTCCGGGTGGGGCCCACGTGATTTCCCCGTGGGGCCCACGTGATTTCCCCGTGGGGCCCACGTGATTTCCCCGTGGGGCCCACGTGATTTCCGGGTGGGGCCCACGTGATTTCCGGGTGGGGCCCACGTGATTTCCCCGTGGGGCCCACGTGATTTCCGGGTGGGGCCCACGTGATTTCCGGGTGGGGCCCACGTGATTTCCGGGTGGGGCCCACGTGATTTCCGGGTGGGGCCCAAGTGATTTCCGGGTGGGGCCCACGTGATTTCCGGGTGGGGCCCACGTGATTTCCCCGTGGCTCCCACGTGATTTCCGGGTGGGGCCCACATGATTTCCGGGTGGGGCCCACGTGATTTCCGGGTGGGGCCCACGTGATTTCCGAGTGGGGCCCACGTGATTTCCGGGTGGGGCCCACGTGATTTCCCCGTGGGGCCCACGTGATTTCCCCGTGGGGCCCACGTGATTTCCGGGTGGGGCCCACGTGATTTCCGGGTGGGGCCCACGTGATTTCCGGGTGGGGCCCACGTGATTTCCGGGTGGGGCCCAAGTGATTTCCGGGTGGGGCCCACGTGATTTCCGGGTGGGGCCCACGTGATTTCCCCGTGGCTCCCACGTGATTTCCGGGTGGGGCCCACGTGATTTCCCCGTGGGGCCCACGTGATTTCCGGGTGGGGCCCACGTGATTTCCCCGTGGGGCCCACGTGATTTCCGGGTGGTGCCCACGTGATTTCCGGGTGGGGCCCACGTGATTTCCGGGTGGGGCCCACGTGATTTCCGGGTCGGGCCCACGTGATTTCCGGGTGGGGCCCACGTGATTTCCGGGTGGGGCCCACGTGATTTCCGGGTGGGGCCCACGTGATTTCCGGGTGGGGCCCACGTGATTTCCCCGTGGGGCCCACGTGATTTCCGGGTGGGGCCCACGTGATTTCCGGGTGGGGCCCACGTGATTTCCGGGTGGGGCCCACGTGATTTCCCCGTGGGGCCCACGTGATTTCCGGGTGGGGCCCACGTGAATTCCGGGTGGGGCCCACGTGATTTCCCCGTGGGGCCCACGTGATTTCCGGGTGGGGCCCACGTGATTTCCCAGTGGGGCCCACGTGATTTCCGGGTGGGGCCCACGTGATTTCCGGGTGGGGCCCACGTGATTTCCGGGTGGGGCCCACGTGATTTCCCCGTGGGGCCCACGTGATTTCCGGGTGGGGCCCACGTGATTTCCGGGTGGGGCCCACGTGATTTCCGGGTGGGGCCCACGTGATTTCCCCGTGGGGCCCACGTGATTTCCGGGTGGGGCCCACGTGATTTCCGGGTGGGGCCCACGTGATTTCCGGGTGGGGCCCACGTGATTTCCGGGTGGGGCCCACGTGATTTCCGGGTGGGGCCCACGTGATTTCCCCGTGGGGCCCACGTGATTTCCGGGTGGGGCCCACGTGATTTCCGGGTGGGGCCCACGTGATTTCCGGGTGGGGCCCACGTGATTTCCGGGTGGGGCCCACGTGATTTCCGGGTGGGGCCCACGTGATTTCCGGGTGGGGCCCACGTGATTTCCCCGTGGGGCCCACGTGATTTCCGGGTGGGGCCCACGTGATTTCCGGGTGGGGCCCACGTGATTTCCGGGTGGGGCCCACGTGATTTCCGGGTGGGGCCCACGTGATTTCCGGGTGGGGCCCACGTGATTTCCGGGTGGGGCCCACGTGATTTCCGGGTGGGGCACACGTGATTTCCCCGTGGGGCCCACGTGATTTCCGGGTGGGGCCCACGTGATTTCCGGGTGGGGCCCACGTGATTTCCGGGTGGGGCCCACGTGATTTCCGGGTGGGGCCCACGTGATTTCCGGGTGGGGCCCACGTGATTTCCCCGTGGGGCCCACGTGATTTCCGGGTGGGGCCCACGTGATTTCCGGGTGGGGCCCACGTGATTTCCGGGTGGGGCCCACGTGATTTCCGGGTGGGGCCCACGTGATTTCCCCGTGGGGCCCACGTGATTTCCGGGTGGGGCCCACGTGATTTCCGGGTGGGGCCCACGTGATTTCCGGGTGGGGCCCACGTGATTTCCGGGTGGGGCCCACGTGATTTCCGGGTGGGGCCCACGTGATTTCCGGGTGGGGCCCACGTGATTTCCGGGTGGGGCCCACGTGATTTCCGGGTGGGGCCCACGTGATTTCCGGGTGGGGCCCACGTGATTTCCGGGTGGGGCCCACGTGATTTCCGGGTGGGGCCCACGTGATTTCCGGGTGGGGCCCACGTGATTTCCGGGTGGGGCCCACGTGATTTCCGGGTGGGGCCCACGTGATTTCCGGGTGGGGCCCACGTGATTTCCCCGTGGCTCCCACGTGATTTCCGGGTGGAGCCCACGTGATTTCCCCGTGGGGCCCACGTGATTTCCGGGTGGTGCCCACGTGATTTCCGGGTGGGGCCCACGTGATTTCCGGGTGGGGCCCACGTGATTTCCGGGTGGGGCCCACGTGATTTCCGGGTGGGGCCCACGTGATTTCCGGGTGGGGCCCACGTGATTTCCGGGTGGGGCCCACGTGATTTCCGGGTGGGGCCCACGTGATTTCCGGGTGGGGCCCACGTGATTTCCGGGTGGGGCCCACGTGATTTCCGGGTGGGGCCCACGTGATTTCCGGGTGGGGCCCACGTGATTTCCGGGTGGGGCCCACGTGATTTCCGGGTGGGGCCCCCGTGATTTCCGGGTGGGGCCCACGTGATTTCCGGGTGGGGCCCACGTGAATTCCGGGTGGGGCCCACGTGATTTCCCCGTGGGGCCCACGTGATTTCCGGGTGGGGCCCACGTGATTTCCCCGTGGGGCCCACGTGATTTCCGGGTGGGGCCCACGTGATTTCCGGGTGGGGCCCACGTGATTTCCGGGTGGGGCCCACGTGATTTCCCCGTGGGGCCCACGTGATTTCCGGGTGGGGCCCACGTGATTTCCGGGTGGGGCCCACGTGATTTCCGGGTGGGGCCCACGTGATTTCCCCGTGGGGCCCACGTGATTTCCGGGTGTGGCCCACGTGATTTCCCCGTGGGGCCCACGTGATTTCCGGGTGGGGCCCACGTGATTTCCGGGTGGGGCCCACGTGATTTCCGGGTGGGGCCCACGTGATTTCCGGGTGGGGCCCACGTGATTTCCCCGTGGGGCCCACGTGATTTCCCCGTGGGGCCCACGTGATTTCCGGGTGGGGCCCACGTGATTTCCGGGTGGGGCCCACGTGATTTCCGGGTGGGGCCCACGTGATTTCCGGGTGGGGCCCACGTGATTTCCCCGTGGGGCCCACGTGATTTCCCCGTGGGGCCCACGTGATTTCCGGGTGGGGCCCACGTGATTTCCGGGTGGGGCCCACGTGATTTCCGGGTGGGGCCCACGTGATTTCCGGGTGGGGCCCACGTGATTTCCCCGTGGGGCCCACGTGATTTCCGGGTGGGGCCCACGTGATTTCCGGGTGGGGCCCACGTGATTTCCGGGTGGGGCACACGTGATTTCCCCGTGGGGCCCACGTGATTTCCGGGTGGGGCCCACGTGATTTCCGGGTGGGGCCCACGTGATTTCCGGGTGGGGCCCACGTGATTTCCGGGTGGGGCCCACGTGATTTCCGGGTGGGGCCCACGTGATTTCCCCGTGGGGCCCACGTGATTTCCGGGTGGGGCCCACGTGATTTCCGGGTGGGGCCCACGTGATTTCCGGGTGGGGCCCACGTGATTTCCGGGTGGGGCCCACGTGATTTCCGGGTGGGGCCCACGTGATTTCCGGGTGGGGCCCACGTGATTTCCGGGTGGGGCCCACGTGATTTCCGGGTGGGGCCCACGTGATTTCCCCGTGGGGCCCACGTGATTTCCGGGTGGGGCCCACGTGATTTCCCCGTGGGGCCCACGTGATTTCCGGGTGGGGCCCACGTGATTTCCGGGTGGGGCCCACGTGATTTCCGGGTGGGGCCCACGTGATTTCCGGGTGGGGCCCACGTGATTTCCCCGTGGGGCCCACGTGATTTCCGGGTGGGGCCCACGTGATTTCCGGGTGGGGCCCACGTGATTTCCGGGTGGGGCCCACGTGATTTCCGGGTGGGGCCCACGTGATTTCCCCGTGGGGCCCACGTGATTTCCCCGTGGGGCCCACGTGATTTCCCCGTGGGGCCCACGTGATTTCCGGGTGGGGCCCACGTGATTTCCGGGTGGGGCCCACGTGATTTCCCCGTGGGGCCCACGTGATTTCCCCGTGGGGCCCACGTGATTTCCCTGTGGGGCCCACGTGATTTCCGGGTGGGGCCCACGTGATTTCCGGGTGGGGCCCACGTGATTTCCGGGTGGGGCCCACGTGATTTCCCCGTGGGGCCCACGTGATTTCCCCGTGGGGCCCACGTGATTTCCGGGTGGGGCCCACGTGATTTCCGGGTGGGGCCCACGTGATTTCCGGGTGGGGCCCACGTGATTTCCGGGTGGGGCCCACGTGATTTCCGGGTGGGGCCCAAGTGATTTCCGGGTGGGGCCCACGTGATTTCCGGGTGGGGCCCACGTGATTTCCCCGTGGCTCCCACGTGATTTCCGGGTGGGGCCCACGTGATTTCCCCTTGGGGCCCACGTGATTTCCGGGTGGGGCCCAGGTGATTTCCGGGTGGGGCCCACGTGATTTCCGGGTGGGGCCCACGTGATTTCCGGGTGGGGCCCACGTGATTTCCCCGTGGGGCCCACGGGATTTCCGGGTCGGGCCCACGTGATTTCCGGGTGGGGCCCACGTGATTTCCGGGTGGGGCCCACGTGATTTCCCCGTGGGGCCCACGTGATTTCCGGGTGGGGCCCACGTGATTTCCGGGTGGGGCCCACGTGATTTCCGGGTGGGGCCCACGTGATTTCCGGGTGGGGCCCACGTGATTTCCGGGTGGGGCCCACGTGATTTCCGGGTGGGGCCCACGTGATTTCCCCGTGGGGCCCACGTGATTTCCGGGTGGGGCCCACGTGATTTCCGGGTGGGGCCCACGTGATTTCCGGGTGGGGCCCACGTGATTTCCGGGTGGGGCCCACGTGATTTCCGGGTGGGGCCCACGTGATTTCCGGGTGGGGCCCACGTGATTTCCCCGTGGGGCCCACGTGATTTCCGGGTGGGGCCCACGTGATTTCCGGGTGGGGCCCACGTGATTTCCGGGTGGGGCCCACGTGATTTCCGGGTGGGGCCCACGTGATTTCCCCGTGGGGCCCACGTGATTTCCCCGTGGGGCCCACGTGATTTCCGGGTGGGGCCCACGTGATTTCCGGGTGGGGCCCACGTGATTTCCGGGTGGGGCCCACGTGATTTCCCCGTGGGGCCCACGTGATTTCCCCGTGGGGCCCACGTGATTTCCCCGTGGGGCCCACGTGATTTCCGGGTGGGGCCCACGTGATTTCCGGGTGGGGCCCACGTGATTTCCGGGTGGGGCCCACGTGATTTCCGGGTGGGGCCCACGTGATTTCCCCGTGGGGCCCACGTGATTTCCCCGTGGGGCCCACGTGATTTCCCCGTGGGGCCCACGTGATTTCCGGGTGGGGCCCACGTGATTTCCGGGTGGGGCCCACGTGATTTCCGGGTGGGGCCCACGTGATTTCCGGGTGGGGCCCACGTGATTTCCCCTGGGGGCCCACGTGATTTCCGGGTGGGGCCCACGTGATTTCCGGGTGGGGCCCACGTGATTTCCCCGTGGGGCCCACGTGATTTCCGGGTGGGGCCCACGTGATTTCCGGGTGGGGCCCACGTGATTTCCGGGTGGGGCCCACTTGATTTCCCCGTGGGGCACACGTGATTTCCGGGTGGGGCCCACGTGATTTCCGGGTGGGGCCCACGTGATTTCCGGGTGTGGCCCACGTGATTTCCGGGTGGGGCCCACGTGATTTCCCCGTGGGGCCCTCATGATTTCCGGGTGGGCCCCACGTGATTTCCGGGTGGGCCCACGTGATTTCCGGGTGGGGCCCACGTGATTTCCGGGTTGGGCCCACGTGATTTCCGGGTGGGGCCCACGTGATTTCCGGGTTGGGCCCACGTGATTTCCGGGTGGGGCCCACGTGATTTCCCCGTGGCTCCCACGTGATTTCCGGGTGGGGCCCACGTGATTTCCCCGTGGGGCCCACGTGATTTCCGGGTGGGGCCCACGTGATTTCCGGGTGGGGCCCACGTGATTTCCGGGTGGGGCCCACGTGATTTCCGGGTGGGGCCCACGTGATTTCCCCGTGGGGCCCACGTGATTTCCGGGTGGGGCCCACGTGATTTCCGGGTGGGGCCCACGTGATTTCCGGGTGGGGCCCACGTGATTTCACCGTGGGGCCCACGTGATTTCCGGGTGGGGCCCACGTGATTTCCGGGTGGGGCCCACGTGATTTCCGGGTGGGGCCCACGTGATTTCCGGGTGGGGCCCACGTGATTTCCGGGTGGGGCCCACGTGATTTCCGGGTGGGGCCCACGTGATTTTCGGATGGGGCCCACGTGATTTCCGGGTGGGGCCCACGTGATTTCCCCGTGGGGCCCACGTGATTTCCGGGTGGGGCCCACGTGATTTCCGGGTGGGGCCCACGTGATTTCCGGGTGGGGCCCACGTGATTTCCCCGTGGGGCCCACGTGATTTCCGGGTGGGGCCCACGTGATTTCCGGGTGGGGCCCACGTGATTTCCGGGTGGGGCCCACGTGATTTCCCCGTGGGGCCCACGTGATTTCCGGGTGGGGCCCACGTGATTTCCCCGTGGGGCCCACGTCATTTCCGGGTGGGGCCCACGTGATTTCCGGGTGGGGCCCACGTGATTTCCGGGTGGGGCCCACGTGATTTCCGGGTGGGGCCAACGTGATTTCCCCGTGGGGCCCACGTGATTTCCCCGTGGGGCCCACGTGATTTCCGGGTGGGGCCCACGTGATTTCCGGGTGGGGCCCACGTGATTTCCGGGTGGGGCCCACGTGATTTCCGGGTGGGGCCCACGTGATTTCCCCGTGGGGCCCACGTGATTTCCGGGTGGGGCCCACGTGATTTCCGGGTGGGGCCCACGTGATTTCCGGGTGGGGCCCACGTGATTTCCGGGTGGGGCCCACGTGATTTCCCCGTGGGGCCCACGTGATTTCCCCGTGGGGCCCACGTGATTTCCCCGTGGGGCCCACGTGATTTCCGGGTGGGGCCCACGTGATTTCCGGGTGGGGCCCACGTGATTTCCCCGTGGGGCCCACGTGATTTCCGGGTGGGGCCCACGTGATTTCCGGGTGGGGCCCACGTGATTTCCGGGTGGGGCCCACGTGATTTCCGGGTGGGGCCCAAGTGATTTCCGGGTGGGGCCCACGTGATTTCCGGGTGGGGCCCACGTGATTTCCCCGTGGCTCCCACGTGATTTCCGGGTGGGGCCCACATGATTTCCCCGTGGGGCCCACGTGATTTCCGGGTGGGGCCCACGTGATTTCCGAGTGGGGCCCACGTGATTTCCGGGTGGGGCCCACGTGATTTCCCCGTGGGGCCCACGTGATTTCCCCGTGGGGCCCACGTGATTTCCGGGTGGGGCCCACGTGATTTCCGGGTGGGGCCCACGTGATTTCCGGGTGGGGCCCACGTGATTTCCGGGTGGGGCCCAAGTGATTTCCGGGTGGGGCCCACGTGATTTCCGGGTGGGGCCCACGTGATTTCCCCGTGGCTCCCACGTGATTTCCGGGTGGGGCCCACGTGATTTCCCCGTGGGGCCCACGTGATTTCCCCGTGGGGCCCACGTGATTTCCGGGTGGGGCCCACGTGATTTCCGGGTCGGGCCCACGTGATTTCCGGGTGGGGCCCACGTGATTTCCCCGTGGGGCCCACGTGATTTCCGGGTCGGGCCCACGTGATTTCCGGGTGGGGCCCACGTGATTTCCGGGTGGGGCCCACGTGATTTCCCCGTGGGGCCCACGTGATTTCCGGGTGGGGCCCACGTGATTTCCGGGTGGGGCCCACGTGATTTCCGGGTGGGGCCCACGTGATTTCCGGGTGGGGCCCACGTGATTTCCGGGTGGGGCCCACGTGATTTCCGGGTGGGGCCCACGTGATTTCCCCGTGGGGCCCACGTGATTTCCGGGTGGGGCCCACGTGATTTCCGGGTGGGGCCCACGTGATTTCCCCGTGGGGCCCACGTGATTTCCGGGTGGGGCCCACGTGATTTCCGGGTGGGGCCCACGTGATTTCCGGGTGGGGCCCACGTGATTTCCGGGTGGGGCCCACGTGATTTCCGGGTGGGGCCCACGTGATTTCCCCGTGGGGCCCACGTGATTTCCGGGTGGGGCCCACGTGATTTCCGGGTGGGGCCCACGTGATTTCCGGGTGGGGCCCACGTGATTTCCGGGTGGGGCCCACGTGATTTCCGGGTGGGGCCCACGTGATTTCCGGGTGGGGCCCACGTGATTTCCGGGTGGGGCCCACGTGATTTCCGGGTGGGGCCCACGTGATTTCCGGGTGGGGCCCACGTGATTTCCGGGTGGGGCCCACGTGATTTCCGGGTGGGGCCCACGTGATTTCCGGGTGGGGCCCACGTGATTTCCGGGTGGGGCCCACGTGATTTCCGGGTGGGGCCCACGTGATTTCCGGGTGGGGCCCACGTGATTTCCGGGTGGGGCCCACGTGATTTCCCCGTGGCTCCCACGTGATTTCCGGGTGGAGCCCACGTGATTTCCCCGTGGGGCCCACGTGATTTCCGGGTGGTGCCCACGTGATTTCCGGGTGGGGCCCACGTGATTTCCGGGTGGGGCCCACGTGATTTCCGGGTGGGGCCCACGTGATTTCCGGGTGGGGCCCACGTGATTTCCGGGTGGGGCCCACGTGATTTCCGGGTGGGGCCCACGTGATTTCCGGGTGGGGCCCACGTGATTTCCCCGTGGGGCCCACGTGATTTCCGGGTGGGGCCCACGTGATTTCCGGGTGGGGCCCACGTGATTTCCGGGTGGGGCCCACGTGATTTCCGGGTGGGGCCCACGTGATTTCCGGGTGGGGCCCCCGTGATTTCCGGGTGGGGCCCACGTGATTTCCGGGTGGGGCCCACGTGATTTCCGGGTGGGGCCCACGTGATTTCCGGGTGGGGCCCACGTGATTTCCGGGTGGGGCCCACGTGATTTCCCCGTGGGGCCCACGTGATTTCCGGGTGGGGCCCACGTGAATTCCGGGTGGGGCCCACGTGATTTCCCCGTGGGGCCCACGTGATTTCCGGGTGGGGCCCACGTGATTTCCCAGTGGGGCCCACGTGATTTCCGGGTGGGGCCCACGTGATTTCCGGGTGGGGCCCACGTGATTTCCGGGTGGGGCCCACGTGATTTCCCCGTGGGGCCCACGTGATTTCCGGGTGGGGCCCACGTGATTTCCGGGTGGGGCCCACGTGATTTCCGGGTGGGGCCCACGTGATTTCCCCGTGGGGCCCACGTGATTTCCGGGTGGGGCCCACGTGATTTCCGGGTGGGGCCCACGTGATTTCCGGGTGGGGCCCACGTGATTTCCGGGTGGGGCCCACGTGATTTCCGGGTGGGGCCCACGTGATTTCCCCGTGGGGCCCACGTGATTTCCGGGTGGGGCCCACGTGATTTCCGGGTGGGGCCCACGTGATTTCCGGGTGGGGCCCACGTGATTTCCGGGTGGGGCCCACGTGATTTCCGGGTGGGGCCCACGTGATTTCCGGGTGGGGCCCACGTGATTTCCCCGTGGGGCCCACGTGATTTCCGGGTGGGGCCCACGTGATTTCCGGGTGGGGCCCACGTGATTTCCGGGTGGGGCCCACGTGATTTCCGGGTGGGGCCCACGTGATTTCCGGGTGGGGCCCACGTGATTTCCGGGTGGGGCCCACGTGATTTCCGGGTGGGGCACACGTGATTTCCCCGTGGGGCCCACGTGATTTCCGGGTGGGGCCCACGTGATTTCCGGGTGGGGCCCACGTGATTTCCGGGTGGGGCCCACGTGATTTCCGGGTGGGGCCCACGTGATTTCCGGGTGGGGCCCACGTGATTTCCCCGTGGGGCCCACGTGATTTCCGGGTGGGGCCCACGTGATTTCCGGGTGGGGCCCACGTGATTTCCGGGTGGGGCCCACGTGATTTCCGGGTGGGGCCCACGTGATTTCCCCGTGGGGCCCACGTGATTTCCGGGTGGGGCCCACGTGATTTCCGGGTGGGGCCCACGTGATTTCCGGGTGGGGCCCACGTGATTTCCGGGTGGGGCCCACGTGATTTCCGGGTGGGGCCCACGTGATTTCCGGGTGGGGCCCACGTGATTTCCGGGTGGGGCCCACGTGATTTCCGGGTGGGGCCCACGTGATTTCCGGGTGGGGCCCACGTGATTTCCGGGTGGGGCCCACGTGATTTCCGGGTGGGGCCCACGTGATTTCCGGGTGGGGCCCACGTGATTTCCGGGTGGGGCCCACGTGATTTCCGGGTGGGGCCCACGTGATTTCCGGGTGGGGCCCACGTGATTTCCGGGTGGGGCCCACGTGATTTCCGGGTGGGGCCCACGTGATTTCCCCGTGGCTCCCACGTGATTTCCGGGTGGAGCCCACGTGATTTCCCCGTGGGGCCCACGTGATTTCCGGGTGGTGCCCACGTGATTTCCGGGTGGGGCCCACGTGATTTCCGGGTGGGGCCCACGTGATTTCCGGGTGGGGCCCACGTGATTTCCGGGTGGGGCCCACGTGATTTCCGGGTGGGGCCCACGTGATTTCCGGGTGGGGCCCACGTGATTTCCGGGTGGGGCCCACGTGATTTCCGGGTGGGGCCCACGTGATTTCCGGGTGGGGCCCACGTGATTTCCGGGTGGGGCCCACGTGATTTCCGGGTGGGGCCCACGTGATTTCCGGGTGGGGCCCACGTGATTTCCGGGTGGGGCCCCCGTGATTTCCGGGTGGGGCCCACGTGATTTCCGGGTGGGGCCCACGTGAATTCCGGGTGGGGCCCACGTGATTTCCCCGTGGGGCCCACGTGATTTCCGGGTGGGGCCCACGTGATTTCCCCGTGGGGCCCACGTGATTTCCGGGTGGGGCCCACGTGATTTCCGGGTGGGGCCCACGTGATTTCCGGGTGGGGCCCACGTGATTTCCCCGTGGGGCCCACGTGATTTCCGGGTGGGGCCCACGTGATTTCCGGGTGGGGCCCACGTGATTTCCGGGTGGGGCCCACGTGATTTCCCCGTGGGGCCCACGTGATTTCCGGGTGTGGCCCACGTGATTTCCCCGTGGGGCCCACGTGATTTCCGGGTGGGGCCCACGTGATTTCCGGGTGGGGCCCACGTGATTTCCGGGTGGGGCCCACGTGATTTCCGGGTGGGGCCCACGTGATTTCCCCGTGGGGCCCACGTGATTTCCCCGTGGGGCCCACGTGATTTCCGGGTGGGGCCCACGTGATTTCCGGGTGGGGCCCACGTGATTTCCGGGTGGGGCCCACGTGATTTCCGGGTGGGGCCCACGTGATTTCCCCGTGGGGCCCACGTGATTTCCCCGTGGGGCCCACGTGATTTCCGGGTGGGGCCCACGTGATTTCCGGGTGGGGCCCACGTGATTTCCGGGTGGGGCCCACGTGATTTCCGGGTGGGGCCCACGTGATTTCCCCGTGGGGCCCACGTGATTTCCGGGTGGGGCCCACGTGATTTCCGGGTGGGGCCCACGTGATTTCCGGGTGGGGCACACGTGATTTCCCCGTGGGGCCCACGTGATTTCCGGGTGGGGCCCACGTGATTTCCGGGTGGGGCCCACGTGATTTCCGGGTGGGGCCCACGTGATTTCCGGGTGGGGCCCACGTGATTTCCGGGTGGGGCCCACGTGATTTCCCCGTGGGGCCCACGTGATTTCCGGGTGGGGCCCACGTGATTTCCGGGTGGGGCCCACGTGATTTCCGGGTGGGGCCCACGTGATTTCCGGGTGGGGCCCACGTGATTTCCGGGTGGGGCCCACGTGATTTCCGGGTGGGGCCCACGTGATTTCCGGGTGGGGCCCACGTGATTTCCGGGTGGGGCCCACGTGATTTCCCCGTGGGGCCCACGTGATTTCCGGGTGGGGCCCACGTGATTTCCCCGTGGGGCCCACGTGATTTCCGGGTGGGGCCCACGTGATTTCCGGGTGGGGCCCACGTGATTTCCGGGTGGGGCCCACGTGATTTCCGGGTGGGGCCCACGTGATTTCCCCGTGGGGCCCACGTGATTTCCGGGTGGGGCCCACGTGATTTCCGGGTGGGGCCCACGTGATTTCCGGGTGGGGCCCACGTGATTTCCGGGTGGGGCCCACGTGATTTCCCCGTGGGGCCCACGTGATTTCCCCGTGGGGCCCACGTGATTTCCCCGTGGGGCCCACGTGATTTCCGGGTGGGGCCCACGTGATTTCCGGGTGGGGCCCACGTGATTTCCCCGTGGGGCCCACGTGATTTCCCCGTGGGGCCCACGTGATTTCCCCGTGGGGCCCACGTGATTTCCGGGTGGGGCCCACGTGATTTCCGGGTGGGGCCCACGTGATTTCCGGGTGGGGCCCACGTGATTTCCCCGTGGGGCCCACGTGATTTCCCCGTGGGGCCCACGTGATTTCCGGGTGGGGCCCACGTGATTTCCGGGTGGGGCCCACGTGATTTCCGGGTGGGGCCCACGTGATTTCCGGGTGGGGCCCACGTGATTTCCGGGTGGGGCCCAAGTGATTTCCGGGTGGGGCCCACGTGATTTCCGGGTGGGGCCCACGTGATTTCCCCGTGGCTCCCACGTGATTTCCGGGTGGGGCCCACGTGATTTCCCCTTGGGGCCCACGTGATTTCCGGGTGGGGCCCAGGTGATTTCCGGGTGGGGCCCACGTGATTTCCGGGTGGGGCCCACGTGATTTCCGGGTGGGGCCCACGTGATTTCCCCGTGGGGCCCACGGGATTTCCGGGTCGGGCCCACGTGATTTCCGGGTGGGGCCCACGTGATTTCCGGGTGGGGCCCACGTGATTTCCCCGTGGGGCCCACGTGATTTCCGGGTGGGGCCCACGTGATTTCCGGGTGGGGCCCACGTGATTTCCGGGTGGGGCCCACGTGATTTCCGGGTGGGGCCCACGTGATTTCCGGGTGGGGCCCACGTGATTTCCCCGTGGGGCCCACGTGATTTCCGGGTGGGGCCCACGTGATTTCCGGGTGGGGCCCACGTGATTTCCGGGTGGGGCCCACGTGATTTCCGGGTGGGGCCCACGTGATTTCCGGGTGGGGCCCACGTGATTTCCGGGTGGGGCCCACGTGATTTCCCCGTGGGGCCCACGTGATTTCCGGGTGGGGCCCACGTGATTTCCGGGTGGGGCCCACGTGATTTCCGGGTGGGGCCCACGTGATTTCCGGGTGGGGCCCACGTGATTTCCCCGTGGGGCCCACGTGATTTCCCCGTGGGGCCCACGTGATTTCCGGGTGGGGCCCACGTGATTTCCGGGTGGGGCCCACGTGATTTCCGGGTGGGGCCCACGTGATTTCCCCGTGGGGCCCACGTGATTTCCCCGTGGGGCCCACGTGATTTCCCCGTGGGGCCCACGTGATTTCCGGGTGGGGCCCACGTGATTTCCGGGTGGGGCCCACGTGATTTCCGGGTGGGGCCCACGTGATTTCCGGGTGGGGCCCACGTGATTTCCCCGTGGGGCCCACGTGATTTCCCCGTGGGGCCCACGTGATTTCCCCGTGGGGCCCACGTGATTTCCGGGTGGGGCCCACGTGATTTCCGGGTGGGGCCCACGTGATTTCCGGGTGGGGCCCACGTGATTTCCCCGTGGGGCCCACGTGATTTCCCCGTGGGGCCCACGTGATTTCCGGGTGGGGCCCACGTGATTTCCGGGTGGGGCCCACGTGATTTCCGGGTGGGGCCCACGAGATTTCCGGGTGGGGCCCACGTGATTTCCGGGTGGGGCACACGTGATTTCCGGGTGGGGCCCACGTGATTTCCCCGTGGGGCCCACGTGATTTCCGGGTGGGGCCCACGTGATTTCCGGGTGGGGCCCACGTGATTTCCGGGTGGGGCCCACATGATTTCCCCGTGGGGCCCACGTGATTTCCGGGTGGGGCCCACGTGATTTCCGGGTGGGGCCCACGTGATTTCCGGGTGGGGCCCACGTGATTTCCGGGTGGGGCCCACGTGATTTCCGGGTGGGGCCCACGTGATTTCCCCGTGGGGCCCATGTGATTTCCGGGTGGGGCCCACGTGATTTCCGGGTGGGGCCCACGTGATTTCCGGGTGGGGCCCACGTGATTTCCGGGTGGGGCCCACGTGATTTCCGGGTGGGGCCCACGTGATTTCCGGGTGGGGCCCACGTGATTTCCGGGTGGGGCCCACGTGATTTCCGGGTGGGGCCCAAGTGATTTCCAGGTGGGGCCCACGTGATTTCCGGGTGGGGCCCACGTGATTTCCCCGTGGCTACCACGTGATTTCCGGGTGGGGCCCACGTGATTTCCCCGTGGGGCCCACGTGATTTCCGGGTGGGGCCCACGTGATTTCCGGGTGGGGCCCACGTGATTTCCGGGTGGGGCCCACGTGATTTCCGGGTGGGGCCCACGTGATTTCCGGGTGGGGCCCACGTGATTTCCGGGTGAGGCCCACGTGATTTCCGGGTGGGGCCCACGTGATTTCCCCGTGGGGCCCACGTGATTTCCGGGTGGGCCCCACGTGATTTCCGGGTGGGGCCCACGTGATTTCCCCGTGGCTCCCACGTGATTTCCGGGTGGGGCCCACGTGATTTCCCCGTGGGGCCCACGTGATTTCCGGGTGGGGCCCACGTGATTTCCGGGTGGGGCCCACGTGATTTCCGGGTGGGGCCCACGTGATTTCCCCGTGGGGCCCACGTGATTTCCCCGTGGGGCCCACGTGATTTCCGGGTGGGGCCCACGTGATTTCCGGGTGGGGCCCACGTGATTTCCCCGTGGGGCCCACGGGATTTCCGGGTGGGGCCCACGTGATTTCCGGGTGGGGCCCACGTGATTTCCGGGTGGGGCCCACGTGATTTCCGGGTGGGGCCCACGTGATTTCCCCGTGGGGCCCACGTGATTTCCGGGTGGGGCCCACGTGATTTCCGGGTGGGGCCCACGTGATTTCCGGGTGAGTCCCACGTGATTTCCGGGTGGGGCCCACGTGATTTCCCCGTGGGGCCCACGTGATTTCCGGGTGGGCCCCACGTGATTTCCGGGTGGGGCCCACGTGATTTCCCCGTGGAGCCCACGTGATTTCCGGGTGGGGCCCACGTGATTTCCGGGTGGGGCCCACGTGATTTCCCCGTGGGGCCCAAGTGATTTCCGGGTGGGGCCCACGTGATTTCCGGGTGGGGCCCACGTGATTTCCGGGTGGGGCCCACGTGATTTCCGGGTGGGGCCCACGTGATTTCCGGGTGGGGCCCACGTGATTTCCGGGTGGGGCCCACGTGATTTCCGGGTGGGGCCCACGTGATTTCCGGGTGGGGCCCACGTGATTTCCCCGTGGGGCCCACGTGATTTCCGGGTGGGGCCCACGTGATTTCCGGGTGGGGCCCACGTGATTTCCGGGTGGGGCCCACGTGATTTCCGGGTGGGGCCCACGTGATTTCCGGGTGGGGCCCCCGTGATTTCCGGGTGGGGCCCACGTGATTTCCGGGTGGGGCCCACGTGATTTCCGGGTGGGGCCCACGTGATTTCCGGGTGGGGCCCACGTGATTTCCGGGTGGGGCCCACGTGATTTCCCCGTGGGGCCCACGTGATTTCCGGGTGGGGCCCACGTGAATTCCGGGTGGGGCCCACGTGATTTCCCCGTGGGGCCCACGTGATTTCCGGGTGGGGCCCACGTGATTTCCCCGTGGGGCCCACGTGATTTCCGGGTGGGGCCCACGTGATTTCCGGGTGGGGCCCACGTGATTTCCGGGTGGGGCCCACGTGATTTCCCCGTGGGGCCCACGTGATTTCCGGGTGGGGCCCACGTGATTTCCGGGTGGGGCCCACGTGATTTCCGGGTGGGGCCCACGTGATTTCCCCGTGGGGCCCACGTGATTTCCGGGTGGGGCCCACGTGATTTCCGGGTGGGGCCCACGTGATTTCCGGGTGGGGCCCACGTGATTTCCGGGTGGGGCCCACGTGATTTCCCCGTGGGGCCCACGTGATTTCCGGGTGGGGCCCACGTGATTTCCGGGTGGGGCCCACGTGATTTCCGGGTGGGGCCCACGTGATTTCCGGGTGGGGCCCACGTGATTTCCGGGTGGGGCCCACGTGATTTCCGGGTGGGGCCCACGTGATTTCCCCGTGGGGCCCACGTGATTTCCGGGTGGGGCCCACGTGATTTCCGGGTGGGGCCCACGTGATTTCCGGGTGGGGCCCACGTGATTTCCGGGTGGGGCCCACGTGATTTCCGGGTGGGGCCCACGTGATTTCCGGGTGGGGCACACGTGATTTCCCCGTGGGGCCCACGTGATTTCCGGGTGGGGCCCACGTGATTTCCGGGTGGGGCCCACGTGATTTCCGGGTGGGGCCCACGTGATTTCCGGGTGGGGCCCACGTGATTTCCGGGTGGGGCCCACGTGATTTCCCCGTGGGGCCCACGTGATTTCCGGGTGGGGCCCACGTGATTTCCGGGTGGGGCCCACGTGATTTCCGGGTGGGGCCCACGTGATTTCCGGGTGGGGCCCACGTGATTTCCCCGTGGGGCCCACGTGATTTCCGGGTGGGGCCCACGTGATTTCCGGGTGGGGCCCACGTGATTTCCGGGTGGGGCCCACGTGATTTCCGGGTGGGGCCCACGTGATTTCCGGGTGGGGCCCACGTGATTTCCGGGTGGGGCCCACGTGATTTCCGGGTGGGGCCCACGTGATTTCCGGGTGGGGCCCACGTGATTTCCGGGTGGGGCCCACGTGATTTCCGGGTGGGGCCCACGTGATTTCCGGGTGGGGCCCACGTGATTTCCGGGTGGGGCCCACGTGATTTCCGGGTGGGGCCCACGTGATTTCCGGGTGGGGCCCACGTGATTTCCGGGTGGGGCCCACGTGATTTCCGGGTGGGGCCCACGTGATTTCCCCGTGGCTCCCACGTGATTTCCGGGTGGAGCCCACGTGATTTCCCCGTGGGGCCCACGTGATTTCCGGGTGGTGCCCACGTGATTTCCGGGTGGGGCCCACGTGATTTCCGGGTGGGGCCCACGTGATTTCCGGGTGGGGCCCACGTGATTTCCGGGTGGGGCCCACGTGATTTCCGGGTGGGGCCCACGTGATTTCCGGGTGGGGCCCACGTGATTTCCGGGTGGGGCCCACGTGATTTCCGGGTGGGGCCCACGTGATTTCCGGGTGGGGCCCACGTGATTTCCGGGTGGGGCCCACGTGATTTCCGGGTGGGGCCCACGTGATTTCCGGGTGGGGCCCACGTGATTTCCGGGTGGGGCCCCCGTGATTTCCGGGTGGGGCCCACGTGATTTCCGGGTGGGGCCCACGTGATTTCCGGGTGGGGCCCACGTGATTTCCGGGTGGGGCCCACGTGATTTCCGGGTGGGGCCCACGTGATTTCCGGGTGGGGCCCACGTGATTTCCCCGTGGGGCCCACGTGATTTCCGGGTGGGGCCCACGTGAATTCCGGGTGGGGCCCACGTGATTTCCCCGTGGGGCCCACGTGATTTCCGGGTGGGGCCCACGTGATTTCCCCGTGGGGCCCACGTGATTTCCGGGTGGGGCCCACGTGATTTCCGGGTGGGGCCCACGTGATTTCCGGGTGGGGCCCACGTGATTTCCCCGTGGGGCCCACGTGATTTCCGGGTGGGGCCCACGTGATTTCCGGGTGGGGCCCACGTGATTTCCGGGTGGGGCCCACGTGATTTCCCCGTGGGGCCCACGTGATTTCCGGGTGTGGCCCACGTGATTTCCCCGTGGGGCCCACGTGATTTCCGGGTGGGGCCCACGTGATTTCCGGGTGGGGCCCACGTGATTTCCGGGTGGGGCCCACGTGATTTCCGGGTGGGGCCCACGTGATTTCCCCGTGGGGCCCACGTGATTTCCCCGTGGGGCCCACGTGATTTCCGGGTGGGGCCCACGTGATTTCCGGGTGGGGCCCACGTGATTTCCGGGTGGGGCCCACGTGATTTCCGGGTGGGGCCCACGTGATTTCCCCGTGGGGCCCACGTGATTTCCCCGTGGGGCCCACGTGATTTCCGGGTGGGGCCCACGTGATTTCCGGGTGGGGCCCACGTGATTTCCGGGTGGGGCCCACGTGATTTCCGGGTGGGGCCCACGTGATTTCCCCGTGGGGCCCACGTGATTTCCGGGTGGGGCCCACGTGATTTCCGGGTGGGGCCCACGTGATTTCCGGGTGGGGCACACGTGATTTCCCCGTGGGGCCCACGTGATTTCCGGGTGGGGCCCACGTGATTTCCGGGTGGGGCCCACGTGATTTCCGGGTGGGGCCCACGTGATTTCCGGGTGGGGCCCACGTGATTTCCGGGTGGGGCCCACGTGATTTCCCCGTGGGGCCCACGTGATTTCCGGGTGGGGCCCACGTGATTTCCGGGTGGGGCCCACGTGATTTCCGGGTGGGGCCCACGTGATTTCCGGGTGGGGCCCACGTGATTTCCGGGTGGGGCCCACGTGATTTCCCCGTGGGGCCCACGTGATTTCCGGGTGGGGCCCACGTGATTTCCGGGTGGGGCCCACGTGATTTCCGGGTGGGGCCCACGTGATTTCCCCGTGGGGCCCACGTGATTTCCGGGTGGGGCCCACGTGATTTCCCCGTGGGGCCCACGTGATTTCCGGGTGGGGCCCACGTGATTTCCGGGTGGGGCCCACGTGATTTCCGGGTGGGGCCCACGTGATTTCCCCGTGGGGCCCACGTGATTTCCCCGTGGGGCCCACGTGATTTCCGGGTGGGGCCCACGTGATTTCCGGGTGGGGCCCACGTGATTTCCGGGTGGGGCCCACGTGATTTCCGGGTGGGGCCCACGTGATTTCCCCGTGGGGCCCACGTGATTTCCCCGTGGGGCCCACGTGATTTCCCCGTGGGGCCCACGTGATTTCCGGGTGGGGCCCACGTGATTTCCGGGTGGGGCCCACGTGATTTCCCCGTGGGGCCCACGTGATTTCCCCGTGGGGCCCACGTGATTTCCCCGTGGGGCCCACGTGATTTCCGGGTGGGGCCCACGTGATTTCCGGGTGGGGCCCACGTGATTTCCGGGTGGGGCCCACGTGATTTCCCCGTGGGGCCCACGTGATTTCCCCGTGGGGCCCACGTGATTTCCGGGTGGGGCCCACGTGATTTCCGGGTGGGGCCCACGTGATTTCCGGGTGGGGCCCACGTGATTTCCGGGTGGGGCCCACGTGATTTCCGGGTGGGGCCCAAGTGATTTCCGGGTGGGGCCCACGTGATTTCCGGGTGGGGCCCACGTGATTTCCCCGTGGCTCCCACGTGATTTCCGGGTGGGGCCCACGTGATTTCCCCTTGGGGCCCACGTGATTTCCGGGTGGGGCCCAGGTGATTTCCGGGTGGGGCCCACGTGATTTCCGGGTGGGGCCCACGTGATTTCCGGGTGGGGCCCACGTGATTTCCCCGTGGGGCCCACGGGATTTCCGGGTCGGGCCCACGTGATTTCCGGGTGGGGCCCACGTGATTTCCGGGTGGGGCCCACGTGATTTCCCCGTGGGGCCCACGTGATTTCCGGGTGGGGCCCACGTGATTTCCGGGTGGGGCCCACGTGATTTCCGGGTGGGGCCCACGTGATTTCCGGGTGGGGCCCACGTGATTTCCGGGTGGGGCCCACGTGATTTCCGGGTGGGGCCCACGTGATTTCCCCGTGGGGCCCACGTGATTTCCGGGTGGGGCCCACGTGATTTCCGGGTGGGGCCCACGTGATTTCCGGGTGGGGCCCACGTGATTTCCGGGTGGGGCCCACGTGATTTCCGGGTGGGGCCCACGTGATTTCCGGGTGGGGCCCACGTGATTTCCCCGTGGGGCCCACGTGATTTCCGGGTGGGGCCCACGTGATTTCCGGGTGGGGCCCACGTGATTTCCGGGTGGGGCCCACGTGATTTCCGGGTGGGGCCCACGTGATTTCCCCGTGGGGCCCACGTGATTTCCCCGTGGGGCCCACGTGATTTCCGGGTGGGGCCCACGTGATTTCCGGGTGGGGCCCACGTGATTTCCGGGTGGGGCCCACGTGATTTCCCCGTGGGGCCCACGTGATTTCCCCGTGGGGCCCACGTGATTTCCCCGTGGGGCCCACGTGATTTCCGGGTGGGGCCCACGTGATTTCCGGGTGGGGCCCACGTGATTTCCGGGTGGGGCCCACGTGATTTCCGGGTGGGGCCCACGTGATTTCCCCGTGGGGCCCACGTGATTTCCCCGTGGGGCCCACGTGATTTCCCCGTGGGGCCCACGTGATTTCCGGGTGGGGCCCACGTGATTTCCGGGTGGGGCCCACGTGATTTCCGGGTGGGGCCCACGTGATTTCCCCGTGGCTCCCACGTGATTTCCGGGTGGGGCCCACGTGATTTCCCCGTGGGGCCCAAGTGATTTCCGGGTGGGGCCCACGTGATTTCCGGGTGGGGCCCACGTGATTTCCGGGTGGGGCCCACGTGATTTCCGGGTGGGGCCCAAGTGATTTCCAGGTGGGGCCCACGTGATTTCCGGGTGGGGCCCAAGTGATTTCCCCGTGGCTCCCACGTGATTTCCGGGTGGGGCCCACGTGATTTCCCCGTGGGGCCCACGTGATTTCCCCGTGGGGCCCACGTGATTTCCGGGTGGGGCCCACGTGATTTCCGGGTGGGGCCCACGTGATTTCCGGGTGGGGCCCACGTGATTTCCGGGTGGGACCCACGTGATTTCCGGGTGGGGCCCACGTGATTTCCGGGTGGGGCCCACGTGATTTCCGGGTGGGGCCCACGTGATTTCCGGGTGGGGCCCACGTGATTTCCGGGTGGGGCCCTCGTGATTTCCCCGTGGGGCCCACGTGATTTCCCCGTGGGGCCCACGTGATTTCCGGGTGGGGCCCACGTGATTTCCGGGTGGGGCCCACGTGATTTCCGGGTGGGGCCCAAGTGATTTCCAGGTGGGGCCCACGTGATTTCCGGGTGGGGCCCACGTGATTTCCCCGTGGCTACCACGTGATTTCCGGGTGGGGCCCACGTGATTTCCCCGTGGGGCCCACGTGATTTCCGGGTGGGGCCCACGTGATTTCCGGGTGGGGCCCACGTGATTTCCGGGTGGGGCCCACGTGATTTCCGGGTGGGGCCCACGTGATTTCCGGGTGAGGCCCACGTGATTTCCGGGTGGGGCCCACGTGATTTCCCCGTGGGGCCCACGTGATTTCCGGGTGGGCCCCACGTGATTTCCGGGTGGGGCCCACGTGATTTCCCCGTGGCTCCCACGTGATTTCCGGGTGGGGCCCACGTGATTTCCCCGTGGGGCCCACGTGATTTCCGGGTGGGGCCCACGTGATTTCCGGGTGGGGCCCACGTGATTTCCGGGTGGGGCCCACGTGATTTCCCCGTGGGGCCCACGTGATTTCCCCGTGGGGCCCACGTGATTTCCGGGTGGGGCCCACGTGATTTCCGGGTGGGGCCCACGTGATTTCCCCGTGGGGCCCACGGGATTTCCGGGTGGGGCCCACGTGATTTCCGGGTGGGGCCCACGTGATTTCCGGGTGGGGCCCACGTGATTTCCGGGTGGGGCCCACGTGATTTCCCCGTGGGGCCCACGTGATTTCCGGGTGGGGCCCACGTGATTTCCGGGTGGGGCCCACGTGATTTCCGGGTGAGTCCCACGTGATTTCCGGGTGGGGCCCACGTGATTTCCCCGTGGGGCCCACGTGATTTCCGGGTGGGCCCCACGTGATTTCCGGGTGGGGCCCACGTGATTTCCCCGTGGAGCCCACGTGATTTCCGGGTGGGGCCCACGTGATTTCCGGGTGGGGCCCACTTGATTTCCCCGTGGGGCACACGTGATTTCCGGGTGGGGCCCACGTGATTTCCGGGTGGGGCCCACGTGATTTCCGGGTGTGGCCCACGTGATTTCCGGGTGGGGCCCACGTGATTTCCCCGTGGGGCCCTCATGATTTCAGGGTGGGCCCCACGTGATTTCCGGGTGGGCCCACGTGATTTCCGCGTGGGGCCCACGTGATTTCCGGGTTGGGCCCACGTGATTTCCGGGTGGGGCCCACGTGATTTCCGGGTGGGGCCCACGTGATTTCCGGGTGGGGCCCACGTGATTTCCGGGTGGGGCCCACGTGATTTCCGGGTGGGGCCCAAGTGATTTCCGGGTGGGGCCCACGTGATTTCCGGGTGGGGCCCACGTGATTTCCCCATGGCTCCCACGTGATTTCCGGGTGGGGCCCACGTGATTTCCCCGTGGGGCCCACGTGATTTCCGGGTGGGGCCCACGTGATTTCCGGGTGGGGCCCACGTGATTTCCGGGTGGGGCCCACGTGATTTCCGGGTGGGGCCGATGTGATTTCCCCGTGGGGCCCACGTGATTTCCGGGTCGGGCCCACGTGATTTCCGGGTGTGGCCCACGTGATTTCGGGGTGGGGCCCACGTGATTTCCCCGTGGGGCCCACGTGATTTCCGGGTGGGGCCCACGTGATTTCCGGGTGGGGCCCACGTGATTTCCGGGTGGGGCCCACGTGATTTCCGGGTGGGGCCCACGTGATTTCCGGGTGGGGCCCACGTGATTTCCGGGTGGGGCCCACGTGATTTCCGGGTGGGGCCCACGTGATTTCCAGGTGGGGCCCACGTGATTTCCGGATGGGGCCCACGTGTTTTCCGGGTGGGGCCCACGTGATTTCCCCGTGGGGCCCACGTGATTTCCGGGTGGGGCCCACGTGATTTCCGGGTGGGGCCCACGTGATTTCCGGGTGGGGCCCACGTGATTTCCCCGTGGGGCCCACGTGATTTCCGGGTGGGGCCCACGTGATTTCCGGGTGGGGCCCACGTGATTTCCGGGTGGGGCCCACGTGATTTCCCCGTGGGGCCCACGTGATTTCCTGGTGGGGCCCACGTGATTTCCCCGTGGGGCCCACGTGATTTCCGGGTGGGGCCCACGTGATTTCCGGGTGGGGCCCACGTGATTTCCCCGTGGGGCCCACGTGATTTCCGGGTGGGGCCCACGTGATTTCCGGGTGGGGCCCACGTGATTTCCGGGTGGGGCCCACGTGATTTCCGGGTGGGGCCCACGTGATTTCCCCGTGGGGCCCACGTGATTTCTGGGTGGGGCCCACGTGATTTCCGGGTGGGGCCCACGTGATTTCCGGGTGGGGCCCACGTGATTTCCGGGTGGGGCCCACGTGATTTCCGGGTGGGGCCCACGTGATTTCCCCGTGGGGCCCACGTGATTTCCGGGTGGGGCCCACGTGATTTCCGGGTGGGGCCCACGTGATTTCCGGGTGGGGCCCACGTGATTTCCGGGTGGGGCCCACGTGATTTCCGGGTGGGGCCCACGTGATTTCCCCGTGGGGCCCACGTGATTTCAGGGTGGGGCCCACGTGATTTCCGGGTGGGGCCCACGTGATTTCCGGGTGGGGCCCACGTGATTTCCCCGTGGGGCCCACGTGATTTCCGGGTGGGGCCCACGTGATTTCCGGGTGGGGCCCACGTGATTTCCGGGTGGGGCCCACGTGATTTCCGGGTGGGGCCCACGTGATTTCCGGGTGGGGCCCACGTGATTTCCCCGTGGGGCCCACGTGATTTCCGGGTGGGGCCCACGTGATTTCCGGGTGGGGCCCACGTGATTTCCCCGTGGCTCCCACGTGATTTCCGGGTGGAGCCCACGAGATTTCCGGGTGGGGCCCACGTGATTTCCGGGTGGGGCCCACGTGATTTCCGGGTGGGGCCCACGTGATTTCCGGGTGGGGCCCACGTGATTTCCGGGTGGGGCCCACGTGATTTCCGGGTGGGGCCCACGTGATTTCCGGGTGGGGCCCACGTGATTTCCGGGTGGGGCCCACGTGATTTCCGGGTGGGGCCCACGTGATTTCCCCGTGGGGCCCACGTGATTTCCGGGTGGGGCCCACGTGAATTCCGGGTGGGGCCCACGTGATTTCCCCGTGGGGCCCACGTGATTTCCGGGTGGGGCCCACGTGATTTCCCCGTGGGGCCCACGTGATTTCCGGGTGGGGCCCACGTGATTTCCGGGTGGGGCCCACGTGATTTCCCCGTGGATCCCACGTGATTTCCCCGTGGGGCCCACGTGATTTCCGGGTGGGGCCCACGTGATTTCCGGGTGGGGCCCACGTGATTTCCGGGTGGGGCCCACGTGATTTCCGGGTGGGGCCCACGTGATTTCCCCGTGGGGCCCACGTGATTTCCCCGTGGGGCCCACGTGATTTCCGGGTGGGGCCCACGTGATTTCCGGGTGGGGCCCACCTGATTTCCGGGTGGGGCCCACGTGATTTCCGGGTGGGGCCCACGTGATTTCCCCGTGGGGCCCACGTGATTTCCCCGTGGGGCCCACGTGATTTCCGGGTGGGGCCCACGTGATTTCCGGGTGGGGCCCACGTGATTTCCGGGTGGGGCCCACGTGATTTCCGGGTGGGGCCCACGTGATTTCCCCGTGGGGCCCACGTGATTTCCGGGTGGGGCCCACGTGATTTCCCCGTGGGGCCCATGTGATTTCCGGGTGGGGCCCACGTGATTTCCGGGTGGGGCCCACGTGATTTCCGGGTGGGGCCCACGTGATTTCCCCGTGGGGCCCACGGGATTTCCGGGTGGGGCCCACGTGATTTCCGGGTGGGGCCCACGTGATTTCAGGGTGGGGCCCACGTGATTTCCCCGTGGGGCCCACGTGATTTCCGGGTGGGGCCCACGTGATTTCCGGGTGGGGCCCACGTGATTTCCGGGTGGGGCCCACGTGATTTCCGGGTGGGGCCCACGTGATTTCCGGGTGGGGCCCACGTGATTTCCGGGTGGGGCCCACGTGATTTCCCCGTGGGGCCCACGTGATTTCCCCGTGGGGCCCACGTGATTTCCGGGTGGGGCCCACGTGATTTCCGGGTGGGGCCCACGTGATTTCCAGGTGGGGCCCAAGTGATTTCCAGGTGGGGCCCACGTGATTTCCGGGTGGGGCCCACGTGATTTCCCCGTGGCTCCCACGTGATTTCCGGGTGGGGCCCACGTGATTTCCCCGTGGGGCCCACGTGATTTCCGGGTGGGGCCCACGTGATTTCCGGGTGGGGCCCACGTGATTTCCGGGTGGGGCCCACGTGATTTCCGGGTGGGGCCCTCGTGATTTCCGGGTGGGGCCCACGTGATTTCCGGGTGGGGCCCACGTGATTTCCCCGTGGGGCCCACGTGATTTCCGGGTGGGGCCCACTTGATTTCCCCGTGGGGCACACGTGATTTCCGGGTGGGGCCCACGTGATTTCCGGGTGGGGCCCACGTGATTTCCGGGTGTGGCCCACGTGATTTCCGGGTGGGGCCCACGTGATTTCCCCGTGGGGCCCTCATGATTTCCGGGTGGGCCCCACGTGATTTCCGGGTGGGCCCACGTGATTTCCGCGTGGGGCCCACGTGATTTCCGGGTTGGGCCCACGTGATTTCCGGGTGGGGCCCACGTGATTTCCGGGTGGGGCCCACGTGATTTCCGGGTGGGGCCCACGTGATTTCCCCGTGGGGCCCACGTGATTTCCCCGTGGGGCCCACGTGATTTCCGGGTGGGGCCCACGTGATTTCCGGGTGGGGCCCACGTGATTTCCGGGTGGGGCCCACGTGATTTCCCCGTGGGGCCCACGTGATTTCCCCGTGGGGCCCACGTGATTTCCGGGTGGGGCCCACGTGATTTCCGGGTGGGGCCCACGTGATTTCCGGGTGGGGCCCACGTGATTTCCGGGTGGGGCCCACGTGATTTCCGGGTGGGGCCCACGTGATTTCCCCGTGGCTCCCACGTGATTTCCGGGTGGGGCCCACGTGATTTCCCCGTGGGGCCCACGTGATTTCCGGGTGGGGCCCACGTGATTTCCGGGTGGGGCCCACGTGATTTCCGGGTGGGGCCCACGTGATTTCCGGGTGGGGCCCACGTGATTTCCGGGTGGGGCCCACGTGATTTCCCCGTGGGGCCCACGTGATTTCCGGGTCGGGCCCACGTGATTTCCGGGTGGGGCCCACGTGATTTCCGG
Source organism: Ovis canadensis (assembly GCF_042477335.2). Classification (NCBI taxonomy): domain Eukaryota; kingdom Metazoa; phylum Chordata; class Mammalia; order Artiodactyla; family Bovidae; genus Ovis; species Ovis canadensis. The sequence continues at coordinate 12,703,806 of NC_091263.1, forward strand.
GTGGGGCCCACGTGATTTCCGGGTGGGGCCCACGTGATTTCCGGGTGGGGCCCACGTGATTTCCGGGTGGGGCCCACGTGATTTCCGGGTGGGGCCCACGTGATTTCCGGGTGGGGCCCACGTGATTTCCGGGTGGGGCCCACGTGATTTCCAGGTGGGGCCCACGTGATTTCCCCGTGGGGCCCACGTGATTTCCGGGTGGGGCCCACGTGATTTCCGGGTGGGGCCCACGTGATTTCCCCGTGGGGCCCACGTGATTTCCGGGTGGGGCCCACGTGATTTCCCCGTGGGGCCCACGTGATTTCCGGGTGGGGCCCACGTGATTTCCGGGTGGGGCCCACGTGGTTTCCGGGTGGGGCCCACGTGATTTCCGGGTGGGGCCCACGTGATTTCCGGGTGGGGCCCACGTGATTTCCGGGTGGGGCCCACGTGATTTCCGGGTGGGGCCCACGTGATTTCCCCGTGGGGCCCCCGTGATTTCCGGGTGGGGCCCCCGTGATTTCCCCGTGGGGCCCACGTGATTTCCGGGTGGGGCCCACGTGATTTCCGGGTGGGGCCCACGTGATTTCCGGGTGGGGCCCACGTGATTTCCCCGTGGGGCCCACGTGATTTCCCCGTGGGGCCCACGTGATTTCCGGGTGGGGCCCACGTGATTTCCGGGTGGGGCCCACGTGATTTCCGGGTGGGGCCCACGTGATTTCCGGGTGGGGCCCACGTGATTTCCCCGTGGGGCCCATGTGATTTCCGGGTGGGCCCCACGTGATTTCCGGGTGGGGCCCACGTGATTTCCCCGTGGAGCCCACGTGATTTCCGGGTGGGGCCCACGTGATTTCCGGGTGGGGCCCACTTGATTTCCCCGTGGGGCCCACGTGATTTCCGGGTGGGGCCCACGTGATTTCCGGGTGGGGCCCACGTGATTTCCGGGTGTGGCCCACGTGATTTCCGGGTGGGGCCCACGTGATTTACCCGTGGGACCCTCATGATTTCCGGGTGGGCCCCACGTGATTTCCGGGTGGGGCCCACGTGATTTCCGGGTTGGGCCCACGTGATTTCCCAGTGGGGCCCACGTGATTTCCGGGTGGGGCCCACGTGATTTCCGGGTGGGGCCCACGTGATTTCCGGGTGGGGCCCACGTGATTTCCGGGTGGGGCCAAGTGATTTCCGGGTGGGGCCCACGTGATTTCCGGGTGGGGCCCACGTGATTTCCCCGTGGCTCCCACGTGATTTCCGGGTGGGGCCCACGTGATTTCCGGGTGGGGCCCACGTGATTTCCGGGTGGGGTCCACGTGATTTCCGGGTGGGGCCCACGTGATTTCCGGGTGGGGCCCACGTGATTTCCGGGTGGGGCCCACGTGATTTCCGGGTGGGGCCCACGTGATTTCCGGGTGGGGCCCACGTGATTTCCGGGTGGGGCCCACGTGATTTCCGGGTGGGGCCCACGTGATTTCCGGGTGGGGCCCACGTGATTTCCCCGTGGGGCCCACGTGATTTCCGGGTGGGGCCCACGTGATTTCCGGGTGGGGCCCACGTGATTTCCCCGTGGGGCCCACGTGATTTCCGGGTGGGGCCCACGTGATTTCCGGGTGGGGCCCACGTGATTTCCGGGTGGGGCCCACGTGATTTCCGGGTGGGGCCCACGTGATTTCCGGGTGGGGCCCACGTGATTTCCGGGTGGGGCCCACGTGATTTCCCCGTGGCTCCCACGTGATTTCTGGGTGGAGCCCACGTGATTTCCGGGTGGGGCCCACGTGATTTCCGGGTGGGGCCCACGTGATTTCCGGGTGGGGCCCACGTGATTTCCGGGTGGGGCCCACGTGATTTCCGGGTGGGGCCCACGTGATTTCCGGGTGGGGCCCACGTGATTTCCGGGTGGGGCCCACGTGATTTCCGGGTGGGGCCCACGTGATTTCCGGGTGGGGCCCACGTGATTTCCCCGTGGGGCCCACGTGATTTCCGGGTGGGGCCCACGTGATTTCCGGGTGGGGCCCACGTGATTTCCGGGTGGGGCCCACGTGATTTCCCCGTGGGGCCCCCGTGATTTCCGGGTGGGGCCCCCGTGATTTCCCCGTGGGGCCCACGTGATTTCCGGGTGGGGCCCACGTGATTTCCGGGTGGGGCCCACGTGATTTCCGGGTGGGGCCCACGTGATTTCCCCGTGGGGCCCACGTGATTTCCCCGTGGGGCCCACGTGATTTCCGGGTGGGGCCCACGTGATTTCCGGGTGGGGCCCACGTGATTTCCGGGTGGGGCCCACGTGATTTCCGGGTGGGGCCCACGTGATTTCCCCGTGGGGCCCATGTGATTTCCGGGTGGGCCCCACGTGATTTCCGGGTGGGGCCCACGTGATTTCCCCGTGGAGCCCACGTGATTTCCGGGTGGGGCCCACGTGATTTCCGGGTGGGGCCCACTTGATTTCCCCGTGGGGCCCACGTGATTTCCGGGTGGGGCCCACGTGATTTCCGGGTGGGGCCCACGTGATTTCCGGGTGTGGCCCACGTGATTTCCGGGTGGGGCCCACGTGATTTACCCGTGGGACCCTCATGATTTCCGGGTGGGCCCCACGTGATTTCCGGGTGGGGCCCACGTGATTTCCGGGTTGGGCCCACGTGATTTCCCAGTGGGGCCCACGTGATTTCCGGGTGGGGCCCACGTGATTTCCGGGTGGGGCCCACGTGATTTCCGGGTGGGGCCCACGTGATTTCCGGGTGGGGCCAAGTGATTTCCGGGTGGGGCCCACGTGATTTCCGGGTGGGGCCCACGTGATTTCCCCGTGGCTCCCACGTGATTTCCGGGTGGGGCCCACGTGATTTCCGGGTGGGGCCCACGTGATTTCCGGGTGGGGTCCACGTGATTTCCGGGTGGGGCCCACGTGATTTCCGGGTGGGGCCCACGTGATTTCCGGGTGGGGCCCACGTGATTTCCGGGTGGGGCCCACGTGATTTCCGGGTGGGGCCCACGTGATTTCCGGGTGGGGCCCACGTGATTTCCGGGTGGGGCCCACGTGATTTCCGGGTGGGGCCCACGTGATTTCCCCGTGGGGCCCACGTGATTTCCGGGTGGGGCCCACGTGATTTCCGGGTGGGGCCCACGTGATTTCCCCGTGGGGCCCACGTGATTTCCGGGTGGGGCCCACGTGATTTCCGGGTGGGGCCCACGTGATTTCCGGGTGGGGCCCACGTGATTTCCGGGTGGGGCCCACGTGATTTCCGGGTGGGGCCCACGTGATTTCCGGGTGGGGCCCACGTGATTTCCCCGTGGCTCCCACGTGATTTCTGGGTGGAGCCCACGTGATTTCCCCGTGGGGCCCACGTGATTTCCGGGTGGGGCCCACGTGATTTCCGGGTGGGGCCCACGTGATTTCCGGGTGGGGCCCACGTGATTTCCGGGTGGGGCCCACGTGATTTCCGGGTGGGGCCCACGTGATTTCCGGGTGGGGCCCACGTGATTTCCGGGTGGGGCCCACGTGATTTCCGGGTGGGGCCCACGTGATTTCCCCGTGGGGCCCACGTGATTTCCGGGTGGGGCCCACGTGATTTCCGGGTGGGGCCCACGTGATTTCCGGGTGGGGCCCACGTGATTTCCGGGTGGGGCCCACGTGATTTCCCCGTGGGGCCCACGGGATTTCCGGGTCGGGCCCACGTGATTTCCGGGTGGGGCCCACGTGATTTCCGGGTGGAGCCCACGTGATTTCCCCGTGGGGCCCACGTGATTTCCGGGTGAGGCCCACGTGATTTCCGGGTGGGGCCCACGTGATTTCCGGGTGGGGCCCACGTGATTTCCGGGTGGGGCCCACGTGATTTCCGGGTGGGGCCCACGTGATTTCCGGGTGGGGCCCACGTGATTTCCCCGTGGGGCCCACGTGATTTCCGGGTGGGGCCCACGTGATTTCCGGGTGGGGCCCACGTGATTTCCGGGTGGGGCCCACGTGATTTCCCCGTGGGGCCCACGTGATTTCCGGGTGGGGCCCACGTGATTTCCGGGTGGGGCCCACGTGATTTCCGGGTGGGGCCCACGTGATTTCCGGGTGGGGCCCACGTGATTTCCGGGTGGGGCCCACGTGATTTCCGGGTGGGGCCCACGTGATTTCCGGGTGGGACCCACGTGATTTCCGGGTGGGGCCCACGTGATTTCCGGGTGGGGCCCACGTGATTTCCGGGTGGGACCCACGTGATTTCCGGGTGGGGCCCACGTGATTTCCGGGTGGGGCCCACGTGATTTCCGGGTGGGGCCCACGTGATTTCCGGGTGGGGCCCACGTGATTTCCCCGTGGGGCCCACGTGATTTCCGGGTGGGGCCCACGTGATTTCCGGGTGGGGCCCACGTGATTTCCGGTTGGGGCCCGCGTGATTTCCCCGTGGGGCCCACGTGATTTCCCCGTGGGGCCCACGTGATTTCCGGGTGGGGCCCACGTGATTTCCGGGTGGGGCCCACGTGATTTCCGGGTGGGGCCCACGTGATTTCCCCGTGGGGCCCACGTGATTTCCGGGTGGGGCCCACGTGATTTCCGGGTGGGGCCCACGTGATTTCCGGGTGGGGCCCACGTGATTTCCGGGTGGGGCCCACGTGATTTCCCCGTGGGGACCACGTGATTTCCGGGTGGGGCCCACGTGATTTCCGGGTGAGGCCCACGTGATTTCCGGGTGGGGCCCACGTGATTTCCCCGTGGGGCCCACGTGATTTCCGGGTGGGGCCCACGTGATTTCCGGGTGGGGCCCACGTGATTTCCGGGTGGGGCCCACGTGATTTCCGGGTGGGGCCCACGTGATTTCCGGGTGGGGCCCACGTGATTTCCGGGTGGGGCCCACGTCATTTCCGGGTGGGGCCCACGTGATTTCCGGGTGGGGCCCACGTGATTTCCGGGTGGGGCCCACGTGATTTCCCCGTGGGGCCCACGTGATTTCCGGGTGGGGCCCACGTGATTTCCGGGTGGGGCCCACGTGATTTCCGGGTGGGGCCCACGTGATTTCCGCGTGGGGCCCACGTGATTTCCGGGTTGGGCCCACGTGATTTCCGGGTGGGGCCCACGTGATTTCCTGGTGGGGCCCACGTGATTTCCGGGTGGGGCCCACGTGATTTCCGGGTGGGGCCCACGTGATTTCCGGGTGGGGCCCACGTGATTTCCGGGTGGGGCCCACGTGATTTCCGGGTGGGGCCCACGTGATTTCCGGGTGGGGCCCACGTGATTTCCGGGTGGGGCCCAAGTGATTTCCGGGTGGGGCCCACGTGATTTCCGGGTGGGGCCCACGTGATTTCCCCGTGGCTCCCACGTGATTTCCGGGTGGGGCCCACGTGATTTCCCCGTGGGGCCCACGTGATTTCCGGGTGGGGCCCACGTGATTTCCGGGTGGGGCCCACGTGATTTCCGGGTGGTGCCCACGTGATTTCCGGGTGGGGCCCACGTGATTTCCCCGTGGGGCCCACGGGATTTCCGGGTGGGGCCCACGTGATTTCCGGGTGGAGCCCACGTGATTTCCGGGTGGGGCCCACGTGATTTCCGGGTGGGGCCCACGTGATTTCCGGGTGGGGCCCACGTGATTTCCGGGTGGGGCCCACGTGATTTCCGGGTGGGGCCCACGTGATTTCCGGGTGGGGCCCACGTGATTTCCGGGTGGGGCCTACGTGATTTCCCCGTGGGGCCCACGTGATTTCCGGGTGGGGCCCACGTGATTTCCGGGTGGGGCCCACGTGATTTCCGGGTGGGGCCCACGTGATTTCCGGGTGGGGCCCACGTGATTTCCCCGTGGGGCCCACGTGATTTCCGGGTGGGGCCCACGTGATTTCCCCGTGGGGCCCATGTGATTTCCGGGTGGGGCCCACGTGATTTCCGGGTGGGGCCCACGTGATTTCCGGGTGGGGCCCACGTGATTTCCCCGTGGGGCCCACGGGATTTCCGGGTGGGGCCCACGTGATTTCCGGGTGGGGCCCACGTGATTTCAGGGTGGGGCCCACGTGATTTCCGGGTGGGGCCCACGTGATTTCCGGGTGGGGCCCACGTGATTTCCGGGTGGGGCCCACGTGATTTCCGGGTGGGGCCCACGTGATTTCCCCGTGGGGCCCACGTGATTTCCCCGTGGGGCCCACGTGATTTCCGGGTGGGGCCCACGTGATTTCCGGGTGGGGCCCACGTGATTTCCAGGTGGGGCCCAAGTGATTTCCAGGTGGGGCCCACGTGATTTCCGGGTGGGGCCCACGTGATTTCCCCGTGGCTCCCACGTGATTTCCGGGTGGGGCCCACGTGATTTCCGGGTGGGGCCCACGTGATTTCCGGGTGGGGCCCACGTGATTTCCGGGTGGGGCCCACGTGATTTCCGGGTGGGGCCCACGTGATTTCCGGGTGGGGCCCACGTGATTTCCGGGTGGGGCCCACGTGATTTCCGGGTGGGGCCCAAGTGATTTCCCCGTGGGGCCCACGTGATTTCCGGGTGGGGCCCACTTGATTTCCCCGTGGGGCACACGTGATTTCCGGGTGGGGCCCACGTGATTTCCGGGTGGGGCCCACGTGATTTCCGGGTGTGGCCCACGTGATTTCCGGGTGGGGCCCACGTGATTTCCCCGTGGGGCCCTCATGATTTCCGGGTGGGCCCCACGTGATTTCCGGGTGGGCCCACGTGATTTCCGCGTGGGGCCCACGTGATTTCCGGGTTGGGCCCACGTGATTTCCGGGTGGGGCCCACGTGATTTCCGGGTGGGGCCCACGTGATTTCCGGGTGGGGCCCACGTGATTTCCCCGTGGGGCCCACGTGATTTCCCCGTGGGGCCCACGTGATTTCCCCGTGGGGCCCACGTGATTTCCGGGTGGGGCCCACGTGATTTCCGGGTGGGGCCCACGTGATTTCCGGGTGGGGCCCACGTGATTTCCCCGTGGGGCCCACGTGATTTCCCCGTGGGGCCCACGTGATTTCCGGGTGGGGCCCACGTGATTTCCGGGTGGGGCCCACGTGATTTCCGGGTGGGGCCCACGTGATTTCCGGGTGGGGCCCACGTGATTTCCCCGTGGGGCCCACGTGATTTCCGGGTGGGGCCCACGTGATTTCCGGGTGGGGCCCACGTGATTTCCCCGTGGGGCCCACGTGATTTCCGGGTGGGGCCCACGTGATTTCCCCGTGGGGCCCACGTGATTTCCGGGTGGGGCCCACGTGATTTCCGGGTGGGGCCCACGTGATTTCCGGGTGGGGCCCACGTGATTTCCCCGTGGGGCCCACGTGATTTCCGGGTGGGGCCCACGTGATTTCCGGGTGGGGCCCACGTGATTTCCGGGTGGGGCCCACGTAATTTCCCCGTGGGGCCCCCGTGATTTCCGGGTGGGGCCCCCGTGATTTCCCCGTGGGGCCCACGTGATTTCCGGGTGGGGCCCACGTGATTTCCGGGTGGGGCCCACGTGATTTCCGGGTGGGGCCCACGTGATTTCCCCGTGGGGCCCACGTGATTTCCCCGTGGGGCCCACGTGATTTCCGGGTGGGGCCCACGTGATTTCCGGGTGGGGCCCACGTGATTTCCGGGTGGGGCCCACGTGATTTCCGGGTGGGGCCCACGTGATTTCCCCGTGGGGCCCACGTGATTTCCGAGTGGGCCCCACGTGATTTCCGGGTGGGGCCCACGTGATTTCCCCGTGGAGCCCACGTGATTTCCGGGTGGGGCCCACGTGATTTCCGGGTGGGGCCCACTTGATTTCCCCGTGGGGCCCACGTGATTTCCGGGTGGGGCCCACGTGATTTCCGGGTGGGGCCCACGTGATTTCCGGGTGTGGCCCACGTGATTTCCGGGTGGGGCCCACGTGATTTCCCCGTGGGACCCTCATGATTTCCGGGTGGGCCCCACGTGATTTCCGGGTGGGCCCACGTGATTTCCACGTGGGGCCCACGTGATTTCCGGGTTGGGCCCACGTGATTTCCCCGTGGGGCCCACGTGATTTCCGGGTGGGGCCCACGTGATTTCCGGGTGGGGCCCACGTGATTTCCGGGTGGGGCCCACGTGATTTCCGGGTGGGGCCAAGTGATTTCCGGGTGGGGCCCACGTGATTTCCGGGTGGGGCCCACGTGATTTCCCCGTGGCTCCCACGTGATTTCCGGGTGGGGCCCACGTATTTCCGGGTGGGGCCCACGTGATTTCCGGGTGGGGCCCACGTGATTTCCGGGTGGGGCCCACGTGATTTCCCCGTGGGGCCCACGTGATTTCCGGGTGGGGCCCACGTGATTTCCGGGTGGGGCCCACGTGATTTCCGGGTGGGGCCCACGTGATTTCCCCGTGGGGCCCACGTGATTTCCCCGTGGGGCCCACGTGATTTCCGGGTGGGGCCCACGTGATTTCCGGGTGGGGCCCACGTGATTTCCGGGTGGGGCCCACGTGATTTCCCCGTGGGGCCCACGTGATTTCCGGGTGGGGCCCACGTGATTTCCGGGTGGGGCCCACGTGATTTCCGGGTGGGGCCCACGTGATTTCCGGGTGGGGCCCACGTGATTTCCCCGTGGGGACCACGTGATTTCCGGGTGGGGCCCACGTGATTTCCGGGTGAGGCCCACGTGATTTCCGGGTGGGGCCCACGTGATTTCCCCGTGGGGCCCACGTGATTTCCGGGTGGGGCCCACGTGATTTCCGGGTGGGGCCCACGTGATTTCCGGGTGGGGCCCACGTGATTTCCCCGTGGGGCCCACGTGATTTCCGGGTGGGGCCCACGTGATTTCCGGGTGGGGCCCACGTCATTTCCGGGTGGGGCCCACGTGATTTCCGGGTGGGGCCCACGTGATTTCCGGGTGGGGCCCACGTGATTTCCCCGTGGGGCCCACGTGATTTCCGGGTGGGGCCCACGTGATTTCCGGGTGGGGCCCACGTGATTTCCGGGTGGGGCCCAAGTGATTTCCGCGTGGGGCCCACGTGATTTCCGGGTTGGGCCCACGTGATTTCCGGGTGGGGCCCACGTGATTTCCTGGTGGGGCCCACGTGATTTCCGGGTGGGGCCCACGTGATTTCCGGGTGGGGCCCACGTGATTTCCGGGTGGGGCCCACGTGATTTCCCCGTGGGGCCCACGTGATTTCCGGGTGGGCCCACGTGATTTCCGGGTGGGGACCACGTGATTTCCGGGTGGGGCCCACGTGATTTCCCCGTGGGGGCCACGTGATTTCCCCGTGGGGCCCACGTGATTTCCGGGTGGGGCCCCCGTGATTTCCGGGTGGGGCCCACGTGATTTCCGGGTGGGGCCCACGTGTTTTCCGGGTGGGGCCTACGTGATTTCAGGGTGGGGCCCACGTGATGTCCGGGTGGGACCCAAGTGATTTCCGGGTGGGGCCCAAGTGATTTCCCCGTGGGGCCCACGTGATTTCCGGGTGGGGCCCACGTGATTTCCGGGTGGGGCCCACGTGATTTCCGGGTGGGGCCCACGTGATTTCCCCGTGGGGCCCACGTGATTTCCCCGTGGGGCCCACGTGATTTCCGGGTGGGGCCCACGTGATTTCCGGGTGGGGCCCACGTGATTTCCGGGTGGGGCCCACGTGATTTCCGGGTGGGGCCCACGTGATTTCCCCGTGGGGCCCACGTGATTTCCGGGTGGGCCCCACGTGATTTCCGGGTGGGGCCCACGTGATTTCCCCGTGGAGCCCACGTGATTTCCGGGTGGGGCCCACGTGATTTCCGGGTGGGGCCCACGTGATTTCCGGGTGTGGCCCACGTGATTTCCGGGTGGGGCCCACGTGATTTACCCGTGGGACCCTCATGATTTCCGGGTGGGCCCCACGTGATTTCCGGGTGGGCCCACGTGATTTCCGCGTGGGGCCCACGTGATTTCCGGGTTGGGCCCACGTGATTTCCCCGTGGGGCCCACGTGATTTCCGGGTGGGGCCCACGTGATTTCCGGGTGGGGCCCACGTGATTTCCGGGTGGGGCCCACGTGATTTCCGGGTGGGGCCAAGTGATTTCCGGGTGGGGCCCACGTGATTTCCGGGTGGGGCCCACGTGATTTCCCCGTGGCTCCCACGTGATTTCCGGGTGGGGCCCACGTGATTTCCGGGTGGGGCCCACGTGATTTCCGGGTGGGGCCCACGTGATTTCCGGGTGGGGCCCACGTGATTTCCGGGTGGGGCCCACGTGATTTCCGGGTGGGGCCCACGTGATTTCCGGGTGGGGCCCACGTGATTTCCGGGTGGGGCCCACGTGATTTCCGGGTGGGGCCCACGTGATTTCCGGGTGGGGCCCACGTGATTTCCGGGTTTGGCCCACGTGATTTCCCCGTGGGGCCCACGTGATTTCCGGGTGGGGCCCACGTGATTTCCGGGTGGGGCCCACGTGATTTCCCCGTGGGGCCCACGTGATTTCCGGGTGGGGCCCACGTGATTTCCGGGTGGGGCCCACGTGATTTCCGGGTGGGGCCCACGTGATTTCCGGGTGGGGCCCACGTGATTTCCGGGTGGGGCCCACGTGATTTCCGGGTGGGGCCCACGTGATTTCCCCGTGGCTCCCACGTGATTTCTGGGTGGAGCCCACGTGATTTCCCCGTGGGGCCCACGTGATTTCCGGGTGGGGCCCACGTGATTTCCGGGTGGGGCCCACGTGATTTCCGGGTGGGGCCCACGTGATTTCCGGGTGGGGCCCACGTGATTTCCGGGTGGGGCCCACGTGATTTCCGGGTGGGGCCCACGTGATTTCCGGGTGGGGCCCACGTGATTTCCGGGTGGGGCCCACGTGATTTCCCCGTGGGGCCCACGTGATTTCCGGGTGGGGCCCACGTGATTTCCGGGTGGGGCCCACGTGATTTCCGGGTGGGGCCCACGTGATTTCCGGGTGGGGCCCACGTGATTTCCCCGTGGGGCCCACGGGATTTCCGGGTCGGGCCCACGTGATTTCCGGGTGGGGCCCACGTGATTTCCGGGTGGAGCCCACGTGATTTCCCCGTGGGTCCCACGTGATTTCCGGGTGGGGCCCACGTGATTTCCGGGTGTGGCCCACGTGATTTCCGGGTGGGGCCCACGTGATTTCCCCGTGGGGCCCACGTGATTTCCGGGTGGGGCCCACGTGATTTCCGGGTGGGGCCCACGTGATTTCCGGGTGGGGCCCACGTGATTTCCGGGTGGGGCCCACGTGATTTCCGGGTGGGGCCCACGTGATTTCCGGCTGGGGCCCACGTGATTTCCGGGTGGGGCCCACGTGATTTCCGGGTGGGGCCCACGTGATTTCCGGGTGGGGCCCACGTGATTTCCGGGTGGGGCCCACGTGATTTCCGGGTGGGGCCCACGTGATTTCCCCGTGGGGCCCACGTGATTTCCGGGTGGGGCCCACGTGATTTCCGGGTGGGGCCCACGTGATTTCCGGTTGGGGCCCACGTGATTTCCCCGTGGGGCCCACGTGATTTCCCCGTGGGGCCCACGTGATTTCCGGGTGGGGCCCACGTGATTTCCGGGTGGGGCCCACGTGATTTCCGGGTGGGGCCCACGTGATTTCCCCGTGGGGCCCACGTGATTTCCGGGTGGGGCCCACGTGATTTCCGGGTGGGGCCCACGTGATTTCCGGGTGGGGCCCACGTGATTTCCGGGTGGGGCCCACGTGATTTCCCCGTGGGGACCACGTGATTTCCGGGTGGGGCCCACGTGATTTCCGGGTGAGGCCCACGTGATTTCCGGGTGGGGCCCACGTGATTTCCCCGTGGGGCCCACGTGATTTCCGGGTGGGGCCCACGTGATTTCCGGGTGGGGCCCACGTGATTTCCGGGTGGGGCCCACGTGATTTCCCCGTGGGGCCCACGTGATTTCCGGGTGGGGCCCACGTGATTTCCGGGTGGGGCCCACGTCATTTCCGGGTGGGGCCCACGTGATTTCCGGGTGGGGCCCACGTGATTTCCGGGTGGGGCCCACGTGATTTCCCCGTGGGGCCCACGTGATTTCCGGGTGGGGCCCACGTGATTTCCGGGTGGGGCCCACGTGATTTCCGGGTGGGGCCCACGTGATTTCCGCGTGGGGCCCACGTGATTTCCGGGTTGGGCCCACGTGATTTCCGGGTGGGGCCCACGTGATTTCCTGGTGGGGCCCACGTGATTTCCGGGTGGGGCCCACGTGATTTCCGGGTGGGGCCCACGTGATTTCCGGGTGGGGCCCACGTGATTTCCCCGTGGGGCCCACGTGATTTCCGGGTGGGCCCACGTGATTTCCGGGTGGGGACCACGTGATTTCCGGGTGGGGCCCACGTGATTTCCCCGTGGGGCCCACGTGATTTCCCCGTGGGGCCCACGTGATTTCCGGGTGGGGCCCCCGTGATTTCCGGGTGGGGCCCACGTGATTTCCGGGTGGGGCCCACGTGATTTCCGGGTGGGGCCCAAGTGATTTCCCCGTGGGGCCCACGGGATTTCCGGGTGGGGCCCACGTGATTTCCGGGTGGAGCCCACGTGATTTCCCCGTGGGGCCCACGTGATTTCCGGGTGGGGCCCACGTGATTTCCGGGTGGGGCCCACGTGATTTCCGGGTGGGGCCCACGTGATTTCCGGGTGGGGCCCACGTGATTTCCGGGTGGGGCCCACGTGATTTCCGGGTGGGGCCCAAGTGATTTCCGGGTGGGGCCCACGTGATTTCCGGGTGGGGCCCACGTGATTTCCCCGTGGCTCCCACGTGATTTCCGGGTGGGGCCCACGTGATTTCCCCGTGGGGCCCACGTGATTTCCGGGTGGGGCCCACGTGATTTCCGGGTGGGGCCCACGTGATTTCTGGGTGGGGCCCACGTGATTTCCGGGTGGGGCCCACGTGATTTCCCCGTGGGGCCCACGGGATTTCCGGGTGGGGCCCACGTGATTTCCGGGTGGAGCCCACGTGATTTCCCCGTGGGGCCCACGTGATTTCCGGGTGGGGCCCACGTGATTTCCGGGTGGGGCCCACGTGATTTCCGGGTGGGGCCCACGTGATTTCCGGGTGGGGCCCACGTGATTTCCGGGTGGGGCCCACGTGATTTCCGGGTGGGGCCTACGTGATTTCCCCGTGGGGCCCACGTGATTTCCGGGTGGGGCCCACGTGATTTCCGGGTGGGGCCCACGTGATTTCCGGGTGGGGCCCACGTGATTTCCGGGTGGGGCCCACGTGATTTCCCCGTGGGGCCCACGTGATTTCCGGGTGGGGCCCACGTGATTTCCCCGTGGGGCCCATGTGATTTCCGGGTGGGGCCCACGTGATTTCCGGGTGGGGCCCACGTGATTTCCGGGTGGGGCCCACGTGATTTCCCCGTGGGGCCCACGGGATTTCCGGGTGGGGCCCACGTGATTTCCGGGTGGGGCCCACGTGATTTCAGGGTGGGGCCCACGTGATTTCCGGGTGGGGCCCACGTGATTTCCGGGTGGGGCCCACGTGATTTCCGGGTGGGGCCCACGTGATTTCCGGGTGGGGCCCACGTGATTTCCGGGTGGGGCCCACGTGATTTCCGGGTGGGGCCCGCGTGATTTCCGGGTGGGGCCCACGTGATTTCCGGGTGGGGCCCACGTGATTTCCGGGTGGGGCCCACGTGATTTCCGGGTGGGGCCCACGTGATTTCCGGGTGGGGCCCACGTGATTTCCAGGTGGGGCCCAAGTGATTTCCAGGTGGGGCCCACGTGATTTCCGGGTGGGGCCCACGTGATTTCCCCGTGGCTCCCACGTGATTTCCGGGTGGGGCCCACGTGATTTCCGGGTGGAGCCCACGTGATTTCCGGGTGGGGCCCACGTGATTTCCGGGTGGGGCCCACGTGATTTCCGGGTGGGGCCCACGTGATTTCCGGGTGGGGCCCACGTGATTTCCGGGTGGGGCCCACGTGATTTCCGGGTGGGGCCCACGTGATTTCCCCGTGGGGCCCACGTGATTTCCGGGTGGGGCCCACTTGATTTCCCCGTGGGGCACACGTGATTTCCGGGTGGGGCCCACGTGATTTCCGGGTGGGGCCCACGTGATTTCCGGGTGTGGCCCACGTGATTTCCGGGTGGGGCCCACGTGATTTCCCCGTGGGGCCCTCATGATTTCCGGGTGGGCCCCACGTGATTTCCGGGTGGGCCCACGTGATTTCCGCGTGGGGCCCACGTGATTTCCGGGTTGGGCCCACGTGATTTCCGGGTGGGGCCCACGTGATTTCCGGGTGGGGCCCACGTGATTTCCGGGTGGGGCCCACGTGATTTCCCCGTGGGGCCCACGTGATTTCCCCGTGGGGCCCACGTGATTTCCCCGTGGGGCCCACGTGATTTCCGGGTGGGGCCCACGTGATTTCCGGGTGGGGCCCACGTGATTTCCGGGTGGGGCCCACGTGATTTCCGGGTGGGGCCCACGTGATTTCCCCGTGGGGCCCACGTGATTTCCGGGTGGGGCCCACGTGATTTCCGGGTGGGGCCCACGTGATTTCCGGGTGGGGCCCACGTGATTTCCGGGTGGGGCCCACGTGATTTCCGGGTGGGGCCCACGTGATTTCCCCGTGGCTCCCACGTGATTTCTGGGTGGGGCCCACGTGATTTCCCCGTGGGGCCCACGTGATTTCCGGGTGGGGCCCACGTGATTTCCGGGTGGGGCCCACGTGATTTCCGGGTGGGGCCCACGTGAGTTCCGGGTGGGGCCCACGTGATTTCCGGGTGGGGCCCACGTTATTTCCCCGTGGGGCCCACGTGATTTCCGGGTCGGGCCCACGTGATTTCCGGGTGGGGCCCACGTGATTTCCCCGTGGGGCCCACGTGATTTCCGGGTGGGGCCCACGTGATTTCCGGGTGGGGCCCACGTGATTTCCGGGTGGGGCCCACGTGATTTCCGGGTGGGGCCCACGTGATTTCCGGGTGGGGCCCACGTGATTTCCGGGTGGGGCCCACGTGATTTCCAGGTGGGGCCCACGTGATTTCCCCGTGGGGCCCACGTGATTTCCGGGTGGGGCCCACGTGATTTCCGGGTGGGGCCCACGTGATTTCCCCGTGGGGCCCACGTGATTTCCGGGTGGGGCCCACGTGATTTCCCCGTGGGGCCCACGTGATTTCCGGGTGGGGCCCACGTGATTTCCGGGTGGGGCCCACGTGATTTCCGGGTGGGGCCCACGTGATTTCCCCGTGGGGCCCACGTGATTTCCGGGTGGGGCCCACGTGATTTCCGGGTGGGGCCCACGTGATTTCCGGGTGGGGCCCACGTAATTTCCCCGTGGGGCCCCCGTGATTTCCGGGTGGGGCCCCCGTGATTTCCCCGTGGGGCCCACGTGATTTCCGGGTGGGGCCCACGTGATTTCCGGGTGGGGCCCACGTGATTTCCGGGTGGGGCCCACGTGATTTCCCCGTGGGGCCCACGTGATTTCCCCGTGGGGCCCACGTGATTTCCGGGTGGGGCCCACGTGATTTCCGGGTGGGGCCCACGTGATTTCCGGGTGGGGCCCACGTGATTTCCGGGTGGGGCCCACGTGATTTCCCCGTGGGGCCCACGTGATTTCCGAGTGGGCCCCACGTGATTTCCGGGTGGGGCCCACGTGATTTCCCCGTGGAGCCCACGTGATTTCCGGGTGGGGCCCACGTGATTTCCGGGTGGGGCCCACTTGATTTCCCCGTGGGGCCCACGTGATTTCCGGGTGGGGCCCACGTGATTTCCGGGTGGGGCCCACGTGATTTCCGGGTGTGGCCCACGTGATTTCCGGGTGGGGCCCACGTGATTTCCCCGTGGGACCCTCATGATTTCCGGGTGGGCCCCACGTGATTTCCGGGTGGGCCCACGTGATTTCCGCGTGGGGCCCACGTGATTTCCGGGTTGGGCCCACGTGATTTCCCCGTGGGGCCCACGTGATTTCCGGGTGGGGCCCACGTGATTTCCGGGTGGGGCCCACGTGATTTCCGGGTGGGGCCCACGTGATTTCCGGGTGGGGCCAAGTGATTTCCGGGTGGGGCCCACGTGATTTCCGGGTGGGGCCCACGTGATTTCCCCGTGGCTCCCACGTGATTTCCGGGTGGGGCCCACGTATTTCCGGGTGGGGCCCACGTGATTTCCGGGTGGGGCCCACGTGATTTCCGGGTGGGGCCCACGTGATTTCCCCGTGGGGCCCACGTGATTTCCGGGTGGGGCCCACGTGATTTCCGGGTGGGGCCCACGTGATTTCCGGGTGGGGCCCACGTGATTTCCCCGTGGGGCCCACGTGATTTCCCCGTGGGGCCCACGTGATTTCCGGGTGGGGCCCACGTGATTTCCGGGTGGGGCCCACGTGATTTCCGGGTGGGGCCCACGTGATTTCCCCGTGGGGCCCACGTGATTTCCGGGTGGGGCCCACGTGATTTCCGGGTGGGGCCCACGTGATTTCCGGGTGGGGCCCACGTGATTTCCGGGTGGGGCCCACGTGATTTCCCCGTGGGGACCACGTGATTTCCGGGTGGGGCCCACGTGATTTCCGGGTGAGGCCCACGTGATTTCCGGGTGGGGCCCACGTGATTTCCCCGTGGGGCCCACGTGATTTCCGGGTGGGGCCCACGTGATTTCCGGGTGGGGCCCACGTGATTTCCGGGTGGGGCCCACGTGATTTCCGGGTGGGGCCCACGTGATTTCCCCGTGGGGCCCACGTGATTTCCAGGTGGGGCCCACGTGATTTCCGGGTGGGGCCCACGTGATTTCCGGGTGGGGCCCAAGTGATTTCCGCGTGGGGCCCACGTGATTTCCGGGTTGGGCCCACGTGATTTCCGGGTGGGGCCCACGTGATTTCCTGGTGGGGCCCACGTGATTTCCGGGTGGGGCCCACGTGATTTCCGGGTGGGGCCCACGTGATTTCCGGGTGGGGCCCACGTGATTTCCCCGTGGGGCCCACGTGATTTCCGGGTGGGCCCACGTGATTTCCGGGTGGGGACCACGTGATTTCCGGGTGGGGCCCACGTGATTTCCCCGTGGGGCCCACGTGATTTCCCCGTGGGGCCCACGTGATTTCCGGGTGGGGCCCCCGTGATTTCCGGGTGGGGCCCACGTGATTTCCGGGTGGGGCCCACGTGTTTTCCGGGTGGGGCCTACGTGATTTCCGGGTGGGGCCCACGTGATTTCCGGGTGGGACCCAAGTGATTTCCGGGTGGGGCCCACGTGATTTCCCCGTGGGGCCCACGTGATTTCCGGGTGGGGCCCACGTGATTTCCGGGTGGGGCCCACGTGATTTCCGGGTGGGGCCCACGTGATTTCCCCGTGGGGCCCACGTGATTTCCGGGTGGGGCCCACGTGATTTCCGGGTGGGGCCCACGTGATTTCCGGTTGGGGCCCGCGTGATTTCCCCGTGGGGCCCACGTGATTTCCCCGTGGGGCCCACGTGATTTCCGGGTGGGGCCCACGTGATTTCCGGGTGGGGCCCACGTGATTTCCGGGTGGGGCCCACGTGATTTCCCCGTGGGGCCCACGTGATTTCCGGGTGGGGCCCACGTGATTTCCGGGTGGGGCCCACGTGATTTCCGGGTGGGGCCCACGTGATTTCCGGGTGGGGCCCACGTGATTTCCCCGTGGGGACCACGTGATTTCCGGGTGGGGCCCACGTGATTTCCGGGTGAGGCCCACGTGATTTCCGGGTGGGGCCCACGTGATTTCCCCGTGGGGCCCACGTGATTTCCGGGTGGGGCCCACGTGATTTCCGGGTGGGGCCCACGTGATTTCCGGGTGGGGCCCACGTGATTTCCGGGTGGGGCCCACGTGATTTCCGGGTGGGGCCCACGTGATTTCCGGGTGGGGCCCACGTCATTTCCGGGTGGGGCCCACGTGATTTCCGGGTGGGGCCCACGTGATTTCCGGGTGGGGCCCACGTGATTTCCCCGTGGGGCCCACGTGATTTCCGGGTGGGGCCCACGTGATTTCCGGGTGGGGCCCACGTGATTTCCGGGTGGGGCCCACGTGATTTCCGCGTGGGGCCCACGTGATTTCCGGGTTGGGCCCACGTGATTTCCGGGTGGGGCCCACGTGATTTCCTGGTGGGGCCCACGTGATTTCCGGGTGGGGCCCACGTGATTTCCGGGTGGGGCCCACGTGATTTCCGGGTGGGGCCCACGTGATTTCCGGGTGGGGCCCACGTGATTTCCGGGTGGGGCCCACGTGATTTCCGGGTGGGGCCCACGTGATTTCCGGGTGGGGCCCAAGTGATTTCCGGGTGGGGCCCACGTGATTTCCGGGTGGGGCCCACGTGATTTCCCCGTGGCTCCCACGTGATTTCCGGGTGGGGCCCACGTGATTTCCCCGTGGGGCCCACGTGATTTCCGGGTGGGGCCCACGTGATTTCCGGGTGGGGCCCACGTGATTTCCGGGTGGTGCCCACGTGATTTCCGGGTGGGGCCCACGTGATTTCCCCGTGGGGCCCACGGGATTTCCGGGTGGGGCCCACGTGATTTCCGGGTGGAGCCCACGTGATTTCCGGGTGGGGCCCACGTGATTTCCGGGTGGGGCCCACGTGATTTCCGGGTGGGGCCCACGTGATTTCCGGGTGGGGCCCACGTGATTTCCGGGTGGGGCCCACGTGATTTCCGGGTGGGGCCCACGTGATTTCCGGGTGGGGCCTACGTGATTTCCCCGTGGGGCCCACGTGATTTCCGGGTGGGGCCCACGTGATTTCCGGGTGGGGCCCACGTGATTTCCGGGTGGGGCCCACGTGATTTCCGGGTGGGGCCCACGTGATTTCCCCGTGGGGCCCACGTGATTTCCGGGTGGGGCCCACGTGATTTCCCCGTGGGGCCCATGTGATTTCCGGGTGGGGCCCACGTGATTTCCGGGTGGGGCCCACGTGATTTCCGGGTGGGGCCCACGTGATTTCCCCGTGGGGCCCACGGGATTTCCGGGTGGGGCCCACGTGATTTCCGGGTGGGGCCCACGTGATTTCAGGGTGGGGCCCACGTGATTTCCGGGTGGGGCCCACGTGATTTCCGGGTGGGGCCCACGTGATTTCCGGGTGGGGCCCACGTGATTTCCGGGTGGGGCCCACGTGATTTCCCCGTGGGGCCCACGTGATTTCCCCGTGGGGCCCACGTGATTTCCGGGTGGGGCCCACGTGATTTCCGGGTGGGGCCCACGTGATTTCCAGGTGGGGCCCAAGTGATTTCCAGGTGGGGCCCACGTGATTTCCGGGTGGGGCCCACGTGATTTCCCCGTGGCTCCCACGTGATTTCCGGGTGGGGCCCACGTGATTTCCGGGTGGGGCCCACGTGATTTCCGGGTGGGGCCCACGTGATTTCCGGGTGGGGCCCACGTGATTTCCGGGTGGGGCCCACGTGATTTCCGGGTGGGGCCCACGTGATTTCCGGGTGGGGCCCACGTGATTTCCGGGTGGGGCCCAAGTGATTTCCCCGTGGGGCCCACGTGATTTCCGGGTGGGGCCCACTTGATTTCCCCGTGGGGCACACGTGATTTCCGGGTGGGGCCCACGTGATTTCCGGGTGGGGCCCACGTGATTTCCGGGTGTGGCCCACGTGATTTCCGGGTGGGGCCCACGTGATTTCCCCGTGGGGCCCTCATGATTTCCGGGTGGGCCCCACGTGATTTCCGGGTGGGCCCACGTGATTTCCGCGTGGGGCCCACGTGATTTCCGGGTTGGGCCCACGTGATTTCCGGGTGGGGCCCACGTGATTTCCGGGTGGGGCCCACGTGATTTCCGGGTGGGGCCCACGTGATTTCCCCGTGGGGCCCACGTGATTTCCCCGTGGGGCCCACGTGATTTCCCCGTGGGGCCCACGTGATTTCCGGGTGGGGCCCACGTGATTTCC
This sequence comes from Ovis canadensis, assembly GCF_042477335.2. Classification (NCBI taxonomy): domain Eukaryota; kingdom Metazoa; phylum Chordata; class Mammalia; order Artiodactyla; family Bovidae; genus Ovis; species Ovis canadensis. The sequence goes on from NC_091263.1 coordinate 12,723,456, forward strand.
GGGTGGGGCCCACGTGATTTCCGGGTGGGGCCCACGTGATTTCCCCGTGGGGCCCACGTGATTTCCCCGTGGGGCCCACGTGATTTCCGGGTGGGGCCCACGTGATTTCCGGGTGGGGCCCACGTGATTTCCGGGTGGGGCCCACGTGATTTCCGGGTGGGGCCCACGTGATTTCCCCGTGGGGCCCACGTGATTTCCGGGTGGGGCCCACGTGATTTCCGGGTGGGGCCCACGTGATTTCCCCGTGGGGCCCACGTGATTTCCGGGTGGGGCCCACGTGATTTCCCCGTGGGGCCCACGTGATTTCCGGGTGGGGCCCACGTGATTTCCGGGTGGGGCCCACGTGATTTCCGGGTGGGGCCCACGTGATTTCCCCGTGGGGCCCACGTGATTTCCGGGTGGGGCCCACGTGATTTCCGGGTGGGGCCCACGTGATTTCCGGGTGGGGCCCACGTAATTTCCCCGTGGGGCCCCCGTGATTTCCGGGTGGGGCCCCCGTGATTTCCCCGTGGGGCCCACGTGATTTCCGGGTGGGGCCCACGTGATTTCCGGGTGGGGCCCACGTGATTTCCGGGTGGGGCCCACGTGATTTCCCCGTGGGGCCCACGTGATTTCCCCGTGGGGCCCACGTGATTTCCGGGTGGGGCCCACGTGATTTCCGGGTGGGGCCCACGTGATTTCCGGGTGGGGCCCACGTGATTTCCGGGTGGGGCCCACGTGATTTCCCCGTGGGGCCCACGTGATTTCCGAGTGGGCCCCACGTGATTTCCGGGTGGGGCCCACGTGATTTCCCCGTGGAGCCCACGTGATTTCCGGGTGGGGCCCACGTGATTTCCGGGTGGGGCCCACTTGATTTCCCCGTGGGGCCCACGTGATTTCCGGGTGGGGCCCACGTGATTTCCGGGTGGGGCCCACGTGATTTCCGGGTGTGGCCCACGTGATTTCCGGGTGGGGCCCACGTGATTTCCCCGTGGGACCCTCATGATTTCCGGGTGGGCCCCACGTGATTTCCGGGTGGGCCCACGTGATTTCCACGTGGGGCCCACGTGATTTCCGGGTTGGGCCCACGTGATTTCCCCGTGGGGCCCACGTGATTTCCGGGTGGGGCCCACGTGATTTCCGGGTGGGGCCCACGTGATTTCCGGGTGGGGCCCACGTGATTTCCGGGTGGGGCCAAGTGATTTCCGGGTGGGGCCCACGTGATTTCCGGGTGGGGCCCACGTGATTTCCCCGTGGGGCCCACGTGATTTCCGGGTGGGGCCCACGTGATTTCCGGGTGGGGCCCACGTGATTTCCGGGTGGGGCCCACGTGATTTCCGGGTGGGGCCCACGTGATTTCCCCGTGGGGCCCACGTGATTTCCGGGTGGGGCCCACGTGATTTCCGGGTGGGGCCCACGTGATTTCCGGGTGGGGCCCACGTGATTTCCGGGTGGGGCCCACGTGATTTCCCCGTGGGGCCCACGTGATTTCCGGGTGGGGCCCACGTGATTTCCGGGTGGGGCCCACGTGATTTCCGGGTGGGGCCCACGTGATTTCCCCGTGGGGCCCACGTGATTTCCGGGTGGGGCCCACGTGATTTCCGGGTGGGGCCCACGTGATTTCCGGGTGGGGCCCACGTGATTTCCCCGTGGGGCCCACGTGATTTCCGGGTGGGGCCCACGTGATTTCCGGGTGGGGCCCACGTCATTTCCGGGTGGGGCCCACGTGATTTCCGGGTGGGGCCCACGTGATTTCCGGGTGGGGCCCACGTGATTTCCCCGTGGGGCCCACGTGATTTCCGGGTGGGGCCCACGTGATTTCCGGGTGGGGCCCACGTGATTTCCGGGTGGGGCCCACGTGATTTCCGCGTGGGGCCCACGTGATTTCCGGGTTGGGCCCACGTGATTTCCGGGTGGGGCCCACGTGATTTCCTGGTGGGGCCCACGTGATTTCCGGGTGGGGCCCACGTGATTTCCGGGTGGGGCCCACGTGATTTCCGGGTGGGGCCCACGTGATTTCCCCGTGGGGCCCACGTGATTTCCGGGTGGGCCCACGTGATTTCCGGGTGGGGACCACGTGATTTCCGGGTGGGGCCCACGTGATTTCCCCGTGGGGGCCACGTGATTTCCCCGTGGGGCCCACGTGATTTCCGGGTGGGGCCCCCGTGATTTCCGGGTGGGGCCCACGTGATTTCCGGGTGGGGCCCACGTGTTTTCCGGGTGGGGCCTACGTGATTTCCGGGTGGGGCCCACGTGATTTCCGGGTGGGACCCAAGTGATTTCCGGGTGGGGCCCACGTGATTTCCCCGTGGGGCCCACGTGATTTCCGGGTGGGGCCCACGTGATTTCCGGGTGGGGCCCACGTGATTTCCGGGTGGGGCCCACGTGATTTCCCCGTGGGGCCCACGTGATTTCCCCGTGGGGCCCACGTGATTTCCGGGTGGGGCCCACGTGATTTCCGGGTGGGGCCCACGTGATTTCCGGGTGGGGCCCACGTGATTTCCGGGTGGGGCCCACGTGATTTCCCCGTGGGGCCCACGTGATTTCCGGGTGGGCCCCACGTGATTTCCGGGTGGGGCCCACGTGATTTCCCCGTGGAGCCCACGTGATTTCCGGGTGGGGCCCACGTGATTTCCGGGTGGGGCCCACGTGATTTCCGGGTGTGGCCCACGTGATTTCCGGGTGGGGCCCACGTGATTTACCCGTGGGACCCTCATGATTTCCGGGTGGGCCCCACGTGATTTCCGGGTGGGCCCACGTGATTTCCGCGTGGGGCCCACGTGATTTCCGGGTTGGGCCCACGTGATTTCCCCGTGGGGCCCACGTGATTTCCGGGTGGGGCCCACGTGATTTCCGGGTGGGGCCCACGTGATTTCCGGGTGGGGCCCACGTGATTTCCGGGTGGGGCCAAGTGATTTCCGGGTGGGGCCCACGTGATTTCCGGGTGGGGCCCACGTGATTTCCCCGTGGCTCCCACGTGATTTCCGGGTGGGGCCCACGTGATTTCCGGGTGGGGCCCACGTGATTTCCGGGTGGGGCCCACGTGATTTCCGGGTGGGGCCCACGTGATTTCCGGGTGGGGCCCACGTGATTTCCGGGTGGGGCCCACGTGATTTCCGGGTGGGGCCCACGTGATTTCCGGGTGGGGCCCACGTGATTTCCGGGTGGGGCCCACGTGATTTCCGGGTGGGGCCCACGTGATTTCCGGGTTTGGCCCACGTGATTTCCCCGTGGGGCCCACGTGATTTCCGGGTGGGGCCCACGTGATTTCCGGGTGGGGCCCACGTGATTTCCCCGTGGGGCCCACGTGATTTCCGGGTGGGGCCCACGTGATTTCCGGGTGGGGCCCACGTGATTTCCGGGTGGGGCCCACGTGATTTCCGGGTGGGGCCCACGTGATTTCCGGGTGGGGCCCACGTGATTTCCGGGTGGGGCCCACGTGATTTCCCCGTGGCTCCCACGTGATTTCTGGGTGGAGCCCACGTGATTTCCCCGTGGGGCCCACGTGATTTCCGGGTGGGGCCCACGTGATTTCCGGGTGGGGCCCACGTGATTTCCGGGTGGGGCCCACGTGATTTCCGGGTGGGGCCCACGTGATTTCCGGGTGGGGCCCACGTGATTTCCGGGTGGGGCCCACGTGATTTCCGGGTGGGGCCCACGTGATTTCCGGGTGGGGCCCACGTGATTTCCCCGTGGGGCCCACGTGATTTCCGGGTGGGGCCCACGTGATTTCCGGGTGGGGCCCACGTGATTTCCGGGTGGGGCCCACGTGATTTCCGGGTGGGGCCCACGTGATTTCCCCGTGGGGCCCACGGGATTTCCGGGTCGGGCCCACGTGATTTCCGGGTGGGGCCCACGTGATTTCCGGGTGGAGCCCACGTGATTTCCCCGTGGGTCCCACGTGATTTCCGGGTGGGGCCCACGTGATTTCCGGGTGTGGCCCACGTGATTTCCGGGTGGGGCCCACGTGATTTCCCCGTGGGGCCCACGTGATTTCCGGGTGGGGCCCACGTGATTTCCGGGTGGGGCCCACGTGATTTCCGGGTGGGGCCCACGTGATTTCCGGGTGGGGCCCACGTGATTTCCGGGTGGGGCCCACGTGATTTCCGGCTGGGGCCCACGTGATTTCCGGGTGGGGCCCACGTGATTTCCGGGTGGGGCCCACGTGATTTCCGGGTGGGGCCCACGTGATTTCCGGGTGGGGCCCACGTGATTTCCGGGTGGGGCCCACGTGATTTCCCCGTGGGGCCCACGTGATTTCCGGGTGGGGCCCACGTGATTTCCGGGTGGGGCCCACGTGATTTCCGGTTGGGGCCCACGTGATTTCCCCGTGGGGCCCACGTGATTTCCCCGTGGGGCCCACGTGATTTCCGGGTGGGGCCCACGTGATTTCCGGGTGGGGCCCACGTGATTTCCGGGTGGGGCCCACGTGATTTCCCCGTGGGGCCCACGTGATTTCCGGGTGGGGCCCACGTGATTTCCGGGTGGGGCCCACGTGATTTCCGGGTGGGGCCCACGTGATTTCCGGGTGGGGCCCACGTGATTTCCCCGTGGGGACCACGTGATTTCCGGGTGGGGCCCACGTGATTTCCGGGTGAGGCCCACGTGATTTCCGGGTGGGGCCCACGTGATTTCCCCGTGGGGCCCACGTGATTTCCGGGTGGGGCCCACGTGATTTCCGGGTGGGGCCCACGTGATTTCCGGGTGGGGCCCACGTGATTTCCCCGTGGGGCCCACGTGATTTCCGGGTGGGGCCCACGTGATTTCCGGGTGGGGCCCACGTCATTTCCGGGTGGGGCCCACGTGATTTCCGGGTGGGGCCCACGTGATTTCCCCGTGGGGCCCACGTGATTTCCGGGTGGGGCCCACGTGATTTCCGGGTGGGGCCCACGTGATTTCCGGGTGGGGCCCACGTGATTTCCGCGTGGGGCCCACGTGATTTCCGGGTTGGGCCCACGTGATTTCCGGGTGGGGCCCACGTGATTTCCTGGTGGGGCCCACGTGATTTCCGGGTGGGGCCCACGTGATTTCCGGGTGGGGCCCACGTGATTTCCGGGTGGGGCCCACGTGATTTCCCCGTGGGGCCCACGTGATTTCCGGGTGGGCCCACGTGATTTCCGGGTGGGGACCACGTGATTTCCGGGTGGGGCCCACGTGATTTCCCCGTGGGGCCCACGTGATTTCCCCGTGGGGCCCACGTGATTTCCGGGTGGGGCCCCCGTGATTTCCGGGTGGGGCCCACGTGATTTCCGGGTGGGGCCCACGTGATTTCCGGGTGGGGCCCAAGTGATTTCCCCGTGGGGCCCACGGGATTTCCGGGTGGGGCCCACGTGATTTCCGGGTGGAGCCCACGTGATTTCCCCGTGGGGCCCACGTGATTTCCGGGTGGGGCCCACGTGATTTCCGGGTGGGGCCCACGTGATTTCCGGGTGGGGCCCACGTGATTTCCGGGTGGGGCCCACGTGATTTCCGGGTGGGGCCCACGTGATTTCCGGGTGGGGCCTACGTGATTTCCCCGTGGGGCCCACGTGATTTCCGGGTGGGGCCCACGTGATTTCCGGGTGGGGCCCACGTGATTTCCGGGTGGGGCCCACGTGATTTCCGGGTGGGGCCCACGTGATTTCCCCGTGGGGCCCACGTGATTTCCGGGTGGGGCCCACGTGATTTCCCCGTGGGGCCCATGTGATTTCCGGGTGGGGCCCACGTGATTTCCGGGTGGGGCCCACGTGATTTCCGGGTGGGGCCCACGTGATTTCCCCGTGGGGCCCACGGGATTTCCGGGTGGGGCCCACGTGATTTCCGGGTGGGGCCCACGTGATTTCAGGGTGGGGCCCACGTGATTTCCGGGTGGGGCCCACGTGATTTCCGGGTGGGGCCCACGTGATTTCCGGGTGGGGCCCACGTGATTTCCGGGTGGGGCCCACGTGATTTCCGGGTGGGGCCCACGTGATTTCCGGGTGGGGCCCGCGTGATTTCCGGGTGGGGCCCACGTGATTTCCGGGTGGGGCCCACGTGATTTCCTGGTGGGGCCCACGTGCTTTCCGGGTGGGGCCCACGTGATTTCCGGGTGGGGCCCACGTGATTTCCAGGTGGGGCCCAAGTGATTTCCGGGTGGGGCCCACGTGATTTCCGGGTGGGGCCCACGTTATTTCCCCGTGGCTCCCACGTGATTTCCGGGTGGGGCCCACGTGATTTCCGGGTGGAGCCCACGTGATTTCCGGGTGGGGCCCACGTGATTTCCGGGTGGGGCCCACGTGATTTCCGGGTGGGGCCCACGTGATTTCCGGGTGGGGCCCACGTGATTTCCGGGTGGGGCCCACGTGATTTCCGGGTGGGGCCCACGTGATTTCCCCGTGGGGCCCACGTGATTTCCGGGTGGGGCCCACTTGATTTCCCCGTGGGGCACACGTGATTTCCGGGTGGGGCCCACGTGATTTCCGGGTGGGGCCCACGTGATTTCCGGGTGTGGCCCACGTGATTTCCGGGTGGGGCCCACGTGATTTCCCCGTGGGGCCCTCATGATTTCCGGGTGGGCCCCACGTGATTTCCGGGTGGGCCCACGTGATTTCCGCGTGGGGCCCACGTGATTTCCGGGTTGGGCCCACGTGATTTCCGGGTGGGGCCCACGTGATTTCCGGGTGGGGCCCACGTGATTTCCGGGTGGGGCCCACGTGATTTCCCCGTGGGGCCCACGTGATTTCCCCGTGGGGCCCACGTGATTTCCCCGTGGGGCCCACGTGATTTCCGGGTGGGGCCCACGTGATTTCCGGGTGGGGCCCACGTGATTTCCGGGTGGGGCCCACGTGATTTCCGGGTGGGGCCCACGTGATTTCCCCGTGGGGCCCACGTGATTTCCGGGTGGGGCCCACGTGATTTCCGGGTGGGGCCCACGTGATTTCCGGGTGGGGCCCACGTGATTTCCGGGTGGGGCCCACGTGATTTCCGGGTGGGGCCCACGTGATTTCCCCGTGGCTCCCACGTGATTTCTGGGTGGGGCCCACGTGATTTCCCCGTGGGGCCCACGTGATTTCCGGGTGGGGCCCACGTGATTTCCGGGTGGGGCCCACGTGATTTCCGGGTGGGGCCCACGTGATTTCCGGGTGGGGCCCACGTGATTTCCGGGTGGGGCCCACGTTATTTCCCCGTGGGGCCCACGTGATTTCCGGGTCGGGCCCACGTGATTTCCGGGTGGGGCCCACGTGATTTCCGGGTGGGGCCCACGTGATTTCCGGGTGGGGCCCACGTGATTTCCGGGTGGGGCCCACGTGATTTCCGGGTGGGGCCCACGTGATTTCCGGGTGGGGCCCACGTGATTTCCGGGTGGGGCCCACGTGATTTCCGGGTGGGGCCCACGTGATTTCCAGGTGGGGCCCACGTGATTTCCCCGTGGGGCCCACGTGATTTCCGGGTGGGGCCCACGTGATTTCCGGGTGGGGCCCACGTGATTTCCCCGTGGGGCCCACGTGATTTCCGGGTGGGGCCCACGTGATTTCCCCGTGGGGCCCACGTGATTTCCGGGTGGGGCCCACGTGATTTCCGGGTGGGGCCCACGTGATTTCCGGGTGGGGCCCACGTGATTTCCCCGTGGGGCCCACGTGATTTCCGGGTGGGGCCCACGTGATTTCCGGGTGGGGCCCACGTGATTTCCGGGTGGGGCCCACGTAATTTCCCCGTGGGGCCCCCGTGATTTCCGGGTGGGGCCCCCGTGATTTCCCCGTGGGGCCCACGTGATTTCCGGGTGGGGCCCACGTGATTTCCGGGTGGGGCCCACGTGATTTCCCCGTGGGGCCCACGTGATTTCCCCGTGGGGCCCACGTGATTTCCCCGTGGGGCCCACGTGATTTCCGGGTGGGGCCCACGTGATTTCCGGGTGGGGCCCACGTGATTTCCGGGTGGGGCCCACGTGATTTCCGGGTGGGGCCCACGTGATTTCCCCGTGGGGCCCACGTGATTTCCGAGTGGGCCCCACGTGATTTCCGGGTGGGGCCCACGTGATTTCCCCGTGGAGCCCACGTGATTTCCGGGTGGGGCCCACGTGATTTCCGGGTGGGGCCCACTTGATTTCCCCGTGGGGCCCACGTGATTTCCGGGTGGGGCCCACGTGATTTCCGGGTGGGGCCCACGTGATTTCCGGGTGTGGCCCACGTGATTTCCGGGTGGGGCCCACGTGATTTCCCCGTGGGACCCTCATGATTTCCGGGTGGGCCCCACGTGATTTCCGGGTGGGCCCACGTGATTTCCGCGTGGGGCCCACGTGATTTCCGGGTTGGGCCCACGTGATTTCCCCGTGGGGCCCACGTGATTTCCGGGTGGGGCCCACGTGATTTCCGGGTGGGGCCCACGTGATTTCCGGGTGGGGCCCACGTGATTTCCGGGTGGGGCCAAGTGATTTCCGGGTGGGGCCCACGTGATTTCCGGGTGGGGCCCACGTGATTTCCCCGTGGCTCCCACGTGATTTCCGGGTGGGGCCCACGTATTTCCGGGTGGGGCCCACGTGATTTCCGGGTGGGGCCCACGTGATTTCCGGGTGGGGCCCACGTGATTTCCCCGTGGGGCCCACGTGATTTCCGGGTGGGGCCCACGTGATTTCCGGGTGGGGCCCACGTGATTTCCGGGTGGGGCCCACGTGATTTCCCCGTGGGGCCCACGTGATTTCCCCGTGGGGCCCACGTGATTTCCGGGTGGGGCCCACGTGATTTCCGGGTGGGGCCCACGTGATTTCCGGGTGGGGCCCACGTGATTTCCCCGTGGGGCCCACGTGATTTCCGGGTGGGGCCCACGTGATTTCCGGGTGGGGCCCACGTGATTTCCGGGTGGGGCCCACGTGATTTCCGGGTGGGGCCCACGTGATTTCCCCGTGGGGACCACGTGATTTCCGGGTGGGGCCCACGTGATTTCCGGGTGAGGCCCACGTGATTTCCGGGTGGGGCCCACGTGATTTCCCCGTGGGGCCCACGTGATTTCCGGGTGGGGCCCACGTGATTTCCGGGTGGGGCCCACGTGATTTCCGGGTGGGGCCCACGTGATTTCCGGGTGGGGCCCACGTGATTTCCCCGTGGGGCCCACGTGATTTCCAGGTGGGGCCCACGTGATTTCCGGGTGGGGCCCACGTGATTTCCGGGTGGGGCCCAAGTGATTTCCGCGTGGGGCCCACGTGATTTCCGGGTTGGGCCCACGTGATTTCCGGGTGGGGCCCACGTGATTTCCTGGTGGGGCCCACGTGATTTCCGGGTGGGGCCCACGTGATTTCCGGGTGGGGCCCACGTGATTTCCGGGTGGGGCCCACGTGATTTCCCCGTGGGGCCCACGTGATTTCCGGGTGGGCCCACGTGATTTCCGGGTGGGGACCACGTGATTTCCGGGTGGGGCCCACGTGATTTCCCCGTGGGGCCCACGTGATTTCCCCGTGGGGCCCACGTGATTTCCGGGTGGGGCCCCCGTGATTTCCGGGTGGGGCCCACGTGATTTCCGGGTGGGGCCCACGTGTTTTCCGGGTGGGGCCTACGTGATTTCCGGGTGGGGCCCACGTGATTTCCGGGTGGGACCCAAGTGATTTCCGGGTGGGGCCCACGTGATTTCCCCGTGGGGCCCACGTGATTTCCGGGTGGGGCCCACGTGATTTCCGGGTGGGGCCCACGTGATTTCCGGGTGGGGCCCACGTGATTTCCGGGTGGGGCCCACGTGATTTCCGGGTGGGGGCCACGTGATTTCCGGGTGGGGGCCACGTGATTTCCGGGTGGGGCCCACGTGATTTCCGGGTGGGGCCCACGTGATTTCCGGGTGGGGCCCACGTGATTTCCCCGTGGGGCCCACGTGATTTCCGGGTGGGGCCCACGTGAATTCCGGGTGGGGCCCACGTGATTTCCCCGTGGGGCCCACGTGATTTCCGGGTGGGGCCCACGTGATTTCCGGGTGGGGCCCACGTGATTTCCGGGTGGGGCCCACGTGATTTCCGGGTGGGGCCCACGTGATTTCCGGGTGGGGCCCACGTGATTTCCCCGTGGGGCCCACGTGATTTCCGGGTGGGGCCCACGTGATTTCCGGGTGGGGCCCACGTGATTTCCGGGTGGGGCCCACGTGATTTCCCCGTGGGGCCCACGTGATTTCCGGGTGGGGCCCACGTGATTTCCCCGTGGGGCCCACGTGATTTCCGGGTGGGGCCCACGTGATTTCCGGGTGGGGCCCACGTGATTTCCGGGTGGGGCCCACGTGATTTCCGGGTGGGGCCCACGTGATTTCCGGGTGGGGCCCACGTGATTTCCGGGTGGGGCCCACGTGATTTCCGGGTGGGGCCCACGTGATTTCCGGGTGGGGCCCACGTGATTTCCGGGTGGGGCCCACGTGGTTTCCCCGTGGGGCCCACGTGATTTCCCCGTGGGGCCCACGTGATTTCCGGGTGGGGCCCACGTGATTTCCGGGTGGGGCCCACGTGATTTCCGGGTGGGGCCCACGTGATTTCCGGGTGGGGCCCACGTGATTTCCGGGTGGGGCCCACGTGATTTCCGGGTGGGGCCCACGTGATTTCCCCGTGCGGCCCACGTGATTTCCGGGTGGGGCCCACGTGATTTCCGGGTGGGGCCCACGTGATTTCCGGGTGGGGCCCACGTGATTTCCGGGTGGGGCCCACGTGATTTCCCCGTGGGGCCCACGTGATTTCCCCGTGGGGCCCACGTGATTTCCGGGTGGGGCCCACGTGATTTCCCCGTGGCTCCCACGTGATTTCTGGGTGGAGCCCACGTGATTTCCCCGTGGGGCCCACGTGATTTCCGGGTGGGGCCCACGTGATTTCCGGGTGGGGCCCACGTGATTTCCGGGTGGGGCCCACGTGATTTCCGGGTGGGGCCCACGTGATTTCCGGGTGGGGCCCACGTGATTTCCGGGTGGGGCCCACGTGATTTCCGGGTGGGGCCCACGTGATTTCCGGGTGGGGCCCACGTGATTTCCCCGTGGGGCCCACGTGATTTCCGGGTGGGGCCCACGTGATTTCCGGGTGGGGCCCACGTGATTTCCGGGTGGGGCCCACGTGATTTCCGGGTGGGGCCCACGTGATTTCCCCGTGGGGCCCACGGGATTTCCGGGTCGGGCCCACGTGATTTCCAGGTGGGGCCCACGTGATTTCCGGGTGGAGCCCACGTGATTTCCCCGTGGGGCCCACGTGATTTCCGGGTGAGGCCCACGTGATTTCCGGGTGGGGCCCACGTGATTTCCGGGTGGGGCCCACGTGATTTCCGGGTGGGGCCCACGTGATTTCCGGGTGGGGCCCACGTGATTTCCGGGTGGGGCCCACGTGATTTCCCCGTGGGGCCCACGTGATTTCCGGGTGGGGCCCACGTGATTTCCGGGTGTGGCCCACGTGATTTCCGGGTGGGGCCCACGTGATTTCCCCGTGGGGCCCACGTGATTTCCGGGTGGGGCCCACGTGATTTCCGGGTGGGGCCCACGTGATTTCCGGGTGGGGCCCACGTGATTTCCGGGTGGGGCCCACGTGATTTCCGGGTGGGGCCCACGTGATTTCCGGGTGGGGCCCACGTGATTTCCGGGTGGGACCCACGTGATTTCCGGGTGGGGCCCACGTGATTTCCGGGTGGGGCCCACGTGATTTCCGGGTGGGGCCCACGTGATTTCCGGGTGGGGCCCACGTGATTTCCCCGTGGGGCCCACGTGATTTCCGGGTGGGGCCCACGTGATTTCCGGGTGGGGCCCACGTGATTTCCGGTTGGGGCCCGCGTGATTTCCCCGTGGGGCCCACGTGATTTCCCCGTGGGGCCCACGTGATTTCCGGGTGGGGCCCACGTGATTTCCGGGTGGGGCCCACGTGATTTCCGGGTGGGGCCCACGTGATTTCCCCGTGGGGCCCACGTGATTTCCGGGTGGGGCCCACGTGATTTCCGGGTGGGGCCCACGTGATTTCCGGGTGGGGCCCACGTGATTTCCGGGTGGGGCCCACGTGATTTCCCCGTGGGGACCACGTGATTTCCGGGTGGGGCCCACGTGATTTCCGGGTGAGGCCCACGTGATTTCCGGGTGGGGCCCACGTGATTTCCCCGTGGGGCCCACGTGATTTCCGGGTGGGGCCCACGTGATTTCCGGGTGGGGCCCACGTGATTTCCGGGTGGGGCCCACGTGATTTCCGGGTGGGGCCCACGTGATTTCCGGGTGGGGCCCACGTGATTTCCGGGTGGGGCCCACGTCATTTCCGGGTGGGGCCCACGTGATTTCCGGGTGGGGCCCACGTGATTTCCGGGTGGGGCCCACGTGATTTCCCCGTGGGGCCCACGTGATTTCCGGGTGGGGCCCACGTGATTTCCGGGTGGGGCCCACGTGATTTCCGGGTGGGGCCCACGTGATTTCCGCGTGGGGCCCACGTGATTTCCGGGTTGGGCCCACGTGATTTCCGGGTGGGGCCCACGTGATTTCCTGGTGGGGCCCACGTGATTTCCGGGTGGGGCCCACGTGATTTCCGGGTGGGGCCCACGTGATTTCCGGGTGGGGCCCACGTGATTTCCGGGTGGGGCCCACGTGATTTCCGGGTGGGGCCCACGTGATTTCCGGGTGGGGCCCACGTGATTTCCGGGTGGGGCCCAAGTGATTTCCGGGTGGGGCCCACGTGATTTCCGGGTGGGGCCCACGTGATTTCCCCGTGGCTCCCACGTGATTTCCGGGTGGGGCCCAAGTGATTTCCCCGTGGGGCCCACGTGATTTCCGGGTGGGGCCCACGTGATTTCCGGGTGGGGCCCACGTGATTTCCGGGTGGTGCCCACGTGATTTCCGGGTGGGGCCCACGTGATTTCCCCGTGGGGCCCACGGGATTTCCGGGTGGGGCCCACGTGATTTCCGGGTGGAGCCCACGTGATTTCCGGGTGGGGCCCACGTGATTTCCGGGTGGGGCCCACGTGATTTCCGGGTGGGGCCCACGTGATTTCCGGGTGGGGCCCACGTGATTTCCGGGTGGGGCCCACGTGATTTCCGGGTGGGGCCCACGTGATTTCCGGGTGGGGCCTACGTGATTTCCCCGTGGGGCCCACGTGATTTCCGGGTGGGGCCCACGTGATTTCCGGGTGGGGCCCACGTGATTTCCGGGTGGGGCCCACGTGATTTCCGGGTGGGGCCCACGTGATTTCCCCGTGGGGCCCACGTGATTTCCGGGTGGGGCCCACGTGATTTCCCCGTGGGGCCCATGTGATTTCCGGGTGGGGCCCACGTGATTTCCGGGTGGGGCCCACGTGATTTCCGGGTGGGGCCCACGTGATTTCCCCGTGGGGCCCACGGGATTTCCGGGTGGGGCCCACGTGATTTCCGGGTGGGGCCCACGTGATTTCAGGGTGGGGCCCACGTGATTTCCCCGTGGGGCCCACGTGATTTCCGGGTGGGGCCCACGTGATTTCCGGGTGGGGCCCACGTGATTTCCGGGTGGGGCCCACGTGATTTCCGGGTGGGGCCCACGTGATTTCCGGGTGGGGCCCACGTGATTTCCGGGTGGGGCCCACGTGATTTCCCCGTGGGGCCCACGTGATTTCCCCGTGGGGCCCACGTGATTTCTGGGTGGGGCCCACGTGATTTCCGGGTGGGGCCCACGTGATTTCCAGGTGGGGCCCAAGTGATTTCCAGGTGGGGCCCACGTGATTTCCGGGTGGGGCCCACGTGATTTCCCCGTGGCTCCCACGTGATTTCCGGGTGGGGCCCACGTGATTTCCGGGTGGGGCCCACGTGATTTCCGGGTGGGGCCCACGTGATTTCCGGGTGGGGCCCACGTGATTTCCGGGTGGGGCCCACGTGATTTCCGGGTGGGGCCCACGTGATTTCCGAGTGGGGCCCACGTGATTTCCGGGTGGGGCCCACGTGATTTCCCCGTGGGGCCCACGTGATTTCCGGGTGGGGCCCACTTGATTTCCCCGTGGGGCACACGTGATTTCCGGGTGGGGCCCACGTGATTTCCGGGTGGGGCCCACGTGATTTCCGGGTGTGGCCCACGTGATTTCCGGGTGGGGCCCACGTGATTTCCCCGTGGGGCCCTCATGATTTCCGGGTGGGCCCCACGTGATTTCCGGGTGGGCCCACGTGATTTCCGCGTGGGGCCCACGTGATTTCCGGGTTGGGCCCACGTGATTTCCGGGTGGGGCCCACGTGATTTCCGGGTGGGGCCCACGTGATTTCCGGGTGGGGCCCACGTGATTTCCCCGTGGGGCCCACGTGATTTCCCCGTGGGGCCCACGTGATTTCCCCGTGGGGCCCACGTGATTTCCGGGTGGGGCCCACGTGATTTCCGGGTGGGGCCCACGTGATTTCCGGGTGGGGCCCACGTGATTTCCCCGTGGGGCCCACGTGATTTCCCCGTGGGGCCCACGTGATTTCCGGGTGGGGCCCACGTGATTTCCGGGTGGGGCCCACGTGATTTCCGGGTGGGGCCCACGTGATTTCCGGGTGGGGCCCACGTGATTTCCGGGTGGGGCCCACGTGATTTCCCCGTGGCTCCCACGTGATTTCTGGGTGGGGCCCACGTGATTTCCCCGTGGGGCCCACGTGATTTCCGGGTGGGGCCCACGTGATTTCCGGGTGGGGCCCACGTGATTTCCGGGTGGGGCCCACGTGATTTCCGGGTGGGGCCCACGTGATTTCCGGGTGGGGCCAACGTGATTTCCCCGTGGGGCCCACGTGATTTCCGGGTCGGGCCCACGTGATTTCCGGGTGGGGCCCACGTGATTTCCGGGTGGGGCCCACGTGATTTCCGGGTGGGGCCCACGTGATTTCCGGGTGGGGCCCACGTGATTTCCGGGTGGGGCCCACGTGATTTCCGGGTGGGGCCCACGTGATTTCCGGGTGGGGCCCACGTGATTTCCGGGTGGGGCCCACGTGATTTCCGGGTGGGGCCCACGTGATTTCCCCGTGGGGCCCACGTGATTTCCGGGTGGGGCCCACGTGATTTCCGGGTGGGGCCCACGTGATTTCCCCGTGGGGCCCACGTGATTTCCGGGTGGGGCCCACGTGATTTCCCCGTGGGTCCCACGTGATTTCCGGGTGGGGCCCACGTGATTTCCGGGTGGGGCCCACGTGATTTCCGGGTGGGGCCCACGTGATTTCCCCGTGGGGCCCACGTGATTTCCGGGTGGGGCCCACGTGATTTCCGGGTGGGGCCCACGTGATTTCCGGGTGGGGCCCACGTAATTTCCCCGTGGGGCCCCCGTGATTTCCGGGTGGGGCCCCCGTGATTTCCCCGTGGGGCCCACGTGATTTCCGGGTGGGGCCCACGTGATTTCCGGGTGGGGCCCACGTGATTTCCGGGTGGGGCCCACGTGATTTCCCCGTGGGGCCCACGTGATTTCCCCGTGGGGCCCACGTGATTTCCAGGTGGGGCCCACGTGATTTCCGGGTGGGGCCCACGTGATTTCCGGGTGGGGCCCACGTGATTTCCGGGTGGGGCCCACGTGATTTCCCCGTGGGGCCCACGTGATTTCCGAGTGGGCCCCACGTGATTTCCGGGTGGGGCCCACGTGATTTCCCCGTGGAGCCCACGTGATTTCCGGGTGGGGCCCACGTGATTTCCGGGTGGGGCCCACTTGATTTCCCCGTGGGGCCCACGTGATTTCCGGGTGGGGCCCACGTGATTTCCGGGTGGGGCCCACGTGATTTCCGGGTGTGGCCCACGTGATTTCCGGGTGGGGCCCACGTGATTTCCCCGTGGGACCCTCATGATTTCCGGGTGGGCCCCACGTGATTTCCGGGTGGGCCCACGTGATTTCCACGTGGGGCCCACGTGATTTCCGGGTTGGGCCCACGTGATTTCCCCGTGGGGCCCACGTGATTTCCGGGTGGGGCCCACGTGATTTCCGGGTGGGGCCCACGTGATTTCCGGGTGGGGCCCACGTGATTTCCGGGTGGGGCCAAGTGATTTCCGGGTGGGGCCCACGTGATTTCCGGGTGGGGCCCAAGTGATTTCCCCGTGGCTCCCACGTGATTTCCGGGTGGGGCCCACGTATTTCCGGGTGGGGCCCACGTGATTTCCGGGTGGGGCCCACGTGATTTCCGGGTGGGGCCCACGTGATTTCCCCGTGGGGCCCACGTGATTTCCGGGTGGGGCCCACGTGATTTCCCCGTGGGGCCCACGTGATTTCCCCGTGGGGCCCACGTGATTTCCGGGTGGGGCCCACGTGATTTCCGGGTGGGGCCCACGTGATTTCCGGGTGGGGCCCACGTGATTTCCCCGTGGGGCCCACGTGATTTCCCCGTGGGGCCCACGTGATTTCCGGGTGGGGCCCACGTGATTTCCGGGTGGGCCCACGTGATTTCCCCGTGGGGCCCACGTGATTTCCCCGTGGGGCCCACGTGATTTCCGGGTGGGGCCCACGTGTTTTCCGGGTGGGGCCTACGTGATTTCCGGGTGGGGCCCACGTGATTTCCGGGTGGGACCCAAGTGATTTCCGGGTGGGGCCCACGTGATTTCCCCGTGGGGCCCACGTGATTTCCGGGTGGGGCCCACGTGATTTCCGGGTGGGGCCCACGTGATTTCCGGGTGGGGCCCACGTGATTTCCGGGTGGGGCCCACGTGATTTCCGGGTGGGGGCCACGTGATTTCCGGGTGGGGGCCACGTGATTTCCGGGTGGGGCCCACGTGATTTCCGGGTGGGGCCCACGTGATTTCCGGGTGGGGCCCACGTGATTTCCCCGTGGGGCCCACGTGATTTCCGGGTGGGGCCCACGTGAATTCCGGGTGGGGCCCACGTGATTTCCCCGTGGGGCCCACGTGATTTCCGGGTGGGGCCCACGTGATTTCCGGGTGGGGCCCACGTGATTTCCGGGTGGGGCCCACGTGATTTCCGGGTGGGGCCCACGTGATTTCCGGGTGGGGCCCACGTGATTTCCCCGTGGGGCCCACGTGATTTCCGGGTGGGGCCCACGTGATTTCCGGGTGGGGCCCACGTGATTTCCGGGTGGGGCCCACGTGATTTCCCCGTGGGGCCCACGTGATTTCCGGGTGGGGCCCACGTGATTTCCCCGTGGGGCCCACGTGATTTCCGGGTGGGGCCCACGTGATTTCCGGGTGGGGCCCACGTGATTTCCGGGTGGGGCCCACGTGATTTCCGGGTGGGGCCCACGTGATTTCCGGGTGGGGCCCACGTGATTTCCGGGTGGGGCCCACGTGATTTCCGGGTGGGGCCCACGTGATTTCCGGGTGGGGCCCACGTGATTTCCGGGTGGGGCCCACGTGGTTTCCCCGTGGGGCCCACGTGATTTCCCCGTGGGGCCCACGTGATTTCCGGGTGGGGCCCACGTGATTTCCGGGTGGGGCCCACGTGATTTCCGGGTGGGGCCCACGTGATTTCCGGGTGGGGCCCACGTGATTTCCGGGTGGGGCCCACGTGATTTCCGGGTGGGGCCCACGTGATTTCCCCGTGCGGCCCACGTGATTTCCGGGTGGGGCCCACGTGATTTCCGGGTGGGGCCCACGTGATTTCCGGGTGGGGCCCACGTGATTTCCGGGTGTGGCCCACGTGATTTCCCCGTGGGGCCCACGTGATTTCCCCGTGGGGCCCACGTGATTTCCGGGTGGGGCCCACGTGATTTCCCCGTGGCTCCCACGTGATTTCTGGGTGGAGCCCACGTGATTTCCCCGTGGGGCCCACGTGATTTCCGGGTGGGGCCCACGTGATTTCCGGGTGGGGCCCACGTGATTTCCGGGGGGGCCCACGTGATTTCCGGGTGGGGCCCACGTGATTTCCGGGTGGGGCCCACGTGATTTCCGGGTGGGGCCCACGTGATTTCCGGGTGGGGCCCACGTGATTTCCGGGTGGGGCCCACGTGATTTCCCCGTGGGGCCCACGTGATTTCCGGGTGGGGCCCACGTGATTTCCGGGTGGGGCCCACGTGATTTCCGGGTGGGGCCCACGTGATTTCCGGGTGGGGCCCACGTGATTTCCCCGTGGGGCCCACGGGATTTCCGGGTCGGGCCCACGTGATTTCCAGGTGGGGCCCACGTGATTTCCGGGTGGAGCCCACGTGATTTCCCCGTGGGGCCCACGTGATTTCCGGGTGAGGCCCACGTGATTTCCGGGTGGGGCCCACGTGATTTCCGGGTGGGGCCCACATGATTTCCGGGTGGGGCCCACGTGATTTCCGGGTGGGGCCCACGTGATTTCCGGGTGGGGCCCACGTGATTTCCCCGTGGGGCCCACGTGATTTCCGGGTGGGGCCCACGTGATTTCCGGGTGTGGCCCACGTGATTTCCGGGTGGGGCCCACGTGATTTCCCCGTGGGGCCCACGTGATTTCCGGGTGGGGCCCACGTGATTTCCGGGTGGGGCCCACGTGATTTCCGGGTGGGGCCCACGTGATTTCCGGGTGGGGCCCACGTGATTTCCGGGTGGGGCCCACGTGATTTCCGGGTGGGGCCCACGTGATTTCCGGGTGGGACCCACGTGATTTCCGGGTGGGGCCCACGTGATTTCCGGGTGGGGCCCACGTGATTTCCGGGTGGGGCCCACGTGATTTCCGGGTGGGGCCCACGTGATTTCCCCGTGGGGCCCACGTGATTTCCGGGTGGGGCCCACGTGATTTCCGGGTGGGGCCCACGTGATTTCCGGTTGGGGCCCGCGTGATTTCCCCGTGGGGCCCACGTGATTTCCCCGTGGGGCCCACGTGATTTCCGGGTGGGGCCCACGTGATTTCCGGGTGGGGCCCACGTGATTTCCGGGTGGGGCCCACGTGATTTCCCCGTGGGGCCCACGTGATTTCCGGGTGGGGCCCACGTGATTTCCGGGTGGGGCCCACGTGATTTCCGGGTGGGGCCCACGTGATTTCCGGGTGGGGCCCACGTGATTTCCCCGTGGGGACCACGTGATTTCCGGGTGGGGCCCACGTGATTTCCGGGTGAGGCCCACGTGATTTCCGGGTGGGGCCCACGTGATTTCCCCGTGGGGCCCACGTGATTTCCGGGTGGGGCCCACGTGATTTCCGGGTGGGGCCCACGTGATTTCCGGGTGGGGCCCACGTGATTTCCGGGTGGGGCCCACGTGATTTCCGGGTGGGGCCCACGTGATTTCCGGGTGGGGCCCACGTCATTTCCGGGTGGGGCCCACGTGATTTCCGGGTGGGGCCCACGTGATTTCCGGGTGGGGCCCACGTGATTTCCCCGTGGGGCCCACGTGATTTCCGGGTGGGGCCCACGTGATTTCCGGGTGGGGCCCACGTGATTTCCGGGTGGGGCCCACGTGATTTCCGCGTGGGGCCCACGTGATTTCCGGGTTGGGCCCACGTGATTTCCGGGTGGGGCCCACGTGATTTCCTGGTGGGGCCCACGTGATTTCCGGGTGGGGCCCACGTGATTTCCGGGTGGGGCCCACGTGATTTCCGGGTGGGGCCCACGTGATTTCCGGGTGGGGCCCACGTGATTTCCGGGTGGGGCCCACGTGATTTCCGGGTGGGGCCCACGTGATTTCCGGGTGGGGCCCAAGTGATTTCCGGGTGGGGCCCACGTGATTTCCGGGTGGGGCCCACGTGATTTCCCCGTGGCTCCCACGTGATTTCCGGGTGGGGCCCACGTGATTTCCCCGTGGGGCCCACGTGATTTCCGGGTGGGGCCCACGTGATTTCCGGGTGGGGCCCACGTGATTTCCGGGTGGTGCCCACGTGATTTCCGGGTGGGGCCCACGTGATTTCCCCGTGGGGCCCACGGGATTTCCGGGTGGGGCCCACGTGATTTCCGGGTGGAGCCCACGTGATTTCCGGGTGGGGCCCACGTGATTTCCGGGTGGGGCCCACGTGATTTCCGGGTGGGGCCCACGTGATTTCCGGGTGGGGCCCACGTGATTTCCGGGTGGGGCCCACGTGATTTCCGGGTGGGGCCCACGTGATTTCCGGGTGGGGCCTACGTGATTTCCCCGTGGGGCCCACGTGATTTCCGGGTGGGGCCCACGTGATTTCCGGGTGGGGCCCACGTGATTTCCGGGTGGGGCCCACGTGATTTCCGGGTGGGGCCCACGTGATTTCCCCGTGGGGCCCAAGTGATTTCCGGGTGGGGCCCACGTGATTTCCCCGTGGGGCCCATGTGATTTCCGGGTGGGGCCCACGTGATTTCCGGGTGGGGCCCACGTGATTTCCGGGTGGGGCCCACGTGATTTCCCCGTGGGGCCCACGGGATTTCCGGGTGGGGCCCACGTGATTTCCGGGTGGGGCCCACGTGATTTCAGGGTGGGGCCCACGTGATTTCCCCGTGGGGCCCACGTGATTTCCGGGTGGGGCCCACGTGATTTCCGGGTGGGGCCCACGTGATTTCCGGGTGGGGCCCACGTGATTTCCGGGTGGGGCCCACGTGATTTCCGGGTGGGGCCCACGTGATTTCCGGGTGGGGCCCACGTGATTTCCCCGTGGGGCCCACGTGATTTCCCCGTGGGGCCCACGTGATTTCCGGGTGGGGCCCACGTGATTTCCGGGTGGGGCCCACGTGATTTCCAGGTGGGGCCCAAGTGATTTCCGGGTTGGGCCCACGTGATTTCCGGGTGGGGCCCACGTGATTTCCGGGTTGGGCCCACGTGATTTCCGGGTGGGGCCCACGTGATTTCCGGGTGGGGCCCACGTGATTTCCCCGTGGGGCCCACGTGATTTCCGGGTGGGGCCCACGTGATTTCCGGGTGGGGCCCACGTGATTTCCGGGTGGGGCCCACGTGATTTCCGCGTGGGGCCCACGTGATTTCCGGGTTGGGCCCACGTGATTTCCGGGTGGGGCCCACGTGATTTCCTGGTGGGGCCCACGTGATTTCCGGGTGGGGCCCACGTGATTTCCGGGTGGGGCCCACGTGATTTCCGGGTGGGGCCCACGTGATTTCCGGGTGGGGCCCACGTGATTTCCGGGTGGGGCCCACGTGATTTCCGGGTGGGGCCCACGTGATTTCCGGGTGGGGCCCAAGTGATTTCCGGGTGGGGCCCACGTGATTTCCGGGTGGGGCCCACGTGATTTCCCCGTGGCTCCCACGTGATTTCCGGGTGGGGCCCAAGTGATTTCCCCGTGGGGCCCACGTGATTTCCGGGTGGGGCCCACGTGATTTCCGGGTGGGGCCCACGTGATTTCCGGGTGGTGCCCACGTGATTTCCGGGTGGGGCCCACGTGATTTCCCCGTGGGGCCCACGGGATTTCCGGGTGGGGCCCACGTGATTTCCGGGTGGAGCCCACGTGATTTCCGGGTGGGGCCCACGTGATTTCCGGGTGGGGCCCACGTGATTTCCGGGTGGGGCCCACGTGATTTCCGGGTGGGGCCCACGTGATTTCCGGGTGGGGCCCACGTGATTTCCGGGTGGGGCCCACGTGATTTCCGGGTGGGGCCTACGTGATTTCCCCGTGGGGCCCACGTG